>NC_089837.1:335298662-335605162 GCF_035609145.1 Eleutherodactylus coqui
TTAAAAATCTCCACCTCCAGACACTGCTGGGTCTGATTGGCTGAGCGCTCAGCCAATCACAGGCAGCGTTCAGCCATTCATTGAATGACAGCTGAGCGCTGACTATGATTGGTCACAGCGCTCAGCCAATCAGAGGCAGCGCTCATGAATTCATTGAATTCAGCCCTTCCCCGAAAATCACTGCAGGGGTTGTCTGCATCCCATTGCTTTCAATGAGGTGGCTGCAGCGCCAGCCCCATTGAAAGCAATGGGAGAAGATTGTGGTCCTCTGCCACAGCTGTGACAGTTGTGGCAGAGGATCGCGATCTTCTCCATATGTTTTTAATGCGCCAGCCCCATTGCATGGAGCTACAGGTTTCTATTTGATTCTTTTCTGTTGTCTTTCCATCCAAAAAATAGAAACCTAATGCTGCAGGCTGCACTATTTTTTTGTCAAAAAATAACAGAAGCCCAACAGAATGGAAGCCAACGGGAACCTTTCTGTTTACTTTTTTGGATTCTTGAAAACACATTAAAATCAATGGGTAAAAATCTTGATACATTTTTTACATTTTGTTTTTGTTTCTCTGTCAAAAATGGAGCCGAGAGACAGGGCTTAGTTAAGGGTTTATAACACAGGTGTGAATTCACCCAAACTCTTCTTTTGGCATAATTGATAGTCGACAGAAAGCGATTTGGCTATTCCCTGAAGCATAAATAGCTATGTGCGTATAACTGGAAGACGTGTATAAAGAATTACTTCACATGTTGAAGAGCCATGTAAAAAGGCCATGGCAAGGTTACAAATGGGAGCTTGTAGTTTACTAGTTTCTCACTGTAGAAACCATTATAATTAAGGACTTTATCTGTCTATGAGGATAATTTGTCATGACTTACAGATCTATAAGATGCTCAGGATATGGTTTGCATTCTTTTATTTAAATGTGAACACCATATGCTAATTAGAGTATAGCTTTAGACGCACCTTTTTTGCTGAAAGGAGTCGCAGTCACAACCATCAAACTACTAACAACCACTTGTCTGTTTGCATGTATGTACATATGAGTGAGTGAATCTCATAGCTCGATTTCCCGCTGCCGTCATAGCTCTGCCCCCTGGCGCCGTCATAGCTCTGCCCCCTGGCGCCGTCGTAGCTCTGCCACCTTCCAAAAATCCACCAGGAGAGGCAGCAAGTAAATGGGATCCTTCATCCAGAAAGCATACAGAGTCGGGTTAAAATAACCTCCCAATCTTTATTGTTAAAAGACTGGCATTCTACAGCGACGTTTCGGCCAAGATCACTATGGCCTTTGTCAAGCTGTCGTAGCTCTGCCCCCTGGCGCCATCGTAGCTCTGCCCCCTGGCGCCGTCGTAGCTCTGCCCCCTGGCGCCGTCGTAGCTCTGCCCCCTGGCGCCGTCGTAGCTCTGCCCCCTGGCGCCGTCATAGCTCTGCCCCCTGGCGCCGTCATAGCTCTGCCCCCTGGTGCCGTCATAGCTCTGCCCCTTGGTGCCATCATAGCTCCGCCCAGTGGCACCATCATAGCTCCGCTCTCTGGCACCGTTATGGCAGGTCCTAACACACTGAGAATTTAACTAAGCTGTTATTATGTCAGACACAACTCAGCAGTCCTGACAGAAGACACTGACCTACCGCCACCACAGAGAGTCGGCAGGCTAAAGGACCTGTGGTGACGTCACTGCTGTGGGAGGAGCCATTCTGGAGTTTGGTAGTACTGTACTGTATACTAGATAAGCCGACAGAAAGTACAGGACCTGTGATGATGTCATCATCATGTGATTATGCATGTGCGTAGAGTCAGGGATGACTAGGGGCTCATCATTGTATGTAGTAGAGCTGCGAGTGGCTGTTTGTTTAATGTGCTATGCGTGTAATGTGTATAGTCAGCATGGATGTATGTCATGTACCAAAGCTGTGCCTGTGACTCGCATGTCATGTAGCAGAGCTGAGTTTGTAACATGTGCATGTACTGTGGCACAGCTGCATCTGTCACGCGCATATAATGTAGCAGAGCTGTGTTTGTACCATGCACATGTTATGTCTGTCAGGCGCATGTCGTGTACCAAAGCTGTGTCTGTCAGGCGCATGGCATGTAGCACAGCTGTGTGTGTGCAGAACAATAATGCAGAACACTTCCCTCCTACTATCCACCATCTGGGACAAATCATTCCCTTTTTTCTGGAGTCTTCCAAAGTTTTCTTCCCTCTTGGGCAGGTCTATGGTATTCCATGGTCTCCCTCTTTCCCACACCTGTGTTGGGGAGAGGACTCCTCTTTTGCCACCTTCTTCCCTCCTCTACTTCTGATTTAGGCCTCGACTTCTCAGGCCTACACAGGCTGAAGCTGGAGGGTGAGACTTCCTGTTGGCGCCCTGGGAGGGACGGGACTTCCTCCTTGAACTATATGCAGTTGACCAGGTCCTGCTCCACCCCCTCTGCCCCAGTTTCTTTCTTCTCCCCTGTTACCTGTTCTCACAGCAGCCCCGTACACTCTGGGACTCATCTGGATCTGAGTCCCAGATGTTCCTGTGCTGACAGCCTTCCTAATCAGTGTCCACAGGAGTTCTTCACAGAAAGTCATCCTAGTCCCAGATTTCCCTGTGCTTATAGCCTTAAAAACCAGTGTCCCAGGAGCTCTTCACAGAGAAATAGTCGTCTAAGTCCCAGATCTCCCTGTGGTTATCAATCACGATATGCAGCTATGGTTTGCACCAAGCTCCCTCACTAATGAATTACATGGGATGAGTCATTGCATGACAGCTGGACACGGTATTTGTCATGATAGTAAATGCAGCTATCGGGCCCCCATATCATCATGCCTTCTAAAGAAGTAGATGCATTACTGCTAAGCTCAGCATTTGACATGATTTTGCAGTGCATAGAAATATAACGCCCTTCTCCATAGAAGGAATAAGTATTTTACTGCTAAACTCGGTATTTGAAATAATAGAGTGACTACAAGTCCCAGACTGCCTCGTTACCCCTCTACAGGATTTGTACTAATATGTTTGTTAGACTCTGTATCTGACATGATTAGGTGGTGAATGCAAGAGTCAAGCCGACTTGTTTTCTCTTTCATAGGAAGAAGGGTATTCGTGCCAGATTGTGTGTCCGACATGATTGTGGGGTGATTGTGAGCATTGGCTGCCACTTGCCCCCTCCTCCATAGGATCAATAAATGCATGACTGCTGGATTCTTCTGATTACATTGTGCTTGCAGGTATCCACCAGACACATACAATGGATATCTGTGTTACTGCTGGACTCTGTATAGGACATGGTTGCTAGAATCAGGCGGTCACATTACATGCAGCATCTCTGTATTACTGTGAGACGCTGCATCAGACGTGATCTACAGCACTGCTTTCCGTAGGACGAATATCTGCGTTAGAACTAGATTCTATACACGATGAAAGCAACTGGACAGGCATCAGGTTGTTTCACGGGTTCATCCATTTAAGCATTATTCTCCGTCTTGAATGTATTTTCGCAAACCGTCCTATATGGCCAGTCTCTATTTAACCCCTTAGTGACGGAGCTTTTTTGCTTTTTTCCATTTTCATTTTTTCCTCCCCCCTTTTAAAAAATCGTAACTCCTTTATTTATACATCGACGTCGCTGTATGAGGGCTTGTTTTTTGCGGGATGAGTTGTATTTTTGAATGGTGCTATTTAATGTACCATATAATATACTGAAAAACTTTTAAAAAATTCTAAGTGGAGAGAAATTGAAAAAAAATGACATTCCTTCATCTTTCGGTGCGTTCTGTTTCTACGGCGCACAAACTTCAACATAAATGACATGATACCTTTATTCTACGGGTCAATACGATTACTATGATATCAAACTTTTATAGTTTTTTTTTTCTGTACTGCTTATATATTTTTTTAAAGACATTTAATTTTTAAAAATTATTTTCTGTCTCTATTTTCAGCGCACAATAACTTTTTAATTTTTTTGGCGACATAGTTGTTTGAAGGCTCATTTTCTGCGGTATGTTCTGACATTTCCGCTGGTACCATCTTTGTATACAAATGACTTTTTAATCGCTTTTTATTACTTTTTTTCTTGCAGACAGGGTGACCAAAAAAGCGTATTTCTGGCGTTCTTTTTTTTTTTTTTTCGGACGACATTCACCGTGCGGGGTAAATAATGCATTACTTTGCTAGATCGGACCTTTACAAATACATATTTTTGCTTTTTTATTTAGATTCTTTTATTTTTATTTTTTTAATTAGTAAAACTTTCTTGTTTTTTTTTTTTACACCTTTCAGTTCCCAAGGGGGACCGATGCCTTGATCGCTCCTGCAGTATGACGTATAGCATTATGTCATACTGCTTTTGACAGGCAGTCCTTCAAGCCACCCCACGGGGATGGCTTGATAGGGAGTCTCCTAAGGCACCCCTAGGGCCTTTCAGAAGGCCCCCGGCTGCCATGACACCGATCTGACCGCGGGGGGCCGTAAGGGACCCCCGAACATTGTTCAGGGGATTTAAATGTCGCTGTCAGAATTGAAAGGCCGATTGCAGCTATTGCCCGCGGGTGTCAGTTGTAATAAACAGCTGACGTCCGCGCTGTATGGAGGGAGATAGCGGCCTTATCTCCCTCTATACACGTCCTGCAATAGCAGGACGTAAAAACACAATTGGGCCGTCACTAAGGGGTTAACATGGTTTTATAACGGTCACAGATGTCCATCAATCAATATCTTCATGGCCACACTGTTATGACGAGTACCAGACGGCTCATTTCCTCCTTCCGCAGAACAGGTTATACTTTTGCTGCTTAACTCTAAGACAGTTACTCTATTGTCACAACCACCATACAGCATCAGTAATCTCTCCCATAGGGGACAGTTAGTTATTCTCTGTACTAGACACAATCATGCAGCTATTCCAGCTTATGCTTGTCCCTACCCACCAGAGGTGATTGCAGACTGCCCTCTCCTGTCAGGTCATGTGTATGGCATTGATGGCAGTCAGCGCTAGTATTAATCAATTCCCTCTATAGTCAGAATATCTGCACTAGGGTCTGGAAACTCTCGATGACACCGTAGCCAAGGCTGCAAGACATGCCGGGAGAGTCCTGACTTAAAGCCCAAGCTGACACAGTTTCTTACAGTATTTGTCCTTTTTGTACTGAAAGATTCTTAAGGCCTTCAGGTCGGTATGTTTACCCAGTGAATGCCATCTCATTGCTCTCAGCTACTCATGCTAGCCATTAGCGGAGAGATTTTAAATCTTCCAGGCATCCAGCCTTCTGCGCATGCGCCCATCATTTTCCGTCTGGCACACATGCGCAGAAGACAGCGTGGGGTCCTGGAAGGACCAGACTGCACTAGGACATCATAGAGGACGGAGGTGAGTATTTTCAGTTCCTCTCATGGATCTCATCTGTAAGGGGAGCAGAAACTTAAACTTTTATTTCACTTTTTATTCATTTTTATGCAATCACTGTTATCCGGCCGTGTGAAATAAGGTACAGCTAGTGAGGCCATCAAAAGGCATATCTGTGGTCACTAAGGGGTTAATGGGATGTACCATCAGGGTGCTATTATACGAGTGCTAGAGCTGGCATCTTCCCCAAATTTGGCAGGCTAAATTTTCAAGCGCAGGTGCAGCCTGGCAATTAGAGCTATGACCTGAGCATTTTTGGGAGGTCAGTGTTCACCTACTAACTAGATATTTATCTACACAGTTGGACAAGTTCAAGGTTTAACAGGGAACTCATAAGCATGCCCATGCCTTCTGTAGCTTCTGTTCTATGATATAGTTCATTTGTTACCTTATACGCCTTGTTACAGAATAATACAACTTTATTTAAAGGGAACCTCTCTACACCGAACATCACCATATATAATTATGATGCTGCTCAGTGAGGTGGGGCCGGGGTCGGGGAGGTCATTTTTTATAGTCCCTTCTGTGAGATTGTGTGCGCACAGTGGTCCAGAAAGAGTCAGACTATCAGACTGCGAGTGGACATCATTAGCGAGCACCGCGAAAAGGTGACTATTAAAAAAAAGACTTAGTTTTTGGTGCTGTTTGGCACTGAGAAGTTTCCTTTAAGGCTGGGTTCCCACAGAGTGGATCCCACCGGAAATCTTGCGGTTTGGCCGCAGCGAAAAACCGCAAGATTTTCCCCCAGAAAGCGCAGCTTCAAAACCCTCGGCACTTAACCGCGGGTTTTGGAGCAGCTTAGCCGTATGCTTTTCCATTGTGACCGTCACTCCCATAGAGGAGAGCGTGGCCGCAACAGATTGGCCGTCCCGTGTGGACAAGATTTTTGACAAATCTCGTCTGCATGGCTGGCTAATCCCGGGATTAGCGGCCGCATGGGGATTTGCTGCAGAGACCGTTCTGTGCAGAAAGAAATGCATGGATACTTCTTTCTAACAAATAAGGTGCGGGTGCAGATACATATCCTTCATTGGTTGCTACAATTTGAATGTACAAGTGGGTCAGTGTTTAATGTGTGGCACCTGACCCACTTGTAATGCTCAATGATGGCGCAATAACTGAAGCGGACAACGTCAGTAATGAAGAATACTTTATTCCACAAGAGGCACAAAGCATAGCAGTCAGTGACAATCTTTATATGAAGTATATACAGTTTGATGTCCTTTGAGTGGAAACAAAAAGCAGAACTGTCGACAGATCATATCTTCTTACTCTCATATCCTCTTCTATCGTCACATGCAGACCCACCAAGTACAGCAGCCCATTCATTCTCATGAACAGTTGGAATCCCAATGGCAGACCAACACCAATCACATACTGACGCACATGGAGGCAATATGTATTATTACACAGGACCCCAGTAAATGGGATTTTACTATCATACACAGAAATAGAAAAAAATGACTCAGACCAAATATAGTAAGTTAAATAATGTAAAATTTATTTCATTATATGTGTTTTGGTTGTTACCTCCCATCACTCACAAGGAGGGTACAGCAACACGCAGGACAGGAAAAACCCCCTGTGGAGGAAACCTGTAGGGAAACCATGGCTGCTGTACTGCCCTTCCTCTGGGCATACTAAGGGAGGGTAACACTATAAAATGTATGCAAGGTGGGGGTGTGTGACTACCTACAGTGACTGCATGTGACTATCTACAGTGACTGTGTGCGGGTGTATGCATGTGTACATGTATGAATATGATCCATCAATATGTGACACAGTGTCTCTGTGAATGTGTAGGAATATAAAAAGGTTACCGGTCTTCATCGGTCGCCGCTGACGTCGAGATCGTTGTAGAGATCTTCCTGTGCCTGGAAGGCTTTTACCATCGATGGATTCTGGTGAACGAACTTGCAGAGGGAACAGGTTGGTCGGTTGAACTGTGGGCCGCTGATGGTGAAGTCTTCAGCGCCTCTCCTGAACATGTGAAGAGCCCAGCTGTGATGGCTCTGCCGCTCTCTTGTCCACGCCCAATGGGAAGGGGCTTCTGCCATGACCTAGAATTAAACAGAGTATGAATATCATTATCACCACAGATTTTTCATCAAAGACTGGAGTATTTTATATTATTTCTACTAACGAGATCACAAGTGGTTCGGTCCACCCAAGTTCTAAATCCCATCCGGATAAGTAGCTGGTTTCGTTGCTTGAAGAGTTGCTGTCTGTTCTCCATCCAGGTCGGTCCAAAGGCCCAGGGGAAGATCTCCCATCGGAAGCAGAATTCCTCTTCCATCTGGTTGGCTAAAAACCTGGAAGAAAAAAGGAAACTGGACGATGAACAAGTCAGAAGAAGAGAGAACTGGAGAAAAGGGGCGATCGAATGAACACTCGGTAAAGTCATGGGATCCTGGAGTCTTCTCCATATTTTATTTTCATTTTCCTGTTACTTATTTTAGTATTCATTAGATTTATACATCAGTCTGTAAATACAGATCTGTTATAATAAAGCAACTCACAAAGCAGGAAAGAAGTTGTTTCTATATTCCTCGATGTGCAGTCCGGCTCTCCTGAAGTAGATCATCACCATCGCCAGCAGATACTAGAGTGAGAAGAAGGACAGTTAGAGGCTGCGACTACTAACAAGTAAAGAATAGAACCACATATTCCACATTTTTATATTACCTTGTCGGATATCATCATGCAGCTATCAGATGCGAGAAACGTCCAGTGTTGTCCATAATCTAGAACAAAAAGGAACTATTATCAATTTTTCTTTAATAAATGAATCAGTTTTATGAATTAGTTTAGTGACTGCAGTAAAGTTACATAATCTCCTCCATCATGTAACACTGAAAGAAGCAGCAGAGCAGGAAGAGCCATCAGTTCTGTACTTCTACAGGAGCTCTACTGAAAGTCATGGACATCACATGTGACCGTATCACAGAGACAGTGATACAATAAGGCCCCATTCACATCTACATTTAGGCTCCATTAGGGCATTCGGTTTCTATCTTCATTTTTTAGAATAGAGAAACTGAAGTTAACCTGAATTCAAACAGATCCATTTTTTCATATTGAAATCAATTATAGAAAAAAAATGGAAATACTTCTGTTTTTATCCATTCTGTTTGGCTTTTTTTCTTTAGGGGACTAATAGCGCAGCAGACTAGATAAGTAGGTTAGACATATCACATCCAATCTGGCATTCATTTCTGGTATAATTTATGCCAGTTTGTGGCATAATTTATACATAAATGTGTCGGTCCAGGAGGCCACACCCCTTCCCACCAAGCCATGTTATCTTGCTGGGTGGGGGTGTGATGAACATCGGCGTTCATAGTGATGAACATTGGTGTACATAGTAAAAAATTACAATTTTTCTACAATTCCTTACTTCTATAAAGAATTACAATTTTTTTGTATGCCAGAAATTGGCATAAAACCTTTTCTGAATCTCCCCCAATGCATCTTACCAAGAACTCGGAAGAAAGCTGCCATTTCCTCCTGCTGTTGGGCTGGGTCATGCCTCCTCCTCTTCTGGGGGTCTTCCTCGCAAGGGCTGGGATCTCGCTTCCTCTTCCGCCCTCTGTCGTCTCTTCGGAACAGCATACGCAGGAATCTCACTACGCCGTCCATGATCCTTAACAGGGGAAATAAAAAGGGGTTATTATTAGGACAAACACTTGATCGTTTCTGTGTCCAGTGTAACTAAGTTATACATATAGATCCCAGTGCAGTCCCTATAGACCTGTTGTTACATTATGTGTATATGTCCCGTCCCTCCCTGTATAGTAACTGACCCCCTATAGTGAACGTCATAGCTTACCAGGTGCTCACGTCGTCTCTTCTACACAGAAAACAAGAAAAGAACATGTTAATATTGTTCATTAAACTACAATAAAACAGTTATTAACACAGCGCCATATTTATTCCTCGTCACCCAAATATCTCTGTAGTTATTCCCAGATACAATTCCAGGAGAAAAGAGCAGCGCCGAGTAAAAAAGTCCAGGCAGCGAAGGGATGCCAGCGTCCCAAAATCGTGAAACTCCCACAATGTGATCACGGGGCTTCTGATGGGTTGCTATGGCTTGAATGTGGTCACTGGGTCTGCCAGCTATGGTGGCTTATGAGACTTAGCCACTGGCTGATCTTCATAGGCTTTGTAATACACTGCTAAAATGAAGCATAGTACTATATTCTAAAAATGATAAAATATGGTGACATTCAAGGCCCCCTAGTGGGAGAGATTGGCTAATTGAGAACTAGAGTTCATCCTGCAAAAAATAAGCCCCATAGAGCTCCGTCGATGGAAAAATAAAAATGTTATGGTTTTTGGAATGCAGCAACACAGAAGCAATGTTGAATGCTGTAAAATTTGCAACCGAAAACAAATGGCAGAATGTTTTTTCCCCCAACCCCCCTAAAAGCAATTTAATAAAAGGTATACAGTACATTATATGCACCCAAAAATAATTTTATTAAAAAACACAACTTATCCCGCAAAAGTGAACCTCTGCACCAGGGTCTGTAATAATAGATTAGGGGACTGGCAACTAACTGAATGAAGACATGCACACGTATGTGAAGTAAAATGTACATACAGTATATTGGGAATAATACAAGAAGATTCATCATAGATGCATATACAAAACACAGATAAAGTGCAAATACATACAATAATACAAATAAACTGTCCAATACAAGATACATTACATACAAAAGCATGATAAATACATAAATAATACAAATAAACTGTCCAATACAAGATACATTACATACAAAAGCATGATAAATACATAGATAATACAAATAAACTGTCCAATACAAGATACATTACATACAAAAGCATGATAAATACATACAATAATACAAATAAACTGTCCAATATAAGATACATTACATACAAAAGCATGATAAATACATAGATAATACAAATAAACTGTCCAATACAAGATACATTACATACAAAAGCATGATAAATACATACAATAATACAAATAGACTGTCCAATACAAGATACATTACATACAAAAGCATGATAAATACATACAATAATACAAATAGACTGTCCAATACAAGATACATTACATACAAAAGCATGATAAATACATACAATAATACAAATAAACTGTCCAATATAAGATACATTACATACAAAAGCATGATAAATACATAGATAATACAAATAAACTGTCCAATACAAGATACATTACATACAAAAGCATGATAAATACATAATACAAATAAACTGTCCAATATAAGATACATTACATACAAAAGCATGATAAATACATAATACAAATAAACTGTCCAATATAAGATACATTACATACAAAAACATGATAAATACAATCATGTCCATATTTATTCATAGTCATCCAAATATCTCAGTTTATTCAATATCACCATTATATATTCACTAACCCAAATATCTTCATATTAATAATCATAAAAACTCTCCATATTTATTAACAATCACCCATTTCTTTCAAATTCTGATTAAACCCACTGCTATAATTTGCTCCTAATAAGCAGTGATCAATAATCACCAACTCAGATTATATAAACCAGCAATTCCCTGTATTATAGTTTTTGGTTCTTACCCCTCCTCACGGACAACGGGTGGTAAATACGCCATCACAGTGATGTAGATCCGGGTCTCAGTCGAAGAAAGAAGTGGTGCTGAAAAGTCGCTAAAATCTCTTTAGTGGGAGCAATAGGGAGCCAATCTGAACTCTGAAAGAGCAATCGCTGACTGGCACCAACTGTCGTTTTCTTGCTCGGCTTGAAAGCAAATCCTGCGATCCTATTGGCTGTTGCTGGTGGCACCTGTCACAATGGTTCACACAGCAGTAAATGTAGAGGGAGGCCGCACTCCCATCATCTCACCTTCCAGGCTCATATATTATGGTTTTCAATGGATACTTAAACCTTTCCTTATATTTTTCATCTTTATCCATCTAGTGCCATTTATAGCTGCGGCCATGTTGTTCTCTGGGGTGAGATACAATTTGTCATACTGTACATTCTTGAACTTGGATATATTACTACTTGGATAAATTACCTTTTTAACCCCTGCACTTTCTATTGGTTCAGTTAATTTGGCATTTTGTCAGTTTTGTCTTCAGATTTATATACAGAGATGCTGAGGATCGGCAATGGTAATATGACAAAGAATGCAGCGTGTCCTATTTTGTCGTATATTACGCACCAATTCAGGCTGGGGGGTTAGCATACACAGCTAATACATGTGTGCTTCACATTTTATGTGCTTGAAAAGTACGTACATAATCCATGAGATGCATATGTCCATGTGCGTGAGCCCTTAGGTCTCTTTCACACAAGCAGCATTCTGACACAGAGTAGGCATGTCAAAAAATTGGATCTAAAAGAACCAGCGGTTTCCTATGGGTTCATTCAGATGAACGATTTTTTTGCTGCACAAAGATAAGAAATAGGCTCTTTTTTTAAAATTCTGACATTTCTCTCTGTCAAAAGATAGGACAAGTACTATCTTTTGGTGACACCACGCTAGCCGCTCTCGTAGATCCCTATGGGAGCTGGCTGGCAAAGGGAGGCGGATCTGCACACTTAAAGGGGTTGTCCCGCGCCGAAACGTTTTTTTTTTAAAATTCAATAGGCCCCCCGTTCGGCGCGAGACAAACCCGATGCATGTGTTAAAAAAACAAAAACGTTTAGTACTTACCCGAATCCCCGCGCTGCGGCGACTTCTTACTTACCTTACTAAGATGGCCGCCGGGATCTTCACCCACGATGCACCGCGGGTCTTCTCCCATGGTGCACCGTGGGCTCTGTGCGGTCAATTGCCGATTCCAGCCTCCTGATTGGCTGGAATCGGCACACATGACGGGGCGGAGCTACGAGGACCAGCTCTCCGGCACGAGCGGCCCCATTCACCAGGGAGAAGACCGGACTGCGCAAGCGCGTCTAATCGGGCGATTAGACGCTGAAATTAGACGGCACCATGGAGACGAGGACGCTAGCAACGGAACAGGTAAGTGAATAACTTCTGTATGGCTCATAATTAATGCACAATGTACATTACAAAGTGCATTAATATGGCCATACAGAAGTGTATAACCCCACTTGCTTTCGCGGGACAACCCCTTTAAGCGACGTTTAAGTGTTTTACCATGTAGCTGACCCATCCTCTACCGGGTAGCTGACCCATGCTGTACCATGTAGCTGACCCAGCCTGTACCATGTAGCTGACCCGTCCTGTACCATGTAGCTGATCAATGCTGCACCATGTAGCTGACCCGTCCTGCACCATGTAGCTGACCCGTCCTGCACCATGTAGCTGACCCATCCTATTCCATGTAGCTAACCCATCCTGTACCATGTAGCTGTGTGCATGTGAGCCATTCTGGGGTTTGGTACCATACTGTATACTGGATAAGCTGACAAAGTACAGAATCTGTGATGACATCACCATCATGTGATCACCCATGTGGGTGGAGTCAGGGATGACTAGGGGCTCATCATTGTATGTAGTAGAGCTGCGAGTGGCTGTTTGTCTAATGTGCTATGCGTGTAATGTGTATAGTCAGCATGGATGTATGTCATGTACCAAAGCTGTGTATGTGACTCGCATGTCATGTCGGAGAGATGAGTTTGTAACATGTGCATGTACTGTGGCACAGCTGCATCTGTCACGCGCATATAATGTAGCAGAGTTGTGTTTGTACCATGCGCATGTCATGTCTGTCAGGCGCATGTCGTGTACCAAAGCTGTGTCTGTCAGGCGCATGGCATGTAGCACAGCTGTGTGTGTCTGTCACATGCCCATGTACTACAGCTGTGTGTGTGATGTGCATGTAGCAACGCTATGTAGCGCATTGCGCCACCAGAAACACTGGTACTGTAATTTCCTAATAATTGGTAGTATGGTATATATTGGCCAGTTAGCATACAATGCACAGTCTTGATCAGTAGCAATGGCTGTGGCTGCAGCACATTGCTTTGAGCAGCTTGAATAGTTTTGATTGAATGTTTTTCCATGAAATGTTGTAGACAATTATGGAGTTGAATCACTAGCTCTTTGCAGAGTTAGGCCACTGGTACAAGATGCATTAGATATCATATATGAGAGATGATCCTTTAGTATTTCAACAGAAAGTAATATTTAAACATTACCTTTTATGGTAAATGTGTAATGCTCTTAGTACATAATATACATCTGTATGCAATATAATATACCCCACTTCTAAGGTCCAGTTGATATACTAATTGCAGATATAATAAAACACATATCATTCTGTTCAACTGAGTTTTCTTTCATCCAGGTGCATCAAAAAGGAGGAGGAATCATTTATAGCAATGTATAGAACTTTTCAAAGATGTACTATGCAAGCATACACGGGAAAGAGGAGCAATGAGGACATTAATGCCCTGCAGCCAATACCTGTATAGTACTGATGAGGGGTTGCTAAAAGGTGCTTACAGGGGGTCATAACACCTCTAGGGCTCATTCACGTGGGTTTAGGCAATTTTGATTCATGACAAAAGGACTGATTTCACTGTATGTGTGTGTACCAAATATATTTTTTGAGTATGTGTTTCTTGTCTGTGTCATTGGGGGACACAGCAAGACCTTGGGGTATAGCTGCTATCACTAGGTGATGGACACTTACTACACAAAGTGTTAATTCCTTCCACCTGCTATGCCCCTCCTGTGCGTACTAAGCTAAATCATCTTCAGCTTAGTGTCAATAGAAGGTAGATCTTTTTTTAACATTTTTTTTACATTTTCTAAATCGGGAATAATGGAGGGTGAGGAAGGAAAACAGAGTGGCTCTAACCTCTCTATTGCCTGTCCTACCTACAGAAGAAAAGGAAGCACAGATGAGCCCTAACTCCTCTGTGGCCTACCAGTAATAGGGTCCCCCCAATATGGTGATCTTCACTAAGGTGAGTTGAGTCAGAGGGACTCTTACCATCCAGGCCAAGATCCTTATTTCAGAAATAAATATCCCAGGTATGTATGGGAACATCCCTTCCATCCACCATGTTGAGACTCTTTTTTTCATTCTCAGCCATCATCCAGAACACTATCCTCCTACTATCAACCATCTGGGTCAAATCCTTCCCTTTTTTTCTGGAGTCTTCCAAAGTTTTCTTCCCTCCTGGGCAGGTCTCTGGCATTCCCCTTCCTCCTCATTCTTTATCTAACTCTTTAGGGCACATCCATGGCCTTCTCTTTCCCACACCTGTGCTGGGGAGAAGTCTCCTCTTTTGCCACCTTCTTCCCTCCAGGGCTTTTTTTCAGAGCTAGTAGCACCTGCCCTGCAGTCCTTTACTTCTAATTTCGATCCCAGGTTTTCAGGCCTACACAGGCTGAAGCTGGAGGGTGAGACTTCCTGTTGGTGCCCTGGGAGGGACGGGACTTCCTTCTTGAACTATATGCAGTTGGCCAGGTCCTGCTCCACCCCCTCTGCCCCAGATTCCTTCTTCTCCCAAGTTACCTGTTCTCACAGCAGCCCCGTACACTCTGGGACTCATCTGGGTCTGAGTCCTAGATGTTCCTGTTCCTTCCTAATCAGTGTCCACAGGAGTTCTTCACAGAAAGTCATCCTAGTCCCAGATTTCCCTGTGCCTATAGCCTTAAAAACCAGTGTCCCAGGAGCTCTTCACAGAGAAATAGTCATCTAAGTCCCAGATCTCCCTGTGGTTATTAATCATAATATGCAGCTATGGTTTGCACCAAGCTCCCACACTAATAAATTACATCGGATGAGTCATTGCATGACAGCTGGACACGGTATTTGTCATGATAGTAAATGCAGCTATCGGGCCGTGATATAGTCATGCCTTCTAAAGGCATGAATGACGTAGGCTCCATTGAAAACAATGGTCTTCCGGCACCCTTGCATTCTTTTTCAGGGAAGGGCTTTACATATAAGCCCTTCCCTGAAAAAGAAAAATTTTAGTGTAAGATATATATATATATATATATATATATATATATATATATATATATATACACATATAGACTTACCTCTCCGCCGCTGCCGTGATCCCCGTGGGGATGAAGAACACATCTACCGCATGCGGCAGATGTTTCCTTCATCTCTGCTAGTTAAACGAATTCCCTGCTGCTACATCTGCAACATCTGTGACAGATACAGCAGAGGAATTCTTCAATTCTCTACCGCAGCTGTCACACATGTCACCCGCGGTAGAGGATTCTGCTGGCAATTGATTTCAGGGTTTCAGAAATCTTGTCCACACGGGACGGCAAATCCGCTGCGGCTAAGCCGGCAGAAGCCGCTGCTGCGATACGGATTTGCCGACCTCAACATGTTATCTTTTTTTTTTCCGCTGCGGCCGCGATCTCCTCCTCCGCGGGTTTTAAAGCAGAGGTTCTCCTGGTGGAAATCTTGCGGTTTTTCGCTGTGGCCAAACTGCGGGATTTCCGTCGGGAATCCGCCCCGTGTGAACCTAGTCTAAAGTAATATGGACAGCACATGGACAAAAAATATGCACCTGTGAATGAGCCCTTAGGAAATAAGCACGCCGGCAACGAGGACTGTTCTACCCAGATTTTAACTTACATTAATTTTTCGCAGTGAATGTTGTTTTTTTTTATGTCTTTAATTAGGTAGAAATGACCAGTTTGAAGAGAATGAAGACTATTGTGGGATCCCATTGGGAACAAAGGCACTCCAAGTAAGCATGATGCAAAAAAGTCATGTCCTATCATGTCCTTTATTTTGTCACATTTATTTGTGTTTAGGAAAACTTATTAAAATACTACCCTACTGTGAGAAAAGCATTGATTTCTAGCAGATCAGAGACTGCCACTAGTCAGACCTCCTTACATTACCACGTTCATTAGATACACTAGTAACCGTAATGTTTGCATCTGAGCACAATCCTGTTAGTGTTCAAAGCGCTGTATTTTGTTTATAGCGGCCCTTTTGAGTAATACGGACTTGTCCCATTGAAATGAATGTGGATACATAAGCATAGATTAATTATCTATTTATTTACAGGATAATTCCAGAGACACTGACGATTCAAATCTTAGCGCTGGAACAAGTTACTTTACTCCAGAAATTGATATTTCAGTGGAGAAGACGGAACAAGAGGCATGTTATACCCCGCTGTATTATGAAAGCACATCCTTGATATTTACTAGTTGTTTTTTGTACTCTGCAAGATGGTTCTTGTCCATATTTTGCTACTGTCTGTCTTCCTTTGGCCTCCTGCTCACGAATGGAGCCGGATACACCGGCGGTTTTACGTTGCGGGCATCCCGTGGGGAAAACAAAAAAATGCCCGCTGGTGATCACTGAAAAACGTGGTAAAAAGCTATGAGTTTTACTATACTATATTAATGGAGATCACCCGCCGCGGAAAAAAACGCCGTAAAATAGAACATGCCACAATTTTTTCCTGCGGCAGAATCCCGCATGTGAGGACTGAGCCATTAGGTTCAATAGAACCTAATAGCTGCGTTATTCCGTCACAGGGAACACGGCATTAATCCGTCCGTGGGCATTAGCCCTTAAGCAGGGATGTTTTATTAGTTGGAAGAGCACATATTCAGCAACTGTGATTATGCTTGCTCCAGGGGTTTTGTGTATGTGCACCCTAAGCTTCTAGCTTTGAGGCCAATGTCTACGGGTGGATTTGATTTGCGCAAATCAAGCCACCCATAGGGAAACAAGAGCATCTGCAAATTTAAATAAAGCATGCGGATTTGATTTGTGGACCTTTTGAAGTCAGTGGAAGCCGTCCGATCTGGCAATTGAATTGCAGACGGGCCACGGATTCTGCAGGGAAAGCAGGGGTTGAAAAAAAAAGTACTGTGCATGTCGGCTAGCACTTCCGCACGAGTCCACAGGCTAGGAAATAAAAGACCTGCCCAGGTAAGCCGGGTCCTCAGCCGCCCACAGGGTCTGGATAACCCGCACCACGCAGCTCCCGATCGTGTGAACGGCAAGTTCACTGCTAATTAAGCTCGAGACTTAATAGCTGGAAATCGCCCGTTCACGCTATTTTTAGTGCAGTATAGCCACGATCTTTTCACACACCTATACTGCGCTAAAACCACGCTGGTGTGAACGAGGCCCTATACTGACAGCTCTCTTATTGAAACCAGTAGGACTTTAATGCACATTCACTGATCTAAGTGATATGTTATTATTGTTTGTGTTTTATTTTCATTTTAGACATTGAATGTGTGTGATGTATCAGACCCTACCTTCAGCGAATGGAGTCCAGGACCAAGCTCCATTGTGTCATTAGGTATGCAAAACCCTATTAAAAGCATATATGACTTCTACACAGTTTCTGCATAATGTTACTACATGACCAGCCAGTTTATCAGGAGAGGCTAATTTGGATAAGTTTTCACTTCCACTGTAGTCATTGACATCTCTTCGGTACCTACTTGACTTATGCTGAGTGAATGTCACCTCAGTACTAAAATCAAAGGCAGCAGTAAGGTTGTCAAGCCACTTGCTCCTCATAGTAGCATATGACTAAATAGAATTCCTAGTCTGGTGAAAACCCTGTCCAGGCGGTGAAATGTTTGATTTCAGCTGCACATATTAGTGTAGTGAAAAAGTAGTAGTAACAAAAAAGGAAAAACACATCCAGAAGTGCGCTACTAGAATAGAAGTAATGAGATTGTCCTCAGTATGACTTGACACATAACCCCTTCCTACCCAGAATGTGAGTTTACGGTACGGCTGGGAAGGGGTTACCGCAAATGGCCGTGAACTAATGTCCTATGGATGGCAGAAGTTGAGCCCACACCATCTGCTGTAGGAGCTGTCTGTGACTGACAGCCGGTCTCCCTCTATAGCTGTGACTGACAGACGATCTCTCGGTGCTCCCTCTGTGATGTCATCGGCCCTTCACCATGTAGTGGGCTGCCATGGCAGCAAGATGCAAGACAATAGCATCCGGACCTGCCATGGCCCATGACTGCTATGAATAGCAATAAGGCATTGCAGTACAGAAGTACTGCAATGTATAATCATAGGATTTTAGGTTCAAAGGCATAAAATATATAAAACGAATAGATAAAAATGGTCAAAAAAATAAGTTATAAAAAAATAGTTAAAGAAAACTGCATTTTCTTCCCTTCAAAAAATACCAAAATTTTAAAGGAGATGTCCCGCGCCGAAACGGGTTTTTTTTTTTTTTTAACCCCCCCCCCCCGTTCGGCGCGAGACAACCCCGATGCAGGGGTTAAAAAAACCACCCGCACAGCGCTTACCTGAATCCCGGCGGTCCGGCGTCTTCATACTCACCTGCTGAAGATGGCCGCCGGGATCTTCTACCTTCGTGGACCGCAGCTCTTCTGTGCGGTCCACTGCCGATTCCAGCCTCCTGATTGGCTGGAATCGGCACGTGACGGGGCGGAGCTACACGGAGCCGCTCTCTGGCACGAGCGGCTCCATAGAAGACTGCTGAAGACCCGGACTGCGCAAGCGCGGCTAATTTGGCCATCGGAGGCCAAAAATTAGTCGGCTCCATGGAGACGAGGACGCTAGCAACGGAGCAGGTAAGTATAAAACTTTTTATAACTTCTGTATGGCTCATAATTAATGCACAATGTACATTACAAAGTGCATTATTATGGCCATGCAGAAGTGTATAGACCCACTTGCTGCCTCGGGACAACCCCTTTAAGAGCCAAATGTTTGGTATCATCACATTTGTAATGGCCCGTACAATACATTGAACACACGTAAAAATTTTAAAAAGTGAGCAAAAATGCTTTTATGATTTTCATAAAATACTTTTTATTGTGGAAAAACCTAAAACAAAATATATAATTTTGGTATTCTTGCAATTTAATCAACCCACAAAAAAAAGTTTATCATGTAATTTATGCTGTATGGTGAAAGAGGTTGCCGATTTTTACCATCTTCAAGCAGCTCCGCAGCTCTCAACAGAGACTAAAGTAGGGGACAGAGCTGGGAGAGGTGGGTTTGATAGTTTGTTATGTTAGTGCATGGGGAAGGGGTTGCCCAGAGATGGTACAACTCTGACAACCCTTTAACACTGTGAAAAAATGCCAGAATTGAGGCTGCCCTCCAAAAGAATGTAATAAAAGTTATGCAATACATTACATGTACCCCAAAAATGGTACCAATAAAAATAGCAGCTGCCACGCAAAAAAACAAGCCTCACACGGCCATCTTGACAAAAAAAAAACTTTAGGCTTTTCAAAATGGAGATGAAAATCCCCCCCAAATCATTGCATCCTTAGGACCAAAATAGTTCATGTCACTAAGGGGTTAAAGGGGCATTTAGGAACTTTTTTTCTTCTGTTGGTGACTGTCGGTGGATCTGCTATGATTAGCACTTTCTACTGACTGCAGTGACTGCGGCCCTGGGAATTAGCTGATCATCATGGATCCCGACTAATGGACCCCTGTCGATCATCTATTGATAAGATGTCCGTCATCAATAGAAAATGTCCCAAAATACCCCTTTAAAGAGGGACTCCCTCCTGAGACTGTGAAGGCAAATCCCCTTTTAAGACTCAAGCCTATGTTTAGTTCTGGTTCCAATCACCTCTGGTTTGGCTGAATGCAGTGCTCCGGGTGGTTTGGGCTTACAGAAACTGCTGAGCGGTTTCTCTACAGAAGTCAGTGGTCAGTGTATGCGTGCGCACACAATTTAGAGAAGTAGTCCATTCACTGGTCTTTGGTACGCAACTCAACTCCCTTGTTGTGCATGGGGTGGACCTGCAATACCCCACAGAACTCTAGGTCAGGCTTTTTTTTGAGGGGTGAGGAGAGGGGAGGAGAAAGCAACTAAGTGTTGCTAATGCTTGACAACCCCTTTAATGCTTATTGTGACTGAAATGTTATACATTTGTCTCCCAGACTCTTGGACCATATCTGAAGGGGCTCTGTTTATTTCCTTACGCAGATCCATAGTGTTTGGTATATATGAACATACATTAGTAAGCAAAAAATGACTACCTACCGCAGTATTTACTAATATCATTGCTTAAGGACCACGTTCACCATAAATGATGGTATCTATTCATGTCTATATTCATATACAACACCTTGAGGTTTTAAGGTGGATTCCAAGGTGCGTCTGGTATTATGGGGCACACCTCGCATTGAACAGCACATGGGCACGGCTTCATGTGCTGTCCAGTCTGTGTGGACGGTGCTCATTATATGTCCTATTCTTGTTTATGATACGGATGGGAATAGGACATGCAGTGATATCTTTTTTTCACAACGACCACCAGTTTGTATGAAAAATGGCTCATATGAATAGCCTCATAGGCTATAATGGGTCCATGCTCTGTGTAATACATGAACAGCGCATGGATGGAAACTATGTCGATGTGGATAAGCCCTAAATCGTGTTGTGATATTGTTAGAATGAAATCATTGTGCTTGTTCTATGTGCAGAAAAAACACAGGCTGGAGAAATGGAAAAGAACATGCCGCGGCCTACAACTATTGGCTTATCAACAAATACCAGGTGATAGTGGTTTATGTTATTCATCCAAATGACAGCAGAAGAGTTGGATCAGAAGTGTCGCAGAAATTGTCCGTAGCCCTTATTGTTGACTAAGGGCCCTTTTATATGCAACGATTATCATTCAAGTTATCGCTGGATCGTGTGAATCTGATCGATAAAGTGTAAGCACTGCCAGCGACTGATCAACGAATGATAATTGATTCGCTTATTGATTGTCGTGCAATTTAGGTAGCCATAAAAATTAAGCAATGATTAGCCTATGTAAACTGGCAATCATTCATAAACGAGCGCCTGTTTACTGTGAATGGAGGCGGCTGAAAACAATCTTTGACCCGTTCCATCTCCATTCAGTGAGCAATCATGACTTCTTTGTGAAAGCAGAGGAGCGATAATCACCGGGACGATTGTCGGGCACTTAAACGTCCTACTGTCATCCCATGTAAAAGGACCCTTATTTCCTTATTAACTTGGCTAAATACACTTATTCTGTGGAGGAGATGATTGGCTGTCATCTACTGTAGATTTTTACCTATTGTTAACTTAAAGGGGTTGTCCCATGCCGAAACGTGTTTTTTTTTTTTCAATAGCCCCCTTCCCGTTCGGCGCGAGACAAACCCGATGCAGGGGTTTAAAAAAAACAAACGGATAGTACTTACCCGAATCCCCGCGCTCCGGTGACTTCTTACTTACCTTGCGAAGATGGCCGCCGGGATCTTCACCCACGGTGGACCGCAGGTCTTCTCCCATGGTGCACCGTGGGCTCTGTGCGTTCCATTGCCGATTCCAGCCTCCTGATTGGCTGGAATCGGCACACGTGACGGGGCAGAGCTACGAGGAGCAGCTCTCCGGCACGTGCGGCCCCATTCAGAAGGGAGAAGACCGGACTGCGCAAGCGTGTCTAATCGGGCGATTAGACGCTGAAATTAGACGGCACCATGGAGACGAGGACGCTAGCAACGGAACAGGTAAGTGAATAACACGAATTTGGGATGAAGTCTGCATCATAGTTGTGATTTTTTTAAATCACTTGAACTTGGGCTGACAGAGCTGGCGGGTGATTCCAAATGTAGGACAGCATACAGGTGTCGAGGTGTATTGTAGCTCCAGGGTCACAAATAGGAACAAGTTAGCTCAGTGGGATGTCATGATGCAACACCACACTGGCATTCTAGACCTTGCCTACTCATCATAGGACTTTGAAACCCGGCTATGGCACCGTTCTAGCTCCTCCAGGTGACTGACGTCCCTGCTTCATCCTATCCACTGAGCAATTACTAAACCCTGTATATAGTAAACCGCTTTAATATTTTACTGCGGTATGGCTCCCTTTGCTAACCATGTTGTCTGGTGTTTTGGGATATAACCATCATGGATTATTTGAGATTGTTAACCTGTAGCTATCAAACATCCATGGGGGATTCTATTACTTGCATTCCTTATATGTGTACTACTCTCTGGATGTTGTATAATACGGTTTCATGCCTTAGCCCACATGTGTCAAACACTCGGCCCGCTGCCTCGTGTTATGTGGCCCGCAGCGTGCCGACGCCGCTCACCACTGCAGCGATTACCAGCGGGGGTGCCGCAGCCAGGATCCGCCTCCCCTGAGTTCACTGCTCATCAGTTCCACAGGAGAGGACTCAGGGAAGAAGCGTGCCAGGCTACACACTAACGTCAGTTTGCATCCGGGCTCAGCGTGAGCAGAGGTGGAGCGGCGCTGACAGGAAGGAAGAGGTAAGTATATGGGTTGGGGGAGGTGCTGCTTATTACTGGGGGAGGGGGCTGCTTATTACTAAGGGGGGGGGGGCTGCTTATTACTGGGGGGAGGGGGCTGCTTATTACTGGGGAGGGGGTATTATTGGGTGGGGGGCTTCTTATTACGGGGGGGGGGCTGCTTATTACTGTGGAGGGGGTATTATTGCGTGGGGGGGTGCTTATTACTGGGGGGCTATTTATTACTGGGGGGCTGCTTATTATTACTGAGGTGGGGGCTTATTACTGAGGGGGGGCTTATTATTACTGAGGGGGCTTATTACTGAGGTCGGGGCTTATTACTGGGGGGGTTTATAATTATAACGTTGCTATGGGGGTTAATATTACTAATTAGGCCACTGTGGGAGTCATTATTTTTACTGGGGCCACTATCAGGGTCACTATTAGAGCTCGTTCACACGGGTGTAATTGTTTTTCGGTCGCACAAATACGCTGTGTATTTACACAATCGAAAATTGCTTATGCCTGTATATTTGCGTACGTAAAAAGGAATGCAGAAGGGCCCACTGAAATGGTACGCAAATATGCAGTGAATACACAGGTTTCCTGCGCATTCACCATGTATTTGCGCGGCCAATTCACTTCAATGGTCTATTGGGGTGCGTCGTACGCAACAAAATAGGTCATGCTGTGTGAAAATACACATCATGTGAATGAACTCATTGAAATCAGTGGCTTCTATTCACTGCATATTATGTACGCGAATACGCTTGTGTGAACGAGCCCTTACTGTACTGTCTTAGGCCCCCTGCACACGCGCGGAAATTCTGCAGCGGGATTTCCTGCAGAATTTCCACCCATGGAAGCTGCCATAGGATTGCAGTAGAAAACGCAATCCTATGCAGACGGCTGCGATTTGTCTGCACGAAATCTCGCACGGAAAAAAAAATCGTGGCATGCTCTATTTCTATTTCTGTGCGGGGAACATTACAGAGCCGGAGCCGTGGGAACAGGTGAGTGCCGCGCTGATTCCTGCAGGGGCTCGGGTCGGGTCCCGCTGCGAGAATTCTCACAGCGGGATCCGACCTGGCCGTCTGCAGGCGGCCTTACAATCAGCCCTTTGAAGGTCACCATAAGCCTGATGTGGCCCTCGGTGAAAATGAGTTTGACACCCCTGCCTAGCCATTTTCTACATATAGCACACAACTACCTGCCTCAATTTGATTACATGTCAGACTAGCGCTAGTTAATGTTTGTGTGTGTTTATATAAATTAGAATGGATTTCAGTGTGGATTGTATATAATATTACAATCCCTCCTGAAATCCATTATATGTATGCATGTTCTTCAATATTATAACTACCATATTTATGTTCAATCCACATTAATTCCTCATTCATTATCTTCTGTATCACAGCTTGATATAGGACTCTGTGGGTCTGAAGTGTCACTTCTTATGTATAGGGGTGCATTTACACTGCAAAGATGATTGCTCATAAGATGGCTTTTGAGTGATCATTCTGCATAAACTACTACTTGGTACTAATGCCTATTAGTACCAATTAATAGCCTGTGAGCCACCAGGAGCTGTAGTCAGGGAACTGACCTCCCGCTGTTTCCTGATTACTTTCACTTTGATCTGTGGGGCTGACAGCTGAGAACAGCTGATACAATGTTATCAGCTGTTATCAGCTCTTCCCAGGCAGAGCACAGTGTGTGGTCCTGCTTATCAGCTGTTCTGCTAAATGATGGTTTTTAATCAAACAGACACAATGATTACCGCTCAAAAGACGGCTTTTGAGCGAATTTTGAGTGATAATTGTTGCGTCTAAATGGGCCTTAACACTGGAGCTGCTTTCAACTAATTTGCATTTTAATACCTATGTGCTGCCCTACTTCTGGATTTACTAGATTGATAGGGGTCCTTCTCAGTGGGTTGATTAGCATATGCGCCACTATCCATACCATAAGGGGCAGACAGTGCTGCTTATGCATTAGATGACCAGGTAAGGGAAGTTTTTAATCCCAAAAGAGTGACCTAGAAAAGAATATCAACGGAAGCAACAGGAAGACTATCTATAGTTTTGTGAAATGGGAGGAGGGGATCACTACAAAAACCTCAGTACTCCTACAAAACAGTTAAACTTTTCACTCCTCAGAACTTTTACCAAAGCGAAGCAGAAATGGTATTGTGCTAGTGTTGGATATTTAATGCATATTTTACTCTTACTCTTCTGTTTTGCAGATTCAGCTTTAGTTCTTCAGACTCTGAACTGATTTCTAGAGCTAGGATGTCTTTGGAAGCTCAGAGGACCTGTCAGCTCTGAGAAAAGCTCAGATTGATAGTAGATTCAATTCTAAGAAATATATCTTTTTATTGGGCTCTTCCGTTGGGCCTTGATGAGCAAATGGCTCTTCACAGGTTTTATGAGTTTACAAATTCAAACTCCGCTTTATGTAGTCCAGAAACAAACTGCAAAGTTCTGCGGGCGCTTTTCAGCCCTACAACACAAAATAAACACTTGCCAGTTTGGGCTCTGACTAAACCACTTTTATACGTAAGTTTCATTAGGCACATTGTCCAGTCAGTTAGCTTTGTGTGGCTTTATTTTTTATACTGCTTATTTTGTAAACTTTTTTTGTATAACAATATTAATTGAATAAACAAGCCAGAAAAAAAGAAACGTAGTGCAGTTGGCCGTCAAGGGTTAAATATGTAGAACAAGATATCCGAAATGAACATCCATCCTGTGCGGTCAAGCCCAACCCAGTCACTGGGATAAAGGCACGTTTGTATCCATACACACCCGTGGTATAATTATCTTGTCGCTGACAACAGAAGTGACCCTATAACTGGTTCATTTGCTTCGGATCATAACCTGAGAAGTCTTAAGATAATTTAAAGACTGGCAGCTGGGTGGAACCCAATCCAGTGACATACTGCAAAAAGCATGGTAAATAGGTTGGTGCTAATAAAAAGAATAGGAACTAGTAGAAGGAAAAAGGAGAAAAAAACAAGGGGGTGAGGTAAAGAGGCACAGAGGAAGGAGGGCATGGAGGAAGAAGATAGGGTGAGACGGGCGGTGATTCCCAAGATGCCTCAATTCTGTAATATTGTGTGGGTTATTTACGGATTAGGTGCATCACCCATCAATTCTCTTTCTAGATACCTGGTTGTCAGGGAGAGGTGGTGTCTGATTTTATTTGCGCGTCTTTTGGGATTATAAGTAGGAAACATTCCCAAATTTCGAAGATGTTTTTGGTTTTTTTTATTTCTTATAATTGTCTCTACCTAGAAGATAGGAGACATGGAATTTTTTTTGTTGTTTTCCCCTCTTATCTCCATCAATCAGACTGATGGCCTGAACGAAGTCTGGGAGGAGATTCCCCAGTAGACAATCTGCCTTTGCCCAGACACTGAGTCACATGAGTTGCAGTGATAAAATTCATGGAAATTGATTTTCTGGGTGATTTGGAATCCAGCCCTCAATTGGTTGATGATATTGATTAATATTGACTATTGTTACATCAGTTCAAAGCCAAAGAAATACACAATCTACATAAGAAATGGAGTATCAAGTAATTTACAAACGAATCATCTTTTCCTGTAGCGCTAGGTATAGCTGTATAGGTTTTATTCAACCATTCTTGTACCTCTTTCTTGGGCTGTGAAAGTTACTGCATCTGTTAAGCAGATTAGTTGAGTGGCTCCGTATCCTACTCTAGATCATACACATCCAACGTTACACCGCAGAGTGGATTTATTTATCAGTCAAGTTCTAATCTTTAGGAGAACTCTCTGAGCTATTGTTTAGAAAGATTCCCAGTTTGGTAATTCAGCTGTGGTACTGTCATGTGAGTGCCATGGGAAAGAGGAATTGGCCCCTACTGGTAATTTAATTTCCATGGGTCCTTCATGATGGCACCCATATATGTCTATCACTATTAATAAAAAAGTGACCATTCTCAGGCAGTAATCTGTAGGTCCCTTTCACTGGATAGTTGGACGGAGCCTTTTAACTTCCTTGTGTTCCAGTTTGTACTATGCTGAAGGCTTATTCTCTCCAGTGCTGTGATGAAAAGCAAGTAAACACTAATTCCATGTTTATCTGACTCATGAGATTTCATGACTACAAAACTATGAATATTATTTATCTTGGATGCAGATAGTATTTTTGTAATTTATAGCAACTATTGTATAAAGGACAAGGAAACATTTGATTTTCTATCGCATTACCCAGGTCCATTATAGATGTTGAAGAATTGTCAATCATTTCATGTGAACAGAAAACGTCACTGTTGCAATTTACTTCTTCCGGAAGCACAGAAGCTTCGGCTAGACACAGCACTCCAGTCGGTCCAGGTATGGACACTTTGTATGTACGCGCTCCTTTTGGGATTTGTCTTCTATTATTTATTTATAATGGTCGTCCTGTTTTTAGTTTGAAATCTATGTAGAACGTGAACAGATTCCGTTATCCTCTAATGTCAGAAATAAATGATGACGATCTCCTTGAACTGTGTTTGCAAGGTCCAAGATATGGAAAGTAGCTCTTTCTATTCACAAACCATCTTCTAAACAAATTTCATTCATGTAACGTAGTCGTTAGTCATTAATTTAGTTTACATCAAAGTATATACTCCTTTTTGGTAAGCTTGAAGCATTAGATAATATTCAATACTGAATATATGAATATTGAATGTTGTTTGCAGGAAAGTTTGTAATATTTAGAAATGATTTTTAGGTTTGTTAGTCCATTTTAGGCCGTGTTCACATTAGCATTATTCTCTTCCGTTGTTCTGGTATGTCCTCAGACCCGAACAACAGAAAAGTGGAAATGGCAGATTCAGACAGCGGTAAATAGACCCCTTTAACTATAATGTGGTCTTTGCGGCTCCTTTTCCTGGACAAAACTGCACATTATGCTGCGCCATTTCATCTGGGATTCATTACTGACATGTCTTTATGTGTTAATAATAAAACTTGGATGTTTAGCCAGGAAATGTAAAACATACTTGTAATACACCGAAAAAAGGGAAACATGTAAATCACAGAAAACGGCCATATACCAATATACTAATAGAAAAGGGCAGGTAGAAACACCACATCCCTCAACATGCAGACAGCCACACTTCTAAGTGGAGGATCACCAGTATATTTCACCTGCGCAATGAATAGCCACTCACACACCTTCCTTAGGGGATCCTTCACACTTGCGATCACAATATTGCTGCGTTTTTTTTAATGCAAATGTCAATAGAATTTTCTAATGTTAAAAATGAATTGCACAAAAATCGCAAGTTTGTGCTTTGTAATTTTTGTGCAATGCGTTTTTAACATTAGAAAGTCCTATTCACAGTCTTGTTAAAAAAACACAGCAAAATCGCAAGTGTGAAGGCACCCTTAGGCCTCATGTCCACGGGGCCCGCACAGTTTCCCTATGCAGAATCCCGCAGCGGATTCTACCCGGCCCACTGACATGAGGCCAAAATATACAGTATACTGACGTGTCTGGACGCTGCGGGGCTCTCCTCCGTCACAGCTGGATCTTCTTTCTTCTGCACGGTGATACGCTCGGGACGCTGGCGGTGTGCCGCTCCCATGTGCCACGCCTTCTTTTTTTCCTCTAAACTCCTGCTTTCCCGCGGTCCGTGGCGTGGATGCAGTGATAGCTGCGGACGTGCTGCGAATCCAGACGGCTTCCATTGGGAGTCATCCCTGCGGGAAAACCACGTAAAAAGGGAGCATGCTGCGGTTGTTTTCCCGCGCGTGCGATCCGCACACCGGGGGAAGATGACATCCGCAGGTATTTAATTACCTGCGGGTGCCCAATGATTCCCTATGGGGCGCAGATCGCACGCGCGGGAGGCCCGTGCGGATTCTGTAAATTGATTTATACCGTGGACATGAGGCCTTATACTGTGGTGGTGGCTGCTTAGTACTATACTAGCATACAAAGAGTGTCAGGCTACATGGTACGTGTAGTTCACAATGTAAGCTTACAGCTTATTAGTGACATCATATTTCAGTCCAGCGGTTTGCCCTGCACGTCATGGGTAAACTGCACTGGCACCAGGGGACACTTGTAATACACCGTTATTTTTAGGGGAAGCTGTCATGTACTTAAAGCTGTCAAGTCTATCACTACATTATGCTGCCATCACAGTGAGGACAGCATGAAACACATGATGGGTTCCCTTTAAAATAAAGGTGTATGACAAATATGTTTTACATTTCCTGGCTAACGATCCCAAAGTAGATAAAACTCATGAGTTTTATTTTTGGCACACGAAGATGTATCAGTAATAAATTACTGTGACTTGGGCTAACATCACATCAGATTTTTAGTTCATTGTTAAAGGGTGCAAGCCCTGGAACCAATTTGACCCAAATGTGCTATATAGAGGACATAACATCTAATTCACCTGCCTGGCACAGAGGTATTTAATGTTTGTATAATCTATAAAGCGTCATCATTATCAAATGAAGTATTTTATGACTATCTAATATACTTTGTGATTCAACCCATTTGCTGTACTTTTTGCTAGCATTTAAGGGTTAAAGCTAATTCTGCAGACCATTTGTTAAAATATATCCATGTAGATGTTGCCTTATGTGATAGAACATCCCAGAAAGGAAATATACCAGGGGTTACAGAAGGAGTACAAACTGGCCCCTTATCTGGAAATACTACCAAACCCCAGAGAGCGCCAGATCCTGAGGCGGTATAGGCTGAGCGCCCACATCCTGGGCATCAAATCGGGGTGGTACAAACAGAACTCCAAGCTCAAGGAGAGCAAGCTACGCCAACACAGCGATGGGGGGCATGGAGGATGAGGCCCAATTCCTGCCACTATGCCCCAGAAACTCAGGAGACTCTCCTGTCTCTTCCTGGACTCGGCTCCATGAAGGAGGAGAGAAATTCTACTTCCTGCTCGGGAAAAAAAAACATAGCGGCCACAGCAGCACAATATGTTGGTACCTGCCATAGACTGAGAGGAGCATGATATGCAGTGGACGTATATATCCTCTTCCCCACATATGTCCCTATCCCCCAAATCTCTCACCCCTATCTGTCAATCATTATTCTCTACTTGCTTTGGCAATGCTAATGTGTTTCATCCTGCCAATAAAACCTCATTGCATTGAATTCAGTTGAATTTCCTAGACCAACACCGCTATGAAATCTTTTATGCATGAAGGACGATGTGAAATGAGATCTGTACTTTCTGAATGTAAACCAACATTTTTCTTTCACTGAAGCAAGAAGAGGCCGTGGATTTGGCAAGGAATTGACACATAGTACGCTCCTTGTGAAAAAATAAAAAATCTATCCCCTAGAAGGATGGAAACAAATGAAATGTATATGTATGATTGTAATATTGATATAAGTATGTGATTACAATATTAGAGCAAAAGGATAATGTATGGGGGAAAACTGAACACTTTGACGCAGGTTCTAGTACCCTGTTGTACCGCCTCTACTTTTGATGCAGCATGATACGGACGGGCATAGAGGCTCTAGCACCCTGTTGTAGTGTCTCTAGCTTGGATACAAGATGTGATACGGGTGGGCATAAAGGCTCTAGCACTCTGTTGTAGTGTCTCTAGCTTGGATACAAGATGTCGTATGGGTGGGCATGGAGGCATACAGGTTCTGTGTGGTATCCTGAGGCCTATCAGTCCACATTTGCTGTAGCTGAGCCTTCAGATTGTGCAAACTCGTAGGCTGTCAAAATTGGTGTCCAGATGGTCCCATACTTGTTCTATTGATGATAAATCTGTCACCTGGGCAGCCACAGAAGTGTAACAGTACTGTGGATGCATTACTGTGATACCCTTGTTTGTATAGCCAAGCACTGTCTAGCTGGAAAATGCCTTTTGGAAGTCCTGCCATAAGAGAAACACATGTGACTGTAGGATATCCTAAATACATCGCTGAACTGTCATTGTCCCTCCTACCACTACTAGGGGTGACAGACTGTCGTATGTGATGGCCCCCCCCCCCCCCAGAACATTACACCAGCAGTGGGGGCAGTGTGTCGCTCCACAGCAAAGGCACATTCACCCCTACGTCTCCAGACATGAACACAGCAGTTGTAAACCTGGAGTCATTGCTGAAGACAATCCACTTTCACTCTCTATAAGTCTAGTTTCGTCGTTCATGATACCACAGCAAACAGAGGCGAAAGGGGGTGTCAAAGGCATCCAACTATCATGTATGCGGCTGCAGCACACATAAAAGTCCTTATCATAGGGAGGGAGTAAATAGAGGGCAGTGATGCACGCTCACCAGTATGTGGACTGTTCAACCAAAACGTACCACCTTCAAAGGCAATACACGTAATGGGCACCATGAGACCAAATGGCTGTCAGCCAGTCACCTGGAAATGGTTCCGACAGACACAGGGACCTGTAACGATGGTGCCATGTGTCTCTGAATGGCGGATAAAGAAACAGTTGTAGCTGCCTGTGGTTGTCAGACAATCCTCTCTACTGGTGGTCTGTCAAGAACATCATGAGCACGGCCGCCTTGTGTGTGTGCCTTCACGAATCCACTGGTCCCAACATCTCCTAACAATCTGGTCAGAGCGGCCCAGGTGGCGGATAATTTGTCGATACGATCATTCAGCTTCTCACGTTCCAATGAAGCACCTCCTCTCAAACTCTGTTAACCAGGCATCATCTCTTCAATTGCATTGTATAGGCATGTCTAGTGGTCAACGAGCTCTACAGAAGCCTCTGTGAGCCTTTGTATAGGACAAGGGTGGAATCAATTTTAGGGCCTCGGATGGCAAGACTGTTCATCTAATCACACCGCAACTCTAATCATTTGCATATCGGTCTGATATGATAATCACAGATTTGTAAATTAGAATAATTTAGAAATTATTACTAACCTTCTAATAAGAGAAAATGTGTTTTATGTAACAAATTATTTCTGTCCATTTCAGCTCATGCTAAATAGTTAAATGTATTTGCATTGCAGGAAACCTGATTTTGGGTGCTACATCTAAAAGAAGATCCTTTTTAGGAACCCAGCTAAAAAGCCCTCCTACTACTAATGAAAGGCATTTTGCATCTTTGTCATCAAACAAAAATGTTTGCAGTAAAACCTCAGACTGCTTCTTGTCTGCAATGGTAACATGAAGTTTCTGCGCATTGTTTTTTAACTTTCTAAAAATAACTGGTGGAGGAATACGGTGGGCAGTAGACTTGTTCTACAGGCGGGCAATACCCAACGGCTGTGCACCAGTCTGTATAAGTGTTTCCCAGTGTGTCATGATTTCCGGTTTTAAGTCAGAATGTTGATCCACTAGGGGTAGCTTCACACACTGCATTTTTGGGAAAAAGCATTTGTAGTTTCTGTTTCGCTTTTTTGAGCCAAAGCCATAAGTGGATTGAAAAATATTGAGAGCTATAAAGGAAGGACTTCTACTACTTCCTCCTGCTAAATAAAATAAATGAGGCATAGCTTTAATGATGGCTTCAAGCTGTCACAGCAGCTCTTAGTCATAGCATATGTGATTGTATGGATGCTTGAACCTTTTCTTGCTGTCTTTCCAATTCCAGTATGGTCTGTGTACCTGCTAGTGAGCTGGTTAATTTTCTCTATGGTTTAGAAAGTCCACTGCCAAATTCCATAATGGGGTATTCTGACTTATTTAAGTTGGGTTACCCCTCGTCAGAGTCCTACATGAATCAGCTTGAGTGTCTCTCTACGACCCAGCCTGCACATACATTACTTGGACAGTCCAATCATTTTAATGAGGTGGTGCTCTATGGAACCTTTCACACTGGAGGAATTAGCCTTCAAGACAGCCCACAACACAAGGTAAATCCCGCAAAACAAAATCAACAGGGCTACCTGCTTCAATCTGCCTGTAATTTCACACCAAAATCCACAAATAGACCTGCGGATTCTGTTGCGGAATTCCACCGCGGCAGCTTACGCTTCGATTTGCATCCTGATGGAATAATTCCACCTGTGTGAATGGCCCATAAGATAACCGAGACTCCCCGTCAGGTTCATCTTATGGTTGGGGGAAAAAACAAAAAAAAAGTGATTGTCAAAAAGCAGACCCTTCCTTTTGCTCAGCAGTGTGAAACCATTATTTTTTTTACATCTGAGTAACATATTCTTCATCTCTTTCTACTACTCTTGTATAATTTCAGACTTTCTTCAAAAAAAGTCCTAATGTGTGTGTCACGTGTGAATGCTGTGCATTCATTACAACTAGAAGGGGACTGTGCTCCTTCCATTGCTAAAATTGGGTTGTTCACTACATCAGTCTAAGGGGGACTACCCACTACAGGTTTTTTTTACAGTGAAATTCGCAGCGTTTTTTTTCTGCAGGGGTTTATGGGACTTGTAATGTTAAAATTGCGATTGCGCAAAATCGCAATTCACCGCAAAATCGCGATTTTAACATTGCAAGTCCCATAGCCCCCTGCAGAAAAAAAAACGCTGCGAATTTCGCAGTGAAAAAAAACTGTAGTGGGTAGTCACCCTAAGGGCTCATTCACATGAGTGTATATATGCTGTGTATTCACACAAACGTAGTATTCATGTGTATAGAGCCCATTGATTTCAATAGGTTTATTTATATTTGCATATTTCAGTCGCGTAAAAAAAAAGTCGCAGCATGTGCTATCCTTGTGGGTATTTACTTACCAAAATACTGTATTAAGTAGATGGAGCGTGTGACTATTCTGCACAAAAACGCACGTACATGCGTATATTCGCTGCATTTTTGCGCAGCATATTTATGCTATCGAAATGGGGAATACATCCGTGTGAATGCACCCTTCAATCCAAAAAGAGAAGCCACATAGAGAAGAGCGAGGATTGAGCAAGGGTTGTTTATTCCTGAGAAGAATCTCTTAAAAAAAGATAACTATTGAAAATGGCGCCTATTGGCTAGGTACCCCCGGAGCCCACTACAAGAGAAAAAAGAGACCCCTATATAAAAGTATAGGGGTGATTGAATCGTTTTTGTTCTTTACAAAGCCGTACTAGAAAATGTTTTTAGGGCTGTTTCTATGAAAAACTGCGGTTGTGGTGCTGCCAACATTTTAACATGGGTTTTTATATCCTGCACTTACTTCCATTAAAGTCAGTGGGGTAAACGGCACACAAACAGAGGGAAGAGCATGCTGGGCTTGTAGTAAAAGCAGTATTCACTAAAAATGTGACGTTCCTAAGCATTTACTACAAGCCCAGCATGCTCTTCCCTCTGTTTGTGTGCCGTTTCCAGGGGAACCTGTCATCACCTTTGAGCCTCAAAAACTACATTCCGCACTCAAAGGTGAGGGATCAGTGTGCCTGGCAATCTGTGTTTCATACTAACCGAGTGCCCTATTGCAGTGCTGTGTCCCCGTGAATGTTGGCACACGCCCATAACATGACTCTTTTCAGATGGTTCTGTATATGCACTCTCCCATTCATCTCTATGGGAGAACATGTGCGCAGAGTCATCTCCAATAGTCATGCTTTGTGCACTTGTCAACTTCGCTGGAGCACAGTGCTAAAAAGGGCACCCGGTATAAAGAGCAGCTCCCTGGATCCCCATATTGTAATTTATGGGGCTCAAAGGTGGTAGCAGGCTCCCTTTCAGGGCTCAGTCACACGGGCGCATCCGGGCGCCGATGCGCCCGTGTTCCTGCAGTATAAGATGGCCACACTGCAGCTCCATTGCCGGTCATGTGTTCTTTTTTCCGGCGGTGCGGAGAGTCGTCCGCATCTGCAGTGTGGCTGTCTTCTTCGTGCAGTAACACGGGTGCATCGGTGCCCGGATGCGCCCGTGTGACTGAGCCCTTAAAGTGAATTACAGTGTATTGTATAATTTAGTAAAATGCCAATTCCAATATGTTTCAGTGTGACGTAACAGACTATGTCAGTCCACATCAGGAAAAGTCACTGGCTGTGAAAGATCAGGATGCTAGTATCCCTCCCATCAAGGACCGAGAGTCAGATGCAGTAAAACTATGTCTCATCTGTAAGAACTTTAATATTTCTTCAACGCAGCATCAATCACACCTGACAGATGGTTTTATATTCAGGGTGTAGAACCTTTAAGAGTAAAATGCCAATACAAATATGTTAATATCTCTGTGTTTTTAATAAGAGAATTTCCAGTTGTCTCAGCTCAGTCTACCTCTACATTTTATTGCAAATCTGTGCTAGAAACAAGTGTCACACAAACAAAATGTTACAGTAGTTTTCATTAATGATAGCAAGCTTCTGATTATCTATGGTGGCAACTAGAGTTCATATCAGCCATGGCTGAACAAGAATGCCTGAATAGGGGTTCTTATACACAGGCAGATTACCTGCCCAAACGAGCGCCAATCAACAATATAAGTTAATCAGGGCTTGTTTAAAGGGCTGTTAACACTGGCTGATGCAGACTGGGGAGGAACAATCGTTAATACAGAGGTCCGTAAGGGCCCTTAACTCTGGGAGGAGGTGCTGTTGGCTTACTATATCTATAATGGATCCAAACTTTGTCAAGGCATACATTAGTAAGTTAACAACTTGCCTTTTGTAGGTGATTGTAGCATACTTAATTTATTGTCCAACCCCATTAAGCACAGCTAGCAGTGTACATCTTATGCGCAGGCTGTAAGCCTTTTCACTGAAATTATTCCTGGAGACTGAATATAATAGCAGAAAACATCTAAAATATAATTACTGTAATTATGCTTTAAGCGTAATTACTTCTGTCACCACATTCTTTTGTCTGCAACTTGTATAATATGTATTAGGGAACCTGCGTTACCTACTGCAGACCTTCATTTTATGCAGCTGATAGAGGTGAGATATTGGTGAATTTAACACCTACACATCACCTGTTGTTTCTATCTCTTGAATTGGGCACCTGCTTTGCTCACAAACACTTCTATATCTTAGGCAACTTGTACACAGGGCAACAGTTGACCGAAAAATCACTCAAACAAGTGATGGTCATCCGGGGTAAAGGGTACTGAATGGGAAGTCACTCATTAGTTGCTTATTTTAAGGTCAAAGACCAGGGATTAGTATTTTCAGGGTAGAGTAGACATTATCCCGAGTAAAATACCAATACATGCATATGATATAGGGAACGATTAAGGTTCACAAGGTCCGGTTGGTAAAGGGTTAAATGGTGCCATATACATATGGATAAGAGGAAATTAGCGACGTTAATAAATAAAGCTGGTTCCTAGTCAATTGCTTTCCTCCTCAGTTTTTCTGCAATTGAGCCTATAGATTTATTAGACCAAGGAAGGAGAGTAAGGGTTAACTAGTGACTGATATGTCCTTACACTCCATATACATGGGGCCCAATTCAGACCCACTGCTATAAATTTCAAAAGACCAAACAGGAAAGCAGTAACTGTCTATTTGACGCTCCAAGTCAGCACATCAAGGGTTAATGTTGCCCGTGTGATTAAAGTGCTGCTGGCAGCTGTTCCTGTGGCTCAGGTTTCCCCTAAATCACTCTGGGATAAGAAATGCTTAAGTGAACATCCCTATTGTCTAACACAGCACCGCTGTGATAAGGAATAGGCTAAATCTGCATCAGTGCAGCTGCCCGACAGAAGGTATCGGGCCGCCGTCTAACACTACACTTGAACTGACTATCTGGAAAAACATGTACTGACTCACTAAACTATGTCATCGACGCGCTTCTGCAATGTTCTAACATATACACTGCTTCATCAGGATGAGTTAACACATATAAGTGGGAGCGGCCGTGATGTCTGGCGGCATCCCAATAGTGAGTGCCGCGCGTCTGATACAGTCAGCGCTTATATATGTAAAGCTCCTCCTTTCCTCTCTCATCCTAGCCAATCCCAAATTCTGGTTGGGATTACTCATTCCCCCTTGCCTTCTCGCCATACAAGCTGAGTAGCAGTCTCAGCTGAGACACTTCAGCACTGGACAGCTCCCTGCTGTCGTGATGCAGGGCATTAGTGTATAGGAGAGAGGATCAGCACTGGACAGCTCCCTCCTCCCTCCTGGAGCCCTGTAAAGCAGTGTTCCCCAACTCCAGTCCTCAGGGACCGCCAACAGGTCATGTTTTCAGGATTTTCTCTGTATTGCACAGGTGATGTAATTCTTGTGAATGCCTCAGACATTGCCACAGGTGTTCTCACTATAGGATATCCTGAAAACATGACCTGTTGGTGGTCCCTGAGGAGTGGAGTTGGGGACCCCTGCTGTAAAGGATTCTGAAGGCATTTGTGCAATAAGGGGGTTTGATGTATGGTAATTAAGACCCATATTCCAATATTCCAACCTGATTTGTCTCCGGCTTTCTCCCGGGGGGGGGGGGGGGGCGGGGGTGGATACCCTGGAGGGATCATTTCAGTTAGTTGTGTTGACTGAGCTATTAGGTTCAGTAGAACCAAATAGCTGCGTTATTCTGCCGCAGATTTACGCCGTGGGGAATGTAACATAAATCTATCTGTGGGCATTAGCCCTTAAGGGCCTGAAAGTCGTCCTGTGTAGAAGTACCCTTACACCAGAGATGCCACAAATAACATTGGCTGCCTTAGCTTTCTAGTAAATATTCTTTTAGTGGATATGCAGTAAAAGTCTGATTGGTGGACGCTGCTTGTCTGCTTCATATCTCCCAAAACTTTAATGGTGTGTGTGTGTAATCCCACCCTCCCCAATCAGACCATTATAGCTCATACTAACCATCAGACTCCCAGGAGTTGATAAGGCAAAACTGTGATACACTGTATATAATATTGCTGAATATCTTTATTATAGGCTTTGATGATGATGATGCACTGCCTGGACCTCAGTGTTCACTAAACCAAACTGGTAAGCAATCTGTATTTAAAGAGACATTCTGTGTTTCATTTACTATGTAACCCGTTTCCCCAGCTAGTATTACCTGGTTTATTAATCTATCCGAAGATTCCTGGAGTCCTTCTCTTCAGGTGGGTCATGTGATCTCATTCTGACCCCCTGAGAATTAGTTTGTTTTTTATGCTGTGCTATTAGTAGGAAGCTATTTGTTTGAGTACAGGTAATTGGCTTTAAAACTCTTGGGAAACACTGGGGCTGATCATCCTGCTGGAAGCTGGGAGAGGAAGTGGCAGTCCTAATATCATGCATTGTCTCCTTTTGCATGTCCGCTTGTAGTCTTTCATAATTGCTGTGAATGTCATTCTTTATTTTGTCGTGTGGTAAAGTTGCCCATTCTTATTGACAAAACAGTCCTTACATCCTGCTAACGGCACATCTAACACAAGCTGCTTGTTTGAGTTCTTCCCAAAATGACTCAATGATGTTGAGGGCTCCCCTTATGACAGATCCATGTCTCTCCTGACGCTTATACCTGTTACTTTCCACAAAGCTCCAGCACTGTGTAATATTGTGATGCTTCTGTAACAGAGGTGATCATACCGGGTCTACGTAAATACCAGCAGAGTGGTCACCCCTCTACTGATTCTGATCCTAGAATGTGTTCATTAACCCTTTGCAATCCAATTTTGGATTCGGGGTTTCCTATGGGGCTTTCTCTTTCTGTCATTTTACAATGGCGCTATCTGCTGGCTAGAGCCAGTACTGCAGTATGTGACATGCCAAAGAAGCCATCGACAACAGAGCGGCTAGTAATATAAAGTAAGAATACCCTGCTGGACCTCTTCCGACATCCGAGCTGTACAGCCTTCAATCAGAATGTCTGAAGACGTCAGACAGTGGATTGGAAAGGGTTAAGACCCTTAATCCCCCCAGCAGTTCAGGACGGGCTCTGTCCCTTCTGCAGGAAAAGGACATTATAATTTTAAACGAACAGAGCTTGTTCTACTTTAACTGTCTGTAGCTCTGTTTCTATCAGGGCTACCAGATAGAATATTTGTAGCCCTTACAGAATTGGAGCTATAGCAGTTTTAAATGGGTTTGGAAATACTAAAATTATAGATGTCATTTTTTCATTTAGTGTGGTGAGGAGAGAGGGAGGGGGGGGGCATTAATTTTTGTGTATGGTATCACCCTCTACTCCCACCACTAACTCCACCTCTCCCATCAATCAGAGAGCATTGTTATATATGGGCTTTTTACAACAAAAGGAGTGAAATTACTTTACACAGTTTAATACTACAGATGCTGCAGTCATTGCTGACCGTGGCATCTAAATGTTTTTATAGAAAAAAAATACAACTTTTTACCCCTTACACAAGGCTTTAAATACTGAAAAAATAACAAAATAAACCCTACTCATGATTGGTATTGCCACATCCATAACAGCCCATACTATAAAATATTACTTTATATTTCAATCACAGCAAATTCAGCAAAAAAAGGAATATCCAAAAAAGCTGTTTTCTGATCGTCTCGCTTCCCCTAAATAGATATAAAAAAAGGAATAAAAAAATTGTATATACCTGAAAATGTTACCCATTAAAACTACACATCTGACATAAACAGGCCTGATACCGCTGTCAGCTGATAATGCTTTGGTCCTGGAATGTGGCGCCTCACAAGGTATTTGTGTAAAAGAAAAAAAAAGGTTTTATATTGTGCGAAAGTGGTAAAGCAAAATAAAACCTGTATAAATTTGGTGTTGTCATAATCTTTAGGCCTGTTTCACAGGGGCTACAAAATCGCACCATTTTGTAGCAATGCGATGTCGCTACAAAACGCATGTATGTGAAGCCCATGGTTTCCAATGGGTTCATCCACATGAGATATTTTGTAGCCTGAAAGAACCCATTGGAGACCATGGGCTTCACAGACATGTGTTTTGTAGCGATGTTGCATGGCAACAAAATCGTGGGATTTTGTAGCCCGCGTGAAACAGGCGTAATGGCTTGTAGATGAAAGGTAATATAACAGTAACATAATATTTATACCATGTCATAAAAATAAATCACAAAAAACAATGGGGAAATAGCTTTTTTTCTATTGCTTCCAGAAAATAAAAATAATAATAAGTTTTTCAATACATTACGTGTACCCAAAGTTGTTTTGTATAAGGCTGCATTCAGACGACCGTATATCGGCTGGGTTTTCACGCCCAGCTGATATACGGCGTCTCACTCTGCTGGGGAGGAGGCTGGAAAAACCAGGAGCAGTGCTCTGAGCTCCCGCCTCCTCTCTGCCTCCTCTCCACTCCCCTGCACTATTTTCAATGAGGAGAGGCGGGACAGGGGTGGAGCTAATTCATTAAATGTAGCCCCGCCCCGTCCCTCCTCCTCTCATTGCAAACAGTGCACAGGGGCGGGGAGGGGGTGGAGAGAAAGCAGAGAGGGGGTGGGAGCTCAGAGCACTGCTCCTTGCTCTTCCAGACTCCTTCCCCTGCAGAGAGAGACGCTGTGTATCGGCTGGGCGTGAAAACCCAGCCGATATATGGTCGTCTGAATGCACCCTCGTCCTGTCAAACGCAAGGTGAAAAACAGCTACATTGATGAAAAAATGAAAAAGTTTTGATCGCTGGAACACAAAAAGGGATTCGATTTACTGGCCCCTAATGATAAAATTACTTATTTCACCAAGGGGTTAAAAATGCACTTAAGCTAACAGAGTTCTTTGTCACCATTGTTTTTTGCAACATAAATTCAAAATTGCAATAAAAAGTGACATTTTAGGCAGGAATTCCAACTGAAGGCATTTTAGACGTATTTTATAGAACTGTTTGTATTACATTAATATTTCCTGTCCTTCATTTGAACAGATCGTCAGTGCGAGAGCATGGAAATCACATGTCTGATTAATAACACCATTTGTGGTAGGTTTCACCCTCAGGTGGTTATAAACTGTGTCTGATGTAGCGTGGGTTAAAGATTTCAGTGCAGTTTTAGGTAAGGGCAAATAGTATTTAATAAAGCTTTTAATAGAGAGTCAGCTGTGCTGTCTAATAATATAGCAGTAAATCTTCTAACCCTGCAGTGACACCCCCTAAATGTCTACCCTTGGGAAGACCCCAGGCTCCATCCCAACTTGATTTATATGTGAAGGATTTTCCCTACCCTTTTAGTCTATGAAAGCTGCTCCTCTAAAAGGAGTTTCTATTGAAAAGTTGACTTTTAAAGGATGACAAGCAAGACTTACATGTGCCACTTAATCATCTGAATGTGGGCCAGTGCTGCATCACTAAAGTGAGCTAGAGGGGGAGACTTCTGTGGCACATTAGGGCAACTGCCAGATAAGGGTAGGGGGCAGAGCCAAATTTACCCCTAGACATTGGAGGTCCAGTGCCTAAGGCGGCCCCATGCCGGGAGCAGCCTCGTTGCCAGCAGTCAGGCCTTTTTTTCAACCTCGTCTCCTGCCTCTTGTTAGAGATGCCAGTATATTTGCTGTTTTTATAGGGGCGGGTGGAAGAGGATTCAGGATAAAGGCTGTATGGCAGAGAGGGAGGATGACAAGCCATGCTCCGCTCTCACTTCTCTGCCATGCGAAGAGACTGCAGAGCTAACACAGTAAGAGAACACAGAGGAAGCCTTGCCTGACCGCCTCAGATCTAAACTACAGACTCACTTGTGAAGTGTTAAGCCCCATTTACACACAACGATATCATTTGAACGAGGGAACGACTGAACGAATTAACGATTTTTTGCATAGAAATGCATAGCATTTAGATGGAAGGATAATGGTCTGAAATCCTCTCCATTTCCCTCATTAGCTAAGATAAACACTGTTTAGGTTGTTTGCTCAGGTGGACGTGTGTTTATGCGAGCAACTTGCTTAATGTTTAACTTTTTAATTAGTGTGAATTCATTTTAAGAAATTTTGGGCGATTAATCATTACGTGTAAATGGGCCTTAAGTAGTAAGTAATTACACTGTTTTATGTTTTCTTTAATCTCTGTAGAATGGCCACATGGAGGTAGGAGGGGGAGAGGTTGGCATAAGCGGCTTTACCTGACTCCTTATATCACTATGCTTCAGTTTTAATCTGGCCATACAATTAAGATAACATCAATTTGGACAGTCAGTCATTCATGGGATCATTTGTATGAATGATCCCACAAGTAGCTCTATAGATCAAAGTAGATGATAAGGGACCGTCAGCTTACTTCTGCATAACGTGTATGGTCGCCTTCAGTGGGGTTGTCCTAGCAAAATAAGTGTGGGTAGAGGATAATGTGTGAACTTATTCTTTTATGGTCTATTCAACAAACGTAGGGCAAGTTCATATCTGTGCCTGGCGATTTGTTTGGACCGTCCACTGCAGATCTGGCATAAAATCCTGTAGGAAATAGTGCAGTATGCTCTTCTACTTTGTCTGGGAAACCGTCAGAGAGCTGGATGGAAGTCACATGGACCCATTATACTTATTGGGGGCCCTTTGGTGCTGGCATGTGCCGATCCAGTGCTTCGGTCTATCCCATTGTTCAGCTCCTATGATGGAACCGAACAGTAGAAGAGTTGAGTGCAGAGGCAATGGCAAACCACCCCAGAAAAACAGTCTGCCAAGAAAACGTGACGATGTGACGTCACCATAGGAGTTGGTCACTACTCAATGCTTGCACCAGGGGACTTCACCTTGTATCTTACTAAAGAGGTCCTATATGGTATTTGTCTTCTGTGGTCATAATTCACTCAACATAACCAAAGTTTAGATTTTTAGTTCAATCGGTTTTTATTGGTTTTCAAAGAAAAGTATTATATAGACATTGCACAACATCGTTGATATCAACATGTGTCCGTATAAGCACAACAAACAACATATCTTGGTTTCCTAATACTTATGGCATGAACTAGATTGTATAGCTTAATCTCTTGTGTCTCGTATCAGAAATTGGGAACTGCGCAATGTAAGATTATAACAAATCATGAACAAAACTGGGGGGTGAGGGGGGGGGATGAGTGGAAAGGTGAAGCGGGGGTAGAGGAAGGGGAAGGGGGGGGAAGGGAAAAATATCTGCCTCGCTTACCCGCTCCTAAAGGTTGTTATAAACCTAACCGCAAAGTTTAGATTTTTAGATATGAATTACTTGATATTAGTTTTCTATCATTGATAAACTTTGTCTTAGACTTCTAGAATGCATATACTGTATAACTCAATACATATGTATATGTAATTAAAGAATGGAATACTGAACCCTTGTTTCATGTTTTTATCTATTAGGACATCAACTCTGAAGCACAACAGAACACAGATCGTTCCCATTTATGACTGTGTGGTATAAATCCTGTAGATTTCCTGTCACTGTTAGTTTCTTATTTGTGCAACAATGTTTTTATTGGCTGTTTATAAGGTTTTCCTATTAATTTTAGATGTTTTCCTGTTTGCTTGTAAGAACATTTCATCTATTTAGTTTTGATGCATCAGTGTTTTGCTTGTTGTAATAGTAGACCTGTTGCTTTAAGATTATTTGGCGTTCTTATAGTAATAAGGGCCCTTAAGAGATATTCTTGTAAAAGGATTCCATTCTGTTATAAACTTGTGCCTAATTACTCTGAAATAAATCTTACATTGTTTCTAGCACACCGTGTTATTTCTGGAGCAGATGGTTTGTTTTGTGTATATTGTATCATTAAAGGGGTTGTCTCGCGAAAGTAAGTGGGGTTATACACTTCTGTATGGCCATATTAATGCACTTTGTAATGTACATCGTGCATTAAATATGAGCCATACAGAAGTTATTCACTTACCTGCTCCGTTGCTAGCGTCCACGTCTCCATGGCTCCGTCTAATTTCGCTGGCTTCTTGCTTTTTTAGACGCGCTTGCACAGTCTGTGCTTCTGCCTGGTGAATGGGGCCGCTCGTGCCGGAGAGCTGCTCACCGCGTCGTCATCGTAGCTCCGCCCCGTCACGTGTGCCGATTCCAGCCAATCAGGAGGCTGGAATCGGCAATGGAACGCTAGGAAGGAGAAGAAAATCCACAGTGCACCATGGGAGAAGACCCGCGGTGCACCGTGGGAGAAGACCAGCGGCGCCATCTTTAAAAGAAGAATAGAAGAAGCTGCAGAACGCTGATGCAGGTAAGTGCAATGTGCTTTTTAAAAACTAACCTATGTTTTCTTTTTAACAGGGCAGAATGCGGGGGTAAGTGAAAAAAAATTTTTTTACGCTTTCGCCTTGAGACAACCCCTTTAACTTGAAGTATTCGCTGTTAGCATCAAGGACTCACCGCTTGTATCAAAAAGAAGTCGTGTTGGAGGGGGCGTGGCTAACTGCCGATGGAGTGAGCCGCGTTTGCTCTGAGCTCCCGCCGGACCCGCCGACAGAACAGACCAGTGTGCCGCCGCAGACCCAACACTGACCGGGCATGACGAAGAGGAGACCGACCGAGACCCCTTAGCACCCGCGGAAGACATCCGGACCCGGAATGGAGCGCTTCCTCCACTCCCCCGAAGAGATCCCCACATCGAGCGGGAGAGGCAAGATGGCGCCCCGCAGACCGGCCGGAGAAGTAAGAGGGGGGAGGGAAGAGGAGGTGCGGAGCGACGCTGCAGAAAGGCCCCCCACCGAGCACTCCAGGGATCCAGGCAGCCCAGAGGGAGACGAGACGCCGGCAGCAGCAGCCCCCAGCACCGATCTAGCTCCACAGAGCAGACTCCTGAAAGACGGAGGGGGAGGGGGGGAGGGGGAGAGCGCTCCAGGCAGCGGAGAAACAGAGGCTGCATCTCACAGCCCAGCTGCAGGGGCTCACCCCTCCCAGAAGGAGAATAAAAGCCTCAGGGGACAAAACGAGCCTCACATAAAGGCCACCCCAGAACATAGCCACATGCAGGACAGACTCCTGGAAGATAGAGGGGGGGAGAGCACACCAGGCAGCAGAAAACCAGAGACTGCATCTCACACTAGTATCCCAGCTGCAGGGGCTCACCCCTCCCAGAAGGAGAATCAAAGTTGCAGGGGACATAATGAGCCTCACATAAAGGCCACCCCAGAACACAGCTACCCACAAGAGGACCCTCTATTAACCCCTCATTACCCCAAGAAACAGGGGAGTAAGAAAGGGACTCTGGACCCCTGTAGCTAGACCCTACTAAACCCAGAGACGTGATATGTCGGGTTCATTTTTATAAAGAGAAAGAGCAAATTCTTCAACGCTCACGCACGATGGAAGACTTACATTTCAAGGGCCGCACGGTAGCCATATACCCGGATTTATCCAAACGCACCCTCCAGCTCCGCAGAGCCCTCAAGCCACTGCTGACAGCCCTGAGAGAGAAAGACATCCCGTATAGATGGGGATTCCCCTTACAGCTACAAGCCAAAAAAGGAGGGAAATTGGCCACCTTCAGGCACCTGGGCGACCTCCCTAAATTTCTAGGAACTTTGGATCTTCCACAAATAGCAATCCCTGACTGGCCCAGGATCGGAGGGATGCTGGTTCCTCCACCCAAAACAGACTGGCGAACCGTAGGCGCCCCAAGAAAAAGGAACAAGAACAGAGTATCAAATGATCAAGATGCCGATTAAGACCCGCAGAGCAACACAAACCACAGGCAGCTCTACCCTGGTTCGCGTCTCTACGAAGAACACCCGGGATGGAGTCCCTGGCGGGTCATCTCCCTCTTGCTCGAACTCAAAATCGTGATCCTGAATCTGACTCCCTCTTACCACAAAGATAATTAAGGGTCCTGCGGCGGACATGACTGTAGTCTGCAGATAAGCAAATTCTCTCTCCCCCCCCCTCCTCACCCCCCTCTTCTCTCTTTGCTCTTACTTCTCTCCGCCTTCTTCCCCCTCGTTCTGTCCACCTCTTTTGCCCACACACTAACTCCTTTCTCTCTCTCTCCGATCCACCTTACCTCTTTCTCCCCAGGAGAAAACAAAAGATACATATGCTCGGCGGTGAAGGCGGGGGCAGACCTCTGTTGTCGGTCTCCCCTCTCCTCCACCTAGATTAGGCAGCTCAAAGCTGCATCTACGGACAGCGTATTCCATTATATTTTATTCCAGTTATTTTAGTAATTTTGATTTGAGTGGCCTAACTAAGGCCAATTAATGTTCTTGGTTTGTATCTTCCCCTCCCAGGACTTCCCCAGACACTACCCAACCCCCCTCTCTCCCACCCCTACCCAACCACGACCTCGCTTACGCCACATGGGAAACCTGCATAATATCTTGGCCTATGGCTAGCCTAACGGTGTGCTCCTATAATGCCAAGGGGTTGAACATCCCCTCTAAAAGGGGGCAAATCCTGTATCACATGCAGAAAAAAGGGAGAAAGGTACTCCTCCTTCAGGAAACACACTTTAAGACTGGAGAAATCCCGTCTTGCTCCACGAGAGCGTACCCCACATGGTTCCATAGTTCTAATCCAAACCGCAAATCAGGAGGAGTATCCATTGCTTTACACAACTCCCTGCAAATTCAACCCCTTGGCACGAAGAACGATCCTGAGGGCAGATACCTCTTCCTCAAAGCTGATGTCGCGGGCAGGATAATTACAATAGCTAACTTATATTTCCCAAACCAGGGACAGATCGCCTTTGGAATAGGTACCATGAGGGAATTATCGGAATTCGCGGACGGAACCGCTATTATTCTAGGAGGCGACTTCAACCTGGCGATGGACCCCGAATTAGACTCGTCTTCAGGTAAGTCCTCGGTCTCCCGCTTGGCAGCACGGGCCCTGGTTAAGGAGCTGGGGAACATGCACCTGGTAGATCTGTGGCGCTTGCTCCATCCGGGCGCCAGGGACTACACATTCTACTCAGCAGCCCATAACAGCTATGGCAGGCTTGATTATATTTGGATCTCCCACGCTCTCCTAGACTTTAAGCCGGCATGCACATTCGGACCTTTTATTTGGTCAGACCATGCCCCGGTATACGCAGACCTGGACGGCCCCCTTAGGGACCCCCGGGCACGTGGGTGGAGACTCAACGATAATATCCTAAAAGACCCCACATGTGCGCAAGAGATCAAATCAACCATAAATAACTTCCTAATTGACCACAATAATGACCCCACACGGACCCCACTTAAATGGGAAGCGCTAAAATGTGTCCTGAGAGGCACCCTAATCTCACAAGGGGCCAGGCTAAAAAGAGAACGCGCAAAGGAACTGGGAAACCTACTTACCACACTACAGGAAAAAGAAATAGCAAACAAAAGGTCCCCAAGCGACACACTACGGGCAGACTTATCAACACTTAGACAAAAAATAATATCAATCTTAGATCAACAGACATTAGCGTTTAGAGACAGAATGCGGAGGGAAGTGTACGAGACCGGGGACAAATGTGGTCGCCGCCTTGCGCGAGTCCTCCACCCTAGAACACCTCAAACACATGTCCCCAAAATCCAGAGGGCCAAAGGGGGGGGCGGCGATCTCCACTAAAGACATCCTAGAGGAATTCCGCATGTACTATAAGAAACTATACGACATAGATAGGCCCGCTCAGGAAGGAGAGGGGGAGCAAAGTGAAGAGAGAGCCTTCCTAGATAGATATGGACCAGGACCCCTGGGAGCGGAGGAGTCTGAGGCCATGGAGGCGGACTTCACCTGCGAGGAGATAACCGACATAATCAAAAACCTAAAGATAGGGAAGAGCCCAGGCCCGGATGGCTTCTCAGCCAGGTTTTTTAAGCTCTTTGCGGAAGAACTATCCCCCTTCCTAACCCAAGTCTTTAACGATATTTCCAGGGGAAGCCCCCTACCCCCACAGGCCTTCAGGCCCATATAGTGGTAATTCTAAAACCAGGCAAGGATCCCTCCTCTTGCGCTAGCTATAGGCCTATCTCCTTACTGAATTTAGACATAAAAATGATGGCGAAACTCTTAGCAAACAGGCTCAGTAGACACATTCCTGACTTAATACACAAAGATCAGGTAGGATTTGTCCCGGGCAGGGAGGCGCGAGATAATACCATCAAAGCCATCTCCCTAATTACGCGCGCAAGATCGACGGACAAACCGCTATGCCTCTTAGCAGTAGATGCTGAGAAGGCGTTTGACAGGGTCAGGTGGAGCTTCTTGGAGGGGACCCTCTGCCGAATGTGATTGGGGCAAAGGATGAGAAAGTGGATTATGGCGCTGTATAATGGACCCTCCGCAAGGATACGAGTAAACGGTGCCTTGTCGGATGAGATAATGATAAAGAATGGGACGCGGCAGGGCTGCCCTCTATCGCCCCTGCTACCGCCCTCACTATGGAATCCTTGGCCAATGCCATCAGGGAAAATGGATCGGTTAGAGGTCAGGCGGAGGGCCCCTCCGAACACAAGCTAGCATTATTTGCGGACGACCTCCTCCTGTTCCTGTCAAACCCTAGAGTGGGGTTACCGGTGGTGATGAAGGAGTTTGAAAGATATGGCCAGGTCAGCAATTTTAAAGTGAATCTCCAGAAATCGGAAATTCTTAATGTAACCCTCCCTCAGGAGGAGGCCGAGGCACTCGCTGCTTCCTTCCCCTTCAAATGGAAAGACTCCTATATAAAATACTTTGGGGTTCAACTACCGGCGGACCCGGCACAGATATTCGAACTAAATTTCCTCCCCTATGCAGATAGGCTGAGGGCAGACCTAAACAGGTGGAGCCCACTGTATGTTTCGTGGACGGGGTGGATTAACTCCATAAAGATGGACGCCCTTCCGAAGTTCTTGTATCTGTGTCAGACTATGCCGATACACCTAGGTCGTCAATACTTACTCAGCATCCGCTCCCTAATAATTAATTTTGTATGGGCAGGGCGTAGATCGAGGCTTAGCTACAGAGTGCTCACCCGAGCCAAGGAGGAGGGAGGGCTGGGGCTTCCAGACTTTGCGCTTTACTATAAAGCAAGTATAGCCAATTGCGTCCTCACACTACTTCAAGGGAGGGCGACAAAATTGTGGGTGGAAATGGAACATGAATCAGACGCTAGGGCGATACAGGGGGCCCCATGGATCCCAAGACAATACATGGGAGACCTCACCTCCCTGTCACTACTTGTCAAGGGGATTCTCAAGATCTGGGGGACATTCGCATCAAAGCTAGGTCTAGCAACAGTACCGGGCCCCCTTACACCACTACTGGCCAACCCTCAATTCCCAGCAACTAGAAGCATTATATCGATACTATCCCTCCCTAGTCATCCAATACCGAGAGTCAGAGATGTACTGACCCAAAATGGAATGAAGTCCCTGACGGAGATTCACGGGAACTCCATCCCACACCCGGGAGCCTGGCTGAGATACCTTCAAGTTAGGGAGTTTGTGGGGTCCCTGGCGTCTGAGGGGTGTGGTAATAAGCAGTTGACGCCGTTTGAGCACCTGTGCATGTCCTCGGCTCCTACCGAGCATGGAATATCAACTATTTACAAGTTGCTGCTGACAAAGGAGACGGACGAACCACCCAGTTACACAGCCCAGTGGGAATCAGAACTGGGCAGAAGCCCAACGAGGGCAGATTGGCAGAGAGCGTTCCTTTTATGCCACAAAAGTTCCAGATTTGGGAGACTCCAGGAGCAAAACTATAAGGTCCTATCCAGGTGGTATTGGACACCGTCGAGACTGCATCAACTCGATAAACAAATACCCCCAACCTGTTGGAGGTGCCAGAAAGGCTCTGGGACAATGTCGCACATTTGGTGGGACTGCCCCCCAGTTAGAGAACTCTGGTATAATATAGAAACATTATACAACGAGATGACCAGGTCGGCGGTGTCCCTGACAGCTGAAATGACCCTGCTCCTGATGCTCCCCGGACCTATAGCCAAAAATGGCTGGAAACAGGTCAGTTAGGTTGATAACAACCTTTAGGAGCGGGTAAGCGAGGCTGATATTTTTCCCTTACCCCCCCTTCCCCTACACCCGCCTCACCTCTCCACTCATCCCCCCCCCCCTTACCCCCCCAGTTATGTTCATGATTTGTTATAATCTTACATTGCGCAGTTCCCAATTTCTGATACGAGACACAAGAGATTAAGCTATACAATCTAGTTCATGCCATAAGTATTAGGAAACCAAGATATGTTGTTTGTTGTGCTTATACGGACACATGTTGATATCAACGATGTTGTGCAATGTCTATATAATACTTTTCTTTGAAAACCAATAAAAACCGATTGAACTAAAAAAGAATTATTAGAATTTGTTATTAAGGAAAACCGATAGAGAAAAATACTGGACACTTCACAGATATGATGTCAGATATGTAAAGTCGGATCCTGTGAGTTTAATACAATTATCCCAAAGCACTGAATTCATGAAGAGGCGCACACCTCTTCATGTATTCAGCGCACCCCTGGCAGCTCCGTGCGCCTAGACAGAATTGTATGCCAGGTCCGACCTGGCTTACATTTCTGGTAAAATTTACACCAGTTTCTGGCATAAATTATACATAGATCTGCCAGTCCGGAGCGGAGCGCCCACTTTTCGATAAAATTGCTGGGCCAGCGCAGAGAGGAGCGTTGCCCATGCATAACATCAACAGGCATCCTAGAATGGGTCCATCTATCCATCTATTCCATTACAATATAGAATAAGTGCTATCCATAGTGCAGTGTAGTGCTGCGCTGTATATCTATTTAATAATATGTGGCTCCAGTGTAACACTATGTCCCCGCCATTTGAACAGGTGCCAGGCTGTTATCCAACAACTGAGCACCCGCTCCACCTGGCACGGGAGACCAGTGCCAGGCTTCTAATGCAGCCGCTATCAAAAGACTGCATTAGAATAAAGCCCCTTAATGCCACCGTTAAAAGGCGTATGGGCGGATGTGAGTTCATCATGTGGTTATAATGGTGTCATTGCTATTAATCTGGTATTAAGTAATATTGTACATCTATCTTTTATGATATTTTAACCAATCTTAGAATGACTGAAATATTTTTCTTTTTTGTTAAATATCCTTAGGTCGGTTTCACACGGCCGAGAAAATCGTGCAAGTTTTGTGCGTTGAGAGACGCACAAATCTCGCACAAATATGAACCCCATTCATTTGAATGGGATCATACTAGAGATGAGCGAGCGTACTCGCTAAGGCAAATTACTCGAGCGAGTATTGCCGTTTTCGAGTACATGCCCGCTCGCTCGAGTAATTTGCATTAGCGAGTACGCTCGCTCATCTCTACATCATACACATGAGGAGAACTCTGCAATCCTCTGCCGTGACTGTGACAACCACGACGGGGATTACCTTCATCCCTGCAGTGATGCTAGGCTTTTTTCTCCTAAAATCATGTCGCATCAGTTGGGCTTTCACATAGGTGGCGAAGGCGATATTGGGCTGTGATGAAACATATTCTTAAGACCTTTCTGTGATTTTCTTTTTTTCTTTTTGGTCTATATTTTAAAAAATCCTAAAATACTGCAATTTTTAAATTGACCACAGAGCCTAATATTAGTCTGATACTTCTTTAAAAGTACACCCTTTAAAAGTCTTATGGAGTCAATGCCTTCATGGGTCAGAGCTGATTTGTCATAGTCTGTGACAAAATTTACAACAAAATCTGCCCAAGAACCGTATTCTATTGAAAGTGACGCGTTCACCATGTGGAAACTGTGATGAGTGACCACACGCGGATTAGCCTGATTTAAATGGGGTTAAATACATGTGTGGAACCTCAGTGTGTTGAACTGCAAATCTGCAGAAGAAATCCGAGGGTCAGCCACCATCTGAACATGGCCTTAAAGGGAACCTGCCACGTACCCACAGCACCATAAACTAATCTGACTTTTGTGCGGAGTGCGGATATTACCGCGTAACAGCACTAAAGTATAGTATAGAAAATACTATACTAGAGTGAGTATAGAAAATACGTCACCTAACTCCCTATCACATCCCCTAACAGTACCATAACGTAGTTTATGGTTCTTTCGTGATTTGACAGATTCCCTTTAAAGTATTTTAAAGTCAAATTAGTTTCAGCAAATAAAGACTATTTGTTTATAATTACATTTTTTTCACTATGCTTTCTGTATAAATCTCTTGTGGCCTTCAAGATCACTGCTTGCCGTAATTAATTGAAAACCCTTTATTATGTACACCCAGTAGATAAAAATCCATTCTAGTCATGTGATGATCCCACAGCAGCATAGCTGCTTAAATATCGGTGCTGTGTCCTGATCCTGTGTCTATGCTTATTAATGCAGAAGCAGATATGGATTTGGGAATCATCTTTATTTGCATGGCATTGGAGGCCAAAGGGCATACATTTACCAAGAGTGTTAGTCAAAATAGAGTTCTATAATAGTTCAGGGTGGTCCAGCAGTGAGGGAGGTGGTAGATGATGACAAAAAGAAACAGAATAGAACTTTAGTAAAGATTGGAGTATTGGAATTTAATGGCTAGCAGTTGTACGGTAAGCTGTGTACATTATCCAGGATTAAAGACAACTACCTTTCAGTTTGTGTATGAACCAAGTTGGGTAACATTTTTCGTGTTGTGGTTTGCCAATAGATCAACTGCAATGTAAATTGTGCAGGTCTAAGAGCGCTTGGCCCACAGTGATCTTAATATGGGAAGTTTTGATATGATATTCAGTAAAAAAGGTAATTACCAAAAACAATTTTAAACACTCTAAATTCAGTCACCTAAACTGGAGCATTTAGGCCACTGGCCAATGGGCGTTGGGGTTTACCACCGCATATTTCCGCTGCGGGAGAACACTAAAGTCACCGCGATTTTCCGAGATGAACCTATCATTATGATTAGAGATGAGCGAGCGTACTCGGATAAGCACTACTCGCTCGAGTAATTGGCTTTATCCGAGTATCGCTGTGTTCGGGGCTAAAGATTCGGGTGCCGGCACGGAGCGGGGAGCTGCAGGGGAGAGTCCGGAGGAACAGAGGTAAGATCTTTCTCTCCTTCTCTCCCGCCCGCTCTCCCCTGCTCCCCGCTGCGACTCACCTGTCAGCCGCAGCGGCACCCGAATCTTTAGCCCCGAGCACAGCGATACTCGGATAAAGCCAATTACTCGAGCGAGTAGTGCTTATCCGAGTACGCTCGCTCATCTCTAATTATGATAGGTTCATCGTGAAAGATCATGGCATGTAGCGATTTTTATACGCGAGCGAAAAATCACTGAGTATTTTTGCTGAGCAAATTATGTAAAGCATAGAGTTGCTTAGAAGATGGCAATTACTGCATGTCTCTGTATAAGAACTTTCTGACTTTGAAACTCAAGATTAAAGCATATATAACTACAACAAAAAGCAAATTCAGTCAGCACTTCCTACAAATGAATTAAATGCACAGATGAACTTCTGCCATGGCTTGTGACAATACAGTACAAATAGAAATGTATGGCAGCAGCACTTATACACATTTAATATCTGAATTAAAATTGCATAACTTATTACTAACTGCATAAAAATGCTAATTTTCATCAAAATATGTGAGCCCACTTACCATATCAAGGTGACCTTTTTATAGGTGGTGCCCAACACTGACTCATCCCTCATTGGGCCTAAGACTCCAAATTTAAGGAAAATGGGATGCAGCTACAAGCTCTAATCAAAAGGCTCTGGACAGATACACAAATAAGGTGCACAATAGATAGTGGAGTTATCAAGGAAGTCTGAAAGCTAGAGATGCAGCTTTTAAAAGAGGAAAACTGGTGAAAATGCAGAATTCAAGTCATATAATGGCCAGAAATAGTTTTATTACTTAAAAATCTTATTCTGAAAAGTCACCTGAAAAGTTAGGCATGCTTTAATATATCTGACATATCTTTTTCTGTCCCTGCTCAAGAAATTGAAATATACATCTGTTATGAGTAGAATATCTACATGTGTTCCATCGACAACATCAAGGCCTTTGACTGCATCAACCATAACAAGCTATGGAACGCCCTACAAAACCAGGGTGGATTGGCACATCTAATCAAGCTGATAAAATCACTTTATACCAATCAAGAAACCACAGTGGGAAGACAGTATGTGGACACAGATTGGTTTGGGATTGGCAAAGGTGGCCGACAGGACTGCATCCTCTCACCCTTCTTGTTTAACCTATATGTATAAGTGATCATGTGGAAAATAGACCTAGACACGCAAACCGGGGTGAAAATAGGTGGCAGAAACATCAACAATCTCCATTACAAGGATGACACAACTCTATTTGCAGAAACAGAAGGTAGTCTGAACCAGCTGATATGTAAGATTTTAACTGAAAGTGAAAAAATGGGCCTCTAGCTAAATTTAAAGACGACAAAAATGATAATGACTTCAAAAAATAGCAATTAGGCCATAGAATGCGTGCAAGACTCATCTTCCTTTGTTCGAAATTGACCAGAATAGAGAATCTATGCCAGAGATAAAACATAGTATTTTGAGGCTAAGCGTATTTTAGGTTGAGGCTAAGCGCGATGCTAAATATGGACAAAATCTGGAAAAGTAGAGATATCGTCACAGCAACTAAATGCAGGATAGTGCAAACCATCATTTTCCCCATAGCCATGTATGGGTGTGAAAGCTGGACTGCGAAAAAAGGTGAAAGAAGGAGGATTGATGCATTCAAGCTGTGGTGCTGGCGAAAGCTGCTGTGTATGTCCTGGAGAGCAAGAGTAACAAATAGAGAAGTCCTGAATCGTATAAGACCCGATATATTACTGGAGAGGAAGATGACCTGGCTCAGGCTCATGGATTTTGGCCATGTAATGTGAGCAGAGTCGCTAGAAAAATGCTTGGACAGGATAATGGCAAAAGAAGACCTGGCCACTAAAGGCCACGATGGATGATACTGTCAAAGCTGATACATGGGTATCACACAGCTGTGTGAATGACTAAACGGCAAACAACATCAGTAGAAATAGATTTGCACTAAAATTTGCATCAATTCCGGGTTAAATTATAGTAAATTTGTCAGACCAACATGACCCCACTCCTTCCGGCCTGCCTCTGCTACTTTTCTTGATACTTTTTCATGGTGGCAAGAGAAGTAAAACAGTTACAAATTACAGCATAAATGTGGGGTGCAGCAACATTTCTGACCTTTTATGCCAAATACTGGAATCATTATTTTAATAAATTTCCCCCATTGTGTTTTTAGTCATAGTTTTTTGAGAACTTCAACCCATGAAATTTGTGTCGTACAAAGAATTGGAATGTCCATGATTGCTGTACCATTATCTGATTTTATTACTGTTTAGACTAAATTAATAGTTTTTTAAATTTTAGTTTATTTTTAGGTTTTATGTTTTGCATTGAAAAGAAACTGAATAAATGAGAAATTAAAGGGGTTGTCCCGCGGCAGCAAGTGGGTCTATACACTTCTGTATGGCCATAATAATGCACTTTGTAATATACATTGTGCATTAATTATGAGCCATACAGAAGTTATAAAAAGTTTTATACTTACCTGCTCCGTTGCTGGCGTCCTCGTTCCCATGGAGCCGACTAATTTTCGCCCTCCGATGGCCAAATTAGCCGCGCTTGCGGGTCTTCTGCAGTCTTCTATGGGGCCGCTCGTGTAGAATGCCGGCTCCGTGTAGCTCCGCCCCGTCACGTGCCGATTCCAGCCAATCAGGAGGCTGGAATCGGCAATGGACCGCACAGAAGCCCTGCGGTCCACGGAGACAGAGGATCCCGGCGGCCATCTTCAGCAGGTAAGTATGAAGACGCCGGACCGCCGGGATTCAGGTAAGCGCTGTGCGGGTTGTTTTTTTAACCCCTGCATCGGGGTTGTCTCGCGCCGAACGGGGGGGGGGGGTTAAAAAAAAAAAAAACCCGTTTCGGCGCGGGACAACCCCTTTAACGTCAGCAAACATATAGCCATAGCAAGTAACTTCTGATATTCACAGGAGGCTCAGAGAAGAGGAAAACCACTTTTATCAGAGGACACTGATTTCTTATGTAAGCAAGATACATTTTCTATGGCTCGGCTTTTCAAGCCTTTTCTACTGAGGCATCACTAGCCAGAATATGATATATGGGTGTCACTATTGGTTGTAACCCATACTAACATTTCTAAATTTCAACTTGATTTAACTTAAAGGGGTTGTCCAGTTTTTGACTATTAGGATAGGCCACAAATAGTCTGCTACCTGGAATCCCTTCTGATTAGTTATTCTCTGGGCCGGTGTGCTCATGCAGTGAGCTGATTTCTGCAGGAAGTAGATGGTTCCATTCCCTACAATGAAACAAGACTTTGTATTATAGGCAAAATTTCTGATTGAAGTGAATGGGAACATTATGTGTAATACCAAGCTGGGCCACTGCAGTGAGAACAAAGCTGTCTACATTCTCCAGAAATCAGCTCAGTGCATGAGCACACTGGCTTGGCAAATGCCTAATTATTAGAGGACCCAGATAGTGGATCCTTCAGCTATGCTCTACTATTGATGGCTTATCCTAAGCATAGGTCATCTATATTTTACAACTGAACATTCCCTTTAAAAAGTGTCTCCTAAACGAAGTAAAACATAAAAACATGGACAAAATAGTCAGTGATATTGCTAAACCAAAGATTGGTGCAGGCAGAGAAAGGCCCTCATAGCATATGATCACTTAGATCAACTGAACCTCACCTACAAATAAGGGGCCCCCTCATAGTTTAAGAGCATGTTCTAGGATGTTCTCAATCCATTGTGACTTCATTGTAGTTTGGGGAATAATGAGAAATATGTCATGATTTACCTTTTCTTGTTATTTATGAAGAAAATGAGAAACTTTGTATGGTTTATAATGGAGCATTTTGTGGACAAACCAAATCAGCCCATATAACATTATCGGTATACATAGCATATATTGGAGGAGGTTTTCGGGACTTAGATATAGGTCATCAATATCGGATGGGTGGTAGCCTGATTCCTACCGATCACCTTCATGGTATACCACACACAGCACTGTTTATTTCGTAGCAGTGATGTTTGGTACTGCAGCTCAATCTCATTGAATTGAATGAAATTGAGCTGCAGAATGACCATGTGACCAATGAATGTGACATCACAGGCCAGAGAAGAGGTCGCAGTACTAAGCAAACCCGGCGGCCTCTTCAAACAGGAACTGTTGTCAGCACCCCACCTATCTCATATTGGTGACTTAAGGATAGGTCATTAATATTTAAGTCCCAGAAAACCCCTTTAATGTAATGTACTCTTTAACATATGCAATATTTTACTTTATAGATACACAACCTCTAGACCTTTTTTAATAACATGAAGTTTTGCCTGAACAGACCTCTGTAAATGAGTAGAGTATAGAGATGAGCGAACGTACTCGTCCGAGCTTGATACTCGTTCGAGTATTAGCGTGTTCGAGATGCTCGTTACTAGAGGCGAGTACCACGCGATGTTCGAGTTACTTTCACTTTCATCTCTGAGACGTTAGCGCGCTTTTCTGGCCAATAGAAAGACAGGGAAGGCATTACAACTTCCCCCTGCGACATTCAAGCCCTATACCACCCCCCTGCAGTGAGTGGCTGGCGAGATCAGGTGTCACCCGAGTATATAAATCGGCCCCTCCCGCTGCTCGCCACAGATGCATTCTGACAGAGATCAGGGAAAGTGCTGCTGCTGGTGCTGCTGCTATAGGGAGAGCGTTAGGAGTTATTTTAGGCTTCAAGAACCCCAACGGTCCTTCTTAGGGCCACATCTGACCGTGTGCAGTACTGTTGAGGCTGCTTTTAGCAGTGTTGCACAACTTTTTTTTTTTGTATATCGGCCGTGCAGAGCATTGCGTCCGCAGTCTGCAGTCATTGTACAGAGTATAGGGGCAGTACTGGTGAGGCAGGGAAAGAGATATCCAGGCTATATACGCAGTGGGCTTTTTCCAAAAAATTGATCGCCGTCATCCCACCAGAGGGAAACAGTATACATAATATTATACGCTGCCTACAGTATCTATCTGCTGTGGGTTGTAGTCCTAATTAATACGCAGCTAAGCGTTACAGCAGGCTTGCGTAAAATTGTTTCCTGGATATGCTTTCTCTGTTACATCAGCGCTGTCATCCCGCCAGAGGGAAACAGTATACATTATATTATACGCTGCCTACAGTATCTATCTGCTGGGGGTTGTAGTCCTAATTAATACGCAGCTAAGCGTTACAGCAGGCTTGCGCAAAATTGTTTCCTGGATATGCTGTCTCTGTTACATGATCGCCGTCATCCCGCCAGAGGGAAACAGTATACATAATATTATACGCTGCCTACAGTATCTATCTGCTGGGGGTTGTAGTCCTAATTACTACGCAGCTAAGCGTTACAGCAGGCTTGCGCAAAATTGTTTCCTGGATCTGCTGTCTCTGTTACATGATCGCCGTCATCCCACCAGAGGGAAAGAGTATACATAATATTATACGCTGCCTACAGTATCTGCTGGGGGTTGTAGTCCTAAGTAATACACAGCTAAGCGTTACAGCAGGCTTGCGCAAAATTGTTTCCTGGATCTGCTGTCTCTGTTACATGATCGCCGTCATCCCGCCAGAGCGAAACAGTATACATAATATTATACGTTGCCTACAGTATCTATCTGCTGGGGGTTGTAGTCCTAATTAATACGCAGATAAGTGTTACAGCAGGCTTGCGCAAAATTGTTTCCTGGATCTGCTGTCTCTGTTACATCAGCGCTGTCATACCACCAGAGGGAAACAGTATACATAATATTATACGCTGCCTACAGTATCTATCTGCTGGGGGTTGTAGTCCTAATTAATACACAGCTAAGCGTTACAGCAGGCTTACGCAAAATTATTTCCTGGATCTGCTGTCTCTGTTACATGATCGCCGTCATCCCGCCAGAGGGAAAGAGTATACATAATATTATACGCTGCCTACAGTATCTGTCTGCTGTATCAGCTCAGCATTTTTAAAAAATAGAAGCAAAATACTTAAAGGGGTTGTCCCACGAAAGCAAGTGGGGGTATACACTTCTGTATGGCCATATTAATGCACTTTGTAATATACATCGTGCATTAACTATGAGCCATACAGAAGTTATTCACTTACCTGTTCCGTTGCTAGCGTCCCCGTCGCCATGGAGCCGTCTAATTTCAGCGTCTAATCGCCCGATTAGACGCGCTTGCGCAGTCCGGTCTTCTCCCTGGTGAATGGGGCCGCTCGTGCCGGAGAGCTGCTCCTCGTAGCTCCGCCCCGTCACGTGTGCCGATTCCAGCCAATCAGGAGGCTGGAATCGGCAATGGAACGCACAGAGCCCACGGTGCACCATGGGAGAAGACCTGCGGTCCACCGTGGGTGAAGATCCCGGCGGCCATCTTAGCAAGGTAAGGAAGAAGTCGCCGCAGCGCCGGGATTCGGGTAAGTACTATCCGTTTTGTTTTTTTTTAACCCATACATCGGGTTTGTCTCGCGCCGAACGGGGGGCCTATTGAATAAAAAAAAAACCGTTTCGGCGCGTGACAACCCCTTTAAGGCCTACTACTGGCCTTTGGCCACTTGACTGCTTCTGCGCTGTGAATTCCACTAGCTCAGTCATACGCACGTACGTCTCACTACAGGCGTGCGCAACATTGTTTCCTGGCTCTGCTGTGCGTTCCGTAAGGGAAGTCAGCCTCCAACCACAGGCCAATAAGCGGCACATTTAATTACAGCGTTCTGTTTCTGCACTACTCGTAATACAGCATGCTGAGGGGTAGGGGTAGGCCTAGAGGACGCGGGCGAGGACGCGGAGGCCCAAGTGAGGGTGTGGGCACAGGCCGAGCTCCTGATCCAGGTGTATTGCAGCCGACTGCTGCAGGGTTAGGAGAGAGGCACGTTTCTGGCGTCCCCACATTCATCTCAATTAATGGGTCCACGCGGTAGACCTTTATTAGAAAATGAGCAGTGTGAGCAGGTCCTGTCGTGGATGGCAGAAAGTGCATCCAGCAATCTATCGACCACCCAGAGTTCTGCGCCGTCCACTGCTGCAACTCTGAATCCTCTGGCTGCTGCTCCTCCTTCCTTCCAGCCTCCTCACTCCATTACAATGACACATTCTGAGGAGCAGGCAGACTCCCAGGAACTGTTCCCGGGCCCCTGCCCAGAATGGCCAGCAATGGTTCCTCTCCCACCGGAGGAGTTTGTCGTGACCGATGCCCAACCTTTGGAAAGTTCCCGGGGTCCGGGGGATGAGGCTGGGGACTTCCGGCAACTGTCTCAAGAGCTTTCAGTGGGTGAGGAGGACGATGACGATGAGACACAGTTGTCTATCACTCAGGTAGTAGTAATTGGAGTAAGTCCGAGGGAGGAGCGCACAGAGGATTCGGAGGAAGAGCAGCAGGACGATGAGGTGACTGACCCCACCTGGTTTGCTATGCCTACTGAGGACAGGTCTTCAGAGGGGGAGGCAAGTGCAGCAGCAGGGCAGGTTGGAAGAGGCAGTGCGGTGGCCAGGGGTAGAGGCAGGGCCAGACCAAATAATCCACCAACTGTTTCCCAAAGCGCCCCCTCGCGCCATGCCACCCTGCAGAGGCCGAGGTGCTCAAAGGTCTGGCAGTTTTTCACTGAGAGTGCAGACGACCGACGAACAGTGGTGTGCAACCTTTGTCGCGCCAAGATCAGCTGGGGAGCCACCACCACTAGCCTCACCACCACCAGCATGCGCAGACATATGATGGCCAAGCACCCCACAGGGTGGGACGAAGGCCGTTCGCCGCCTCCGGTTTGCACCGCTGCCTCTCCCCCTGTGCCCCAACCTGCCACTGAGATCCAAACCCCTCTCAGGACACAGGCACTACCGTCTCCTGGCCTGCACCCACACCCTCACCTCCGCTGTGCTCGGCCCCATCCACCAATGTCTCTCAGCGCACCGTCCAGCCGTCGCTAGCGCAAGTGTTGGAGCGCAAGCGCAAGTACGCTGCCACGCACCCACACGCTCAAGCGTTAAACGTGCACATAGCCAAATTTATCAGCCTGAAGATGCTGCCGTATAGGGTTGTGGAAACGGAGGCTTTCAAAGGTATGATGGCGGCGGCGGCCCCGCGCTACTCAGTTCCCAGTCGCCACTACTTTTCCCGATGTGCCGTCCCAGCCCTGCACGACCACGTCTCCCGCAACATTGTACGCGCCCTCACCAACGCGGTTACTGGCAAGGTCCACTTAATAACGGACACGTGGACAAGCACAGGCGGGCAGGGCCACTATATCTCCCTGACGGCACATTGGGTGAATTTAGTGGAGGCTGGGACAGAGTCAGAGCCTGGGACCGCTCACGTCCTACCCACCCCCAGAATTGCGGGCCCCAGCTCGGTGGTGGTATCTGCGGCGGTGTATGCTTCCTCCACTAAACCACCCTCCTCCTACGCAACCTCTGCCTCGCAATCAAGATGTGTCAGCAGCAGCACGTCGCCAGCAGTCGGTGTCGCGCGTTACGGCAGCACAGCGGTGGGCAAGCATCAGCAGGCCGTGCTGAAACTACTCAGCTTAGGAGAGAAGAGGCACACGGCCCACGAACTGCTGCAGGGTCTGACAGAGCAGACCGACCGCTGGCTTGCGCCGCTGAGCCTCCAACCAGGCATGGTCGTGTGTGACAACGGCCGTAACCTGGTGGGGGCTCTGCAGCTCGGCAGCCTCACGCACGTGCCATGCCTGGCCCACGTCTTTAATTTGGTGGTTCAGCGCTTTCTGAAAAGCTACCCACGCTTGTCAGACCTGCTCGGAAAGGTGCGCCGGCTCTTCACACATTTCCGCAAGTCCCACACGGACGCTGCCACCCTGTGTACCCTGCAACATCGGTTTCATCTGCCAGTGCACCGACTGCTGTGCGACGTGCCCACACGGTGGAACTCTAGGCTCCACATGTTGGCCAGGCTCTATGAGCAGCGTAGAGCTATAGTGGAATACCAACTCCAACAGGGGCGGCGCAGTGGGAGTCAGCCTCCTCAATTATTTACAGAAGAGTGGGCCTGGTTGGCAGACATCTGCCAGGTCCTTGGAAACTTTGAGGAGTCTACCCAGATGGTGAGCGGCGATGCTGCAATCATTAGCGTCACCATTCCTCTGCTATGCCTCTTGAGAAGTTCCCTGCAAAGCATAAAGGCAGACGCTTTGCGCTCGGAAACAGAGGCGGGGGAAGACAGTATGTCGCTGGATAGTCAGAGCACCCTCCTGTCTATATCTCAGCGCATTGAGGAGGAGGAGCATGAGGAGGAGGGGGAAGAGACAGCTTGGCCCACTGCTGAGGGTACCAATGCTGCTTGCCTGTCATCCTTTCAGCGTGTATGGCCTGAGAAGGAGGAGGAGGATCCTGAAAGTGATCTTCCTAGTGAGGACAGCCATGTGTTGCGTACAGGTACCCTGGCACACATGGCTGACTTCATGTTAGGATGCCTTTCTCGTGACCCTCGCGTTACACGTATTCTGGCCACTACGGATTACTGGGTGTACACACTGCTCGACCCACGGTATAAGGAGAACCTTTTCACTCTCATACCCGAAGAGGAAAGGGGTTCGAGAGTGATGCTATACCACAGGACCCTGGCGGACAAACTGATGGTAAAATTCCCATCCGACAGCGCTAGTGGCCGAAGGCGCAGTTCCGAGGGCCAGGTAGCAGGGGAGGCACGGAGATCAGGCAGCATGTACAGCACAGGCAGGGGAACACTCTCTAAGGCCTGTGACAGCTTTCTGTCTCCCCAGCAAGACTGTATCACCACTCCCCAGTCAAGGCTGAGTCGGCGGGAGCACTGTAAAAGGATGGTGAGGGAGTACGTAGCCGATCGCACGACCGTCCTCCGTGATGCCTCTGCCCCCTACATCTACTGGGTGTCGAGCTGGACACGTGGCCTGAACTCGCGCTGTATGCCCTGGAGGTGCTTGCTTGTCCTGCGGCTAGCGTCTTGTCAGAGAGGGTGTTTAGTGCGGCTGGGGGAATCATCACGGATAAGCGTACCCGCCTGTCAACCGACAGTGCCGACAGGCTTACACTCATCAAGATGAACAAAGCCTGGATTTCCCCAGACTTCTCTTCTCCACCAGCGGACAGCAGCGATACCTAAACAATACGTAGGCTGCACCCGCGGATGGAAGCATTGTTCTCTATCACCATCAAAAACTGGACCTTTTAGCTTCATCAATCTGTGTATAATATTGATCCTCCTCCTCCTGCTCCTCCTCCTGAAACCTGATGTAATCACGCCGAACAGGCAATTTTTCTTAGGCCCACAAGGCTCAGTCATATAATTTTTGTAAACAATTTTTATACGTTTCAATGATCATTAAAGCGATGAAACTTTCACCTGAACCAATATTTATTTTAACTGGGCTGCCTCCAGGCCTAGTTACAAATTAAGCCACATTAACCAAAGCGATTAATAGGTTTCACCTGCCCTCTTGGTTGGGCATGGGCAATTTTTTTGACGTACATTAGTACTGTTGGTACACCAATTTTCTGGGGCCCTCGCCTACAGTGTAATCCAATTAATTTTTTGCCCACCTGCATTAAAGGTGACGTTACATCAGCTGTGCTGGCCACTGCAATGGGATATATTTATGTACCGCCGGTGGGTTCCAGGGAGCCACCCATGCTGTGGGTCCACAGGGAGTTGTAACTGCATGTGTCTACTTCTAAAGAACCCCAGTCTGACTGGGGCATGCAGTGTGGGCTGAAGCCCACCTGCATTTAACATGACATTACCTCAGCTGTGATGGGCAATGCAATGGGATATATTTATGTACTGCCAGTGGCTTCCTGGAACCCATCCATGCTGTGGGTCCACAGGGAGTTGTAACTGCATGTGTCCACTTCTAAAGAACCCCAGTCTGACTGGGGCATGCAGTGTGGGCCGAAGCCCACCTGCATTAAACATGACATTACCTCAGCTGTGATGGGCAATGCAATGGGATATATTTATGTACCACCGGTGGCTTCCTGGCACCCACCCATGCTGTAGGTCCACAGGGAGTTGTAACTGCATGTGTCCACTTCTAAAGAACCCCAGTGTGACTGGGGCATGCAGTGTGGGCCGAAGCCCACCTGCATTTAATCGGACATTACCTCAGCTGTGATGGGCACTGCAATGGGATACATTTATGTACAGCCGGTGGGTTCCAGGGAGCCACCCATGCTGTGGGTGCACACGGAATTCCCATTGCGGAGTTGTACCTGCCTGTGACTATTTATAAAAAACCGCGGTCTGACTGGGACATGCAGACACCTTGACAGAATGAATAGTGTGTGGCACATAGGTACCCCATTGCTATGCCCATGTGTGCAGCTCCTGATGGTGGTGGCACAGGATTATATTTCTCATTGCTTCTGTACAGCATTGTGGGCTATCGCCCCGCCCCTTTTAAAGAGGGTTGCTGCCTAGCCGTGCCAACCCTCTGCAGTGTGTGCCTGCGGTTCCTCCTCATGGCAGACGCACTTATAAATAGACATGAGGGTATTGTGGCATGAGTGCAGCTGAAGGCTGCGCAGGGACACTGGTGTGCGCTGTGGACACTGGGTCGTGCGGGGGGGGGGGGGGGGGGTTGGGCAGCATGTAACCCAGGAGAAGTGGCAGCGGAGTGTCATGCAGGCAGTGATTGTGCTTTGTTGGAGGTAGTGTGGTGCTTAGCTAAGGTATGCATTTCTAATGAGGGCTTTTCAGAAGTAAAAGTTGTTGGGAGGGGGGGGCACTCTTGCCGCTATTGTGGCTTAATAGTGGGACCTGGGAACTTGAGATGCAGCCCAACATGTAGCCCCTCGCCTGCCCTATCCGTTGCTGTGTCGTTCCCATCACTTTCTTGAATTGCCCAGATTTTCACAAATGAAAACCTTAGCGGAGCATAGGTCCCATACAAAAATGCTCGGGTCGCCCATTGACTTCAATGAGGTTCGTTACTCGAAACGAACCCTCGAGCATCGCAATAATTTCGTCCCGAGTAACGAGCACCCGAGCATTTTGGTGCTCGCTCATCTCTAGTAGAGTACAATACAAATGGAGTGAATGCATCCGATGAATAGAACCATGGTGGCTCTAATAAAATATGCCACATGCGCCTAAGTAGAGGCTCACAGTTCTCACTAATGCAGGTAGTAGTGGTGAGAAGGATTCATATTAGCATTATTGGCTGGCCTAAGTCGGAGGGTTCTGTCCTGGTTACATGTCATACAGGTTTGTATAATTTGCACATTGTCCTTATGCTGGTGTGACCTTGTTTCCACCTCCTTCAGTCAAGGTTGTGACATCTGTACGTCCGCTAGACGTGCTTGTTTCAGCTCCTCCACCAAATGGTCTGCAACCACAGCATATAACTTGTATTAAGCAATTTCGAAACTATAACACAAATAGAAAACATTAGCACATTGTCAATATCTGACATTGGCTGAGCACTTAGATTATAGATGTACTATGTAATTATAGTTATAACCACTTTACTAATGTATATATATTCATGTAGGTTCTTACATTACCTCCAGTGCCCTGTGTTTTGTGGATGTTAATTGATTTTTAATTAACATTAAATAAACTGTATGGAGGGAATGGAACTGTAATGTTGCTTATAATGCTGTTTTGATGTTAAAGCCATGATTACTTAGTTTTACACAGTAGAGGTGCATTTAAAGGGGTTGTCCCGCACCGAAACGGGTTTGTTTTTTTTTCAACAGCCCCCCCGTTCGGCGTGAGACAACCCCGATGCAGGGGTTAAACAAGAAAACCGGACAGCGCTTACCTGAATCCCCGCGCTCCGGTGACTTCTTACTTACCTGCTGAAGATGGCTGCCGGGATCTTCTCCCTCGGTGGACCGCAGGGCTTCTGTGCGGTCCATTGCCGATTCCAGCCTCCTGATTGGCTGGAATCGGCACGTGACGGGGCGGAGCTACAAGGAGCCGCTCTCCGGCACGAGTGGCCCCATTCAGAAAAGAAGAAGACCCGGACTGCGCAAGCTCGTCTAATCTGGCGATTAGACGCTGAAAATTAGACGGCACCATGGAGACGAGGACGCTAGCAACGGAACAGGTAAGTGAATAACTTCTGATAACTTCTGTATGGCTCATAATTAATGCACAATGTACATTACAAAGTGCATTAATATGGCCATACAGAAGTGTATAGACCCACTTGCTTTCGCGGGACAACCCCTTTAAGGTCTCATGTCCTCGGGCTCACACAGTTTCCACGTGCAGAATCCTGCAGCAGATTTGACCGGGTCCGCAGACATGAGGCCAGAAAATAAATTATACTCACCTGTCTGGACGCTGCGGGACTCTACTCCGTGCAGGTTGAATCTTCTTTCTTCTGCACAGCGGATGGGCTTAGGACACCGGTGGCATGCCGGGTGCATGCGCAGTGCCATCTTTTATTTTTTTAAACTCCTGCTTTCCCACTGTCACGTGGCACAGACGCAGTGACAGCTGAGTTGTGGCCATGAGCAGGGGGGAGAGAGGGAGAGAGAGATCTCCCCTCCATCTCTCCCGCGCCGCTGGCAGCCGAATCTTTGCTCCTGAGCGGGCAGATACTCGCTAAGGGCAATGCTCGATGGAGCAATTGCCCTTAGCGAGTATGCTCGCTCATCTCTAATACTATTGCATATCTTTCCTCATAATTAGGTACTTTAGAGATCAAATATTTCAAAAGATTGCTTTGGTGGGGTTGTAGGATTGGTAAAACATAAAGGGGGCCTGACTTTGCCCATGGATTTGGCTAGTGAGTATGAGAATAGGTTCGGCTTGAATAAATAGGAAGATATACAGTATATTCATTGGATCTTTACCCAATTATAACCAAAACCCATCAGAGGCCACAACGTTACTTTCCTGAATTCCTGGCATCATGGCGCCCAGGATTTGAGTGTTGATGGCTTTACAGCGAATTATTTCCCAAATCCAAAAGAATTCTAACTTGCAACAATATAACTAGATCATATATAACTAATCAAAGCCAAGACAAGCAATATTATCACACCGTTCCCTCCCCATTTGTCTAAATAGGAATTAAATGCAATACCAGAGACTGCCAATAGGACGGGTTACTGTTGTTTTTGACAAAAGCAGAGCCTTTTTTTCAAATTAGTCACAGATTTCCTCTTTAGGCTTTATTCACATGAGCATATATTGGCCGCCATTTTCACAGTTGGCCAATATTCACTACCACCTGATGCATTAGATCAGATGGGCGATTTTCTGCCGCATAAAAGCGCCAAGATAATGCATTTCGGCTGGGTGCTTTTATGTCAACCAGGAAAGATAGTCCTGAAACTATCTTTCCGTCCGGAATACATTGACCGCTGCTATAGACTCCTATGAAAGCCTATGACAGCTGCTGGAGAAGAGAGGTGGGAGGGAGTTTAGCAGTGTGACTGCTAAACTTCCTCCCCCTTCTCTCCTCCTCTCCACCCCTTGTTAGCTGTTTGTAATGGAAGGGCCGTGGAGGGGGTGGAGCTAGTTGCTAAGCTCCTTTCCTCTCCCATTGCTAGCTGCTGAGAGGGGGCGAGAGCTTAGCACACTAGCTCCTGCCCCATCCCACCTCCATCCCCTTGCCAAGAGCTGTCAAGGAGGAGAAGAGCTCTGCTAAACTGTCTCCTCCCACCCGACGGCATTGTAGGCTAGGCGAATATGTGCCAGGCCAAGGCTGTTTGAACGGGCGCACAAACATTAGATTTCTGCACCTGTTCACGCATTTTACATTGCCTGCGGGCAAACGTTAAAACGCCAATACCCATGTGAATAAAGCCTTAGTGAGGTTTATTCATTGCTTTTGCGGCAGTTTTTTGTACTTTATTAGACAAAGTCAGAAGTGAATTTGAAAGTCATAGGAAATATATAGAATATATAGATATATAACTATGTAGAAGAACACAAACTTCTCCTTCCTGATGGATCTGCTTCTCTTTTTGGCTCAAATAAAAACTGTAATTTTTTTTCAAAACCAAACTGGAGTGTGAAGCCAGCCTTAGGGGCCTTTCACACGGGATGGGATTAGAACAAACGATGTAACCAAACCAGCAGCTGTGGAATTCCATGCCAAAATCTGGGGGTCTAAGACTGCGGGAATGTCCGCAGCAGGACCACATGGTAATTCCGTGAGATTTACGCAGCTTGAAGTCCTGCGGGTTTTGGCGCGGGTTTTCAAGTGGCTTATTCCGCTGTGGCCAGCTCTTCCCCACAGAGAGGAGAGATGGCCGCAGCGGAAACAGCGATAAGATTGACGTGCCTCAGCTTTGAATTCCATGCGGCATATCAATTTCAGCGTGGCTTGGCTGTAGCGGACTGGACGTAGTATGTGGACGAGATTTTTGCAGAGTATCAATGTATCTATAACAAGTATCTATAGTGCAAGTATCTATAGCAATGTTTCCCAACCACACTTCCATACAAGATTGGGGTTCCCATAAACACTTTCAGGGGATACACCGGGGATAGGAACGGATGATTACAATCTAGGGACAGTAATGTAAAATATATTGCTGCTATAAAAAACTATATGGATGATACACGATAAGCAATGTAAAATGAGGAACAGTTAATCATATATCATACATATTTATTATGAATCTACTCCTCATGCATTCTACAGCAATGTGCTAATATTTATCTGGTTCTAACATACTGTGTTACCATGTGTCTACAACCAGACTAATAATGCAAGTTGAAGAAAAAGGCTGGACACATCATTTCAACTGGTGTAATAAGAAGAGAATTAACATCTAATGTGTGAAAATATTAATTGGGAGGGAGGCTGTATGATTTGGTGGAGGAGACTTTTTGGTAGTCATTTTGAAATCCTCCATATTGAATTCAGCTCAGGTTTTTCAAATGGGGGTCATGTGAAATATCAGTCTTGGTTAGAACTTACTCAAAAGTACATTAAAATGTCAGTTTTGCCCTAACTTTACTTGTTTAGGAGTTAAGTGAGGGCGATAGTTTACAAAGTGCTTTGCATGACATGTTTGATGTGTCCATCCTTCTGCACACGATTAAACATTTAATCCAGTCTTTAAGAAAACGCAGAAGAACTGCAGATGGTATTTCTTCACAGTACTGTAAGATTCACTGTTTCAGGTGAACCACATTGCGTATCTTTCCCACACTGTTTCATATGACTGGTGAGGTCAACGGACACAACCTCCAGTGCTGATCCGATGATAACCCATCATGGATTGACTCATCAAAAACAAAATGTTTGCAAAAGGTTATGGTTTGGTGTGTTAATTGGGGGACTCACTTTATAAGGCCTTTCTTCATTGACTGATCACTTAAAAGGTGTTGTACTATATAAGAAGTTATCCCCTATCCATGAGATAGGCTCACTGCTGAAAGGAGGAGATTGAATGGAGCACTGGTCACACAAGCCTACCAGTGCACTATTCACTTTCAATGGAGCTGCGCAGATTCTCATGCAACACCTGCTTGGGTATTTCCGTTAGCCCTATGGAAATGAATTAGGGTGGAGACCGTACATGTTTGGCCAGCACTCTCTTCAACCTGTCATCCCTGCGGGAGGAGAAGGTTCCCCTGCAGTGACAGGCAGAACTAGACAGGAGTCCCATTTTGGAGATCGTCGATCAGCAAGTTATCCCCTATCCTGTGAATATAGGGTATAGCTTGCAATCTTGGTACAAGCTCTTTAACAGTAAGAAGTACCTCCAGATGCTACAGGATACCATATTCTCATCTGTTCTCAATAAGAACAGTGAGTTGCCACGTTACTTTAAACAAGAGAGTGCACCTCCACACTTTGCTGTGGCTGTAGGCAGTTGGCTGGATGTGCTATTCCCTTGGCACTGGATTTGGCATATTGGTCCGTTAGAATGGCCTCCAAGGTCACTGGACTTAATGCCTTTAGACTTTGATCCCTGGGGCCATTTAAAGTCTCTTGTGTTCAGCTACACTTCAAAACAATTTTCATTTCTATTATTTTATAAAATATTTTTTTACCAACATTATTCACTCTTTTGTGAAAATAAGGCCTATACCACTAGATGGCGCTTAGTACCCCGATGATCCCAATATGGCACCTTCAATGCTTCCCTCAATGTATTTCACTCAACAAAGAGCAGGAACATCAAGGTTTTTATTTCAGATTTGTATTAAATTAGTATTGACTTTGTTACACTTTTGACTTGTGTAGAAGGAAGCCTGGTCAGAATGGATGAGAAAATAAGGTTCCTTCTGGGCGTAAAAATGTGTAACAATGAATCTGCACCTTATCCTAAACAGGAAATTCATATTATAAAAAAGACATTAAAGGACAAATCGCAAAAGGTCATAAAACTTATCTCATCACCAGTATGGGTAAAAGTTGTTACAGTTTATGAAGATAAGGTGGTGATCCTAGTACAGTGATGGCAAACCTTTTAGAGACTGTGTGCCCAAACTGCAACCCAAAACCCACTTATTTATCGCAAAGTGCCAACATGTCAGGGGGCGGGGCTTACATTATTTTACCTCCGTCGTTCTAAAAAGGACAGGGCTGCTTACAAATAGACAGCGTGCAGATTTAGACTGCTTTTTGGAAGCGGAAATGCTGCAGAACGTCCTCAGCAAAAAATTCTGTGGAAGCTTCTGCAGCATTTCCGCATCCAAAAAAGTCAAAATCTGCACACTGTCTATTTTGAAACAGCCCTGCCCATTTCCGCCACATGTAAACATACCCCAGTGGTAATAGTGACCCCCCCAGCGGCCCTAGCGAAAATAGTGACCCCCCAAATGGCCACAGCGATAATAAAGACCCTCCCTAGCGGTAATAGTGACCCTCCCAGGGCACCAGCAATAATAGTGACACCCCCCCAGCGATAATAGTAACCCCCCAGCAGCCCCAGTGATAATAGTGGCAACCCACCCCCAGGCGATAATAGTGACTTCCCCCCCGGTGATATAAGTGACCCTCCCCCCAGCGGTAGTAGTGACCGCCCCACAGCGGTCCTTAGCAGTAATAGTGACATCCCACAGTGGCCCCCAGAATAATAGTACCCACCCCAACTGTAATACTGACCCCCCCTACACAGGAGCCCCCCCGTATCATAGTGACACCACACAGTGGCCCCCAATATCATAGTGACACCTGTGAGGTGTGATAGACATGATGATTAGTCAGTGTATAATGTCTATTGATTTGTACTAAACTAGATGTATTACGCAGCTGTAGTGATTTAACTCTTAGAGGCTAATGACTGCATAATTTCATTATAGTAATTGCTGGACAATGGCATGGTGAAAGATGTGTGTTATAATGTTAGCCTAATATATATATGTTCCACAAGCAGCCTCTGAGAGTTAAAAGTCATAGTATTACATGTATACCTGTATTCAATACTGAGTGTTTCCCCAGTCCTTTCCCATCCCCCACACAGAAACTTCTCCATACTAACTTCTGCAACAAAGAGATACTTTCAGTTTTGACCGCATGTAATAGAACAAAGGACAAATGAGACACACAGTGGACTTTGGAGAGGGGTGGGGGATTCTATATGATCTGACAAATGAGAATTCTATATGTTACTGATGTAATCTGTTGCACACCCATAAAGGGGCAGGTGTCATGTGTTACAATAAAAGCCTGAGGCTCTACACTTTGGAGAGACTCTCCCAGCTTAGACCAGCACTTGTGTCTGATCTGGTCGATGATGTGTGCACACTATACAATTTGGAAGCTACAGAATACCCCGAAACCTGCTGGAGGAAAATATGATCCAGTTCAGAGGTACTGAGGGGCGTGATAGTGGATGGTCGCTACATCGCCCCTAGGTTCCTGTATTATGCCTAGTGGGGCTGGAGGAAGTTCATGTCCCGCTGTTTGAGACATGAAAGTCCAGGAGTTCAATGTAATCTCCAGCAAGTAGTTGCTGGAGGTTTTCCTTTAAAAGTCTTTGGGCCTGGATTTTTGGAATGGATGTCAGTTTGGTAGTAAGGCCATCCATTCCAATTCCTCCACTCCAGGGTGTGTGCGAGGTCAATCAGCACAGGTGCTGAGGCTGAGCCAGCAGGAGGTGTGCATATAAATAGCAGTGTGCACTGACACAGGGGGGAATAAGATGGCTGCTGGACCCTGGCAGCCTGTGATACCTGCTAGAGGTGGAAGCCTTGCTGTGTGGTGAACCTGCTGAGCGTGACCTGGTCAGGCAGGGACTGCCTATGGACCTATTGCTAGACTGTTATTTTCATGCCTGAAGCTAAGGCTGAATTTTTTTTAATTTTTCTGGACTGAAATAAACGCAGGTCACGCCTGCACTGGGACTTTACCAACTTGTTTCCGTCTTTGACTGCCGCAAAACCCGCAATCTACCGAGCTGTCCTCCCAAACACCCCACAGCAGCCCCCAGTATCATAGTGACACCCCACAGTGGCCGCCAGTATCATAGTGACACCCCACAGCAGCCCCTAGTAGTAAGAGTGACACCCCACAGTGGCCCCCAGAATCATATTGACACCCCACAGCAGCCCCTAGTAGTAATAGTGACACCCCACAGTGGTCCCCAGTATCACAGTGATGCCACACAGTGGCCCACAGTATCATAATGACATCCCACAGCAACCCCCAGTATCATAGTGACACCCCACAGCGGCCCCCAGTATCATAGTGACACCCCACAGCGGCCCCCAGTAGTAATAGTGACACCGCATAGCGGCCCCCAGTATCATAGTGACACTGCATAGCGGCCCCCAGTATAATAGTGACACTCTACAGCGGCCCCAGTATAATAGTGACACCCTACAGCGGCCCTAGCGAAAATAGTGAACACCCACAAATGGCGCCAGCGATAATAGAGACCATTCCTAGTGGTAATAGTGACTCCCCCAAGGCTCCAGCGATAATAGTAACTCCCCCTTCCCGTCAGCAGCCCCAGTGATAATAGTGACAACCCACCCCCTGGTGATATTAGTGACCCCCCAGCGGTAGTAGTGACATTCCCTCTTGCGGTTATAGTGACTGCCCCACAGCGGTCCTTAGCAGAAATAGTGACATCCCACAGTGGCCCCCAGCATAATAGTGCCCACTCCGACGGAAATAGTGACCCCCCCACAGTAGCCCCCCGTATCATAGTGACTCCACCCAGTTGCCCCCAGTATCATAGTGACACCTCACAGCAGCCCCCAGTATCATAGTGACACCATACAGCGGCCCCCAGTATCATAGTGATACCTCACAGCGGCCCCCAGTATCATAGTGACACCTCAAAGCAGCCCCCAGTATCATAGTGAAACCCCACAGTGGACGCCAGTATCATAGTGACACCACACAGCGGCCCCCAGTAGTAATAGTGACACCCTACAGCGGCCCGCAGTAGTAATAGTGACACCCCACAGTGGCCCCCAGTATAATAGTGACACCCTACAGTGGCCCCCAGTATCAAAGTGACACCCCACAGCGGCCCCCAGTATAATAGTGACACCCTACAGTGGCCCCCAGTATCATATTGACACCCTACAGCAGCCCCCAGTAGTAATAGTGACACCCCACAGTGGTCCCCGGTATCATAGTGACCCCACACTGTAGCCCACAGTATCATAATGACATCCCACAGCGGCCCCCAGTATCATAGTGACACTACACAGTGGCCCCCAGTATCATAGTGACACCCCACAGTGGCCCCCAGTATCATAGTGACACCCCACAGTGGCCCCCAGTATCATAGTGACACCCCACAGCGGCCCCCAGTATCATAGTGACACCCCACAGCGGCCCCCAGTATCATAGTGACACCACACAGTGGCCCACAGTATCAGTGTGTGCATCTGGTCGGGGAGCTGCAGTACCCCAGCCGGTAATCACTGTAATGGTGAGAGACGTCACCAGAAAGCAGGACAAAAGGTCCTAAAGCGGGACTGTCCTTCCTAAATCGGGACGTCTGGTCACCTTAGTTTACAGCCATGTGATCCCGGCCTAATAGGGGTGTGAAGAAGAACACAGCATGTTCTATTTTAGGGCTTCTTCACATGGGCTTATGCGCGACTATGCTCGCAGTTACGGTGCATAGACACTCATGAACGTGTTTTCCTTTCTCGAAGTATTAAAACTCTGCGGTATAGCGCAAGATGAATAAAAATGCGTGAAGATTGGTCCTGTTCTATCTTTCTCCCACATAGTATTAACGGGCGAGAATCCTACTAGTGCAAATGAAACTGTTGAATCAATGGTTTCCTTTCGTCCCCTTATGCAGCCGTGATTATCATGGCTGGATAACGGGACAAAATCGCACCCATGTGTTTAAGGCCTTTACGGCGTATCGTGAGCAATAGAGCTCTGTTGTCCTCTATGGGTGTGTAATAAATGCTGTACATACCATTACATTGCGTATAAACACACACACACATGCATCGTTGCTTAGCGACAGAGCGGGAAAGAAGAAAAAATGAAACCAGGACGGCTGCGGATGACAGCGTGCGTGATATGTTGTCATGTGCAGTCCAAAATCACTGCCATACACGGCGATATGTCGGGTCACACAGCGGTAAAACGCTGCGTTATACTGCATGCTTGTGTGAAGGAGCCCTTATGGTTAAACAGATGAGCGCATGCGCTACTACGTCCGCGGCTACGGAGTGTATTAGTGCATGAACTGTTTGTTTTTGACTATTCATACTCTGTGCTATTGCGGTAAGATAGGCCCCGCCCTATAACGCAGCATTAGGCCCCGCCCTATAACGTAGTATTAGGCCCCGCCCTATAACGCAGTATTAGGCCCCGCCCTATAACGCAGTATTAGGCCCCGCCCTATAACGCAGTATTAGGCCCCGCCCTATAACGCAGTATTAGGCCACGCCCTATAATGTAGTATTAGGCCCTGCCCTATAATGTAGTATTAGGCCCCGCCCTATAACGTAGTATTAGGCCCCGCCCTATAACGTAGTATTAGGCCCCCTGCACACAGCAGACACAGATTCCACCTGAGGAGTCCGGCACTGGCAGCAGCGGCGTCTGAGTGTACCTGCTCAGTCGCCATATTTTCTGTACTGCTTTTGGACCCGGGGGCTTGCCGTTGTTCACACGCAGTAATTTATTTTTTCCTGTGCTGTCATTGCGGATGGTCAGACGGCTTCCAATGACTTCAATGTAAGCCGTTCGTGTGGAGCCCGCATGGAAGTGAAGCATGCTGCGAGTTTTCCTCCGCAAGTGGAAATTGCTATTGATTTCCGCTCATGTGAAGGAAGCAGCGGATTTCCTTGGGAAGTAAAAGGCGGTATTTGCTGCAGAATCCGTGGTTGGCGTCTGCACCGCAAATCTGCAGCAAATACGGCCCGTGGGCAGGAGGCCATAATGTGTGAGGGTCCTGATAGTGGGAACCATCAATGGTTTCGCTGCTGTGATTGTCACAGCCGCATAATGGGACAAAAATACAGCCAGGTTTTTAATAAGCCCTAAAGGAGCATGCAGGTTCTGTGAGGGGCAGCAGCTGGCAGAGCTCACTATGGACTCATCTCCACTGCATGGAAACCTAGGCAGATTCTGTGTGAAATCTCATCACTGACACCACAGAAGTACAGGGTGCAGCTGGCAGAGCACACAGAGCACTGCTCTACACACTGCTGCCGGCTCCTATACAGGCAGCAGAGCGCGGACTCCGCGGCCCTGGGAGAAAAACGGAGTAAACTGCGGTCTTCTACAAAATGGCGGCCGTAGCTGTGCAATTGGGTTATGTGGTGTCACGTGGTGTTTCTCCGCCGCTTCCATGAGGAGCGGCCTGTGTGTGTGGCGCAGTTGTGCGGTGTGTGGGCGGGGCGCTCTCCTCGCTGTGTATGCACGGCTGTAGCTCTGCAGCTCGGCCTCTGCTGTTTGCACGAAGGTTAGTTCCTCGTGGGTGTCACGCGGTCCTCCGCTGGACCAGTGTGCTAACACTCTTCTGCTGGGGTCTGGCACCACCAGTAATTGCCAGAAGCAAGGTGTCCGCCTGCCCCTCCCCATGTCCACATGCCTCAGTGTCCAAGCACACAGCTGGGGGTCCCAGCTCCATAAGAGTGCAGCAGCCCCCATAACTGGACCATTACTCCTTTCTGAGTGACCCGCACGGTTATTGCGCCCGCAGCCAGCGATCAGTCATTCATCGCATAGAATTACCATTTTATGGTTGGAAAACCCCTTGAAAAGCTGAAATAGCGTGATTTATCCCAAATAGTGCAAGAGGAGGGGCTGCGGGCGCCGCTCACACTGCGGAGACGTCTTGAATCTGGTTGCAGCTCCTCCACTTCAGCCGCTCTCACACATGGATGCGGCAAAACTCTGCGATTTATTTTCTTTTTCGGGAGATGAGGTGCGCTAAATGATGAAAAATAGAGTAGACAACGCTCAAAAACGGCAGCACTGGACACTTAACACGTATCTGTGAGGCCCCACTGTAGTCAATGGGAGCGTTATGCTGCGATCACCGTGGCGTTCCAAACGCTGTGGTCATCGCGGTAATGCGCCTGTGTGAGAGCGGCCGTCCTCCTGTAGTAGGTGGGAGAAAACTGTGAACCGCACGTGGCGGATATTCGCACCGGTCACTGTGCTGCCAACCTGCACATGGTGTCACATGTCAGAAACGCCAGTTAGATTCTGTCACCAATACCGGAAAAAGTGATTTGTTTCCCGCATCGCAGAAACCATCATTCATGCGTATGACTCCATTTAAAAGAATGGTGGTCATGTGCTTCTCGCGGTGCACAAATCTCGTGCGCGAATCTCAGCCGTATGAAGCCGGCCTTCAGGCTTCTTCTGATGGCCGGGATTTTGTCCCATTCTGCATCAGTCAAAATCTTGGACGCAAAACGCGATGAAAGAAAACCACTGATTTCGCTGGTTTTGTTTTGGCTAGCGGGATACTAGCGTAATATTACTACGTTCGAGAGAAGATGGGTCAGGCAGGTCCTGTCTGCTGATTTGTTTTTGGATTGTGCGCAATAGTACTGAGCTTAAATAGTCAAAAAAAATCACTGGTTCATCCGTAAACGCAGTCAGTAGTGGCGAGTGTATTTGCGTATGCGCCTGTATGTTGGCGCCCTTACATGTGGGGTCTGATGCCAATATGAGTCTTGTGTGGTGCAAAGTGTAAGCTCTTGCCTACAACCTAAAGGTTGCAAGTTCAATCCCAGCGTGAGTCAGGTAGCCGGCTCAAGGTTGGCTCAGCCTTCAATCCTTCTGAGGTTGGTAAAATGAGTACCCAGCTTGGTGGGGGGTAATAAGTAAAAATTACCTGAAAGCGCTGTGGAATAAGTTGGCGCTATACATAAATGACAAGATTTATTTTAATATGGCAACTGTTCTGTAACTGAGCAGGATGTGGAGTTGGAAATGTGCAGCATGCTTGTATGTGATGGTTGAGAGTTGATTGCTGGGGGTCCGTCAGTTAGGGACCCCCCCTACAATCTGCTGCTATCCAGCCCTATGTCGGATTGTCGGGGTCCTGAATGACAGATCCCTGCCATTCAACAGCTGATCACGGGGGGCTCTGTACAGCAGACCCTCGCCAATCAGCAATGGATGACCTATCATCAGTAATTAAAGGGGTATTCTGGTGCAATGAAGTTATCCCCTATCGGCCACTACATGGGAGGTCCTTGCGGGGCTTCCGCTCCGACCAGTCTTCATATTTGAACCCAATAGAATTCCGTGCGAGGTTCCCAAATGCTCACAAATTGGAAATACGCTGCGCAATTCAGTAGAAAAAAAGGACACCTCATTAGGCTAAATAGCCTTTTTTTTTAAATTAAAGTATTTTTTATTAAACTTTTTCACCTTTTGCATATTCTAAAACATTTTTTTAAACAAATCTTTGGTTTCCCCTCCCTCCCTCCCCCTCCCCCTCTCACCCACCCCCTTCCCCTCTCCCCCCTCCCTCCCCCATCCCCCCTAAGATCTCTCTCTCAACGTTCTGTTCTTTGGGTAAACTGTCTCTGAATGAACACAGTGTTGTGTCGTAAACAATAATAACAGTTCATGTAACGTATATTTGTTTTCTTCTTTGGTCTTCGTGTTGCTTATCTTCTTGCTGTTTTCTTTTATTGATTCAGGGTTAGATTTTTTGTTGCATTCGAGGGGGGGTCATATTTCTTTTGCCCGTTGCCCGGTCTCTCTCTCTCCAATCCCTCCTTTCTTAACTTTTCCCTATTACTCCTTACCACTTTATTTTATTGTATATCGAGTCTGTAATTTGTTCTACATTTCCCAATAAACTTTATATATATCGATTACATACGTTGTTATGTCTTAGTAAATCCCCGGTTTACTGGTGCCTCCCCACACGGCTCACCACTCCCTATGTATTTGATCCAACATTACTGCTCTGGGCGTGTATCCATCTCAGCCATATGTCCTGATATTTTTGACTGGTCTTACGCTTAGTGTAAATACTCCTTTCCCACGGTAAAATTTGGTTGACCTTATTTTTGAATTCTCCCAGCGTGGGTGGTTCTTCGTCCAACCAGCGCTGGGCTATTGTTTTTCTGGCTATATACAATAGTCTGGCTACCGCTAGTTTTTCATGATCATCTAATGTTAGATCCTGTATGTATCCCAGAATGCACACGTATGGTGTAAAGTCCATACGTATGCCAAATGCCGCGTTAATTGCATTTCTTATTCCCATCCAATATCTGTGCAATTTTGGACATCGCCGTGTGGGTTTTGCACCTTACACATATCGGGGAGGTTCTCATTCCTATATTGTGTAAGAAGGCCGGGGTGCGGTACACTCTGTGTATTAGAAATATTTGTGAGACTCTGTGTGATTCGCTCAGAGATAACTTGGGTGTCATTTGTAGGATTTCCTCCCAGTGCGACTCCTCAATGGGCCCTATGTCTGCCTCCCATTTTGCTCTTGTTGATAACGGGTTGTGTGCATTGACCGTGTCCTGTATATGGGAATATAGTACAGATATTTTCCCCGCTGTGGTGGTGGCTTTTCCTATTATGTCCGCTACTATATTTATTACCATTGTTATTTCCGCCGTGTTTTTTTCCGCTTGTATAGCGTGTCTAAGTTGCAGATATTTGTAAAAGTCACTATTGGGGATGTCGTGGTTTTGCCTTAACTGCTCGAAGGTTTTTAGTCCCCCCCCCCTCCAGTATCTGGTCCATTCTCCTAACTCCCCTGTCTTTCCACCCTTGGAATCCTTTTAGCTTGTTGATTTCTGGCAGGTGCGGGTTATTCCATATGGGGGTATGTTGTGTGCAGTTTTTTATATCAAGCATGTTTCTGGTCTTCCACCATATTTTATGTATCAATAATAGCGTGGGGGCACTTTGACCGTTTTTTTTAAACGCTCCACGTTCCAGGGTTTCAAACAAATGTGATCCGTTAAAGAGATTTTTAAGGATTCTGAAACTAGCGTCGTGTGTTTCTTCTGTCTCCCATCCCCTGAGATGTTGCAGCTGGGAGGCCATGAAGTACGAGAACGGATTGGGCAAGGCTAATCCTCCCTTTTCTTTTGAATTGTATAGCAGTTCTAATTTTATCCTAGGTGTCTTCCCTCCCCATATGAGTTCTCTAAACAGTCCCTTGGCCTTGTGGAAACATTTTTGTGTTATCCAGTGTGGGGAGTTGTGTATTAGATACAGTAATTGGGGCATCCATATCATTTTTATAAGATTCACTCTTCCTATGATTGTCATGGGTAGTTTTTTCCATATGTGAAGTTTTTGTTTCCATTTTTCCATAAGTGGTTCCAGGTTTATTTTCCCGTACTCACTGACCTCTTTCGTAATTTTAACTCCCAGATATTTAATTGTTGGGGTGCATTTCAGGGTTAATTCTCTATTGGCAACTTGCATGTCTGGGGTGTCTATTGATAGTATTTCGGATTTGGTCCAATTGATAGCGAGTCCTGAGAAGGCTCCAAATTCTTTTATTGTTTGCATCGTGGTTTCTAAAGATTTTTCCCTGTCCCCTAAAAATAATAACATGTCGTCTGCATACAAAGCGATTTTCTCCTCCATGTTTCCTCTTATGAATCCCACTATTTCCTGGTGTGACCGAATTTTGCATGCTAGGGGCTCTATTGCAAGTGCAAACAGGAGTGGCGATAGTGGGCATCCCTGCCTTGTCCCTCTATGTAGTGGGAATGTTTCTGATGACCCCCCGTTGATGGACACATCCGCCTCCGCTCTAGCATATAGGAGTTTTACTCGTCTCACAAATATTGGGCCACAGCCCATTTTTTCTAGTACCTTCCACAGGTATTGCCACTCAACGCTATCAAACGCCTTGGCCGCGTCCAGTGAGCATATGATTCTGTCTCCGGTATTATCTACGGGTATTTGTAGGTTTAGAAATACTCTACGGATGTTCGTAGCCGTTGATCTTGCTGGTATAAATCCACTCTGGTCTGGATGCACCAAGGTGGATGCCACTTGTGATAGCCGCTTGGCTAAAACTTTTGCTATAATTTTGACATCCGCGTTTAACAGCGATATCGGCCTATACGAGTCCATCAACAGGGGGTCCTTTTCTGGTTTTAACAGAATTATTATTTTTGCTTTTCGCATTGTTTGTGGTAGTTCCCCTTCCTTTTCCGCCCCCGCCCATGTCTCCAGGAGTTGTGGTAATAAAGTGTCTGCATGTTGTTTGTAAAATTCTATTGGGAAACCATCCTCCCCTGGGGCCTTGTTATTTTGCATGTCTTTTACTGCCTCTTGCATCTCCTCCAAGTCTATTGGTGCATCTAGAAACTCTCTCTGTTCCTCCGTCAATTTATGTGTTCTTATATCCGCCAAGTATTCCTCGATTTGTTCTACCGTTTTTTCCAGTTTCGAGGAATACAGAGAGGAGTAAAATTCCCGTGCAATCTCTCTTATGGATGTTGCGTCCCTGACTATCTCGCCTTGTGCGTCTTTTAGTTCAATGATGTATGTGGGGCTAGTTTGTGCTCGGGCTATAACTGCCAGCATATGTCCCGTTTTTTCTCCCTCCTCATAATATGTCTGTTTCCTGAACCCATTTTTAGTGGCTGCCGTTTCTAGGACGTATTTATTAAGGGCCTCTTGGGCCTGTTTCCATAGGTTGAGTGTTGTTATAGTTTTCTCTTTTATGTAATTTTCTTCTGATTCTTTTAGTTTGTCTCGTATTTTTTGCCCTCTTTCTCTATGTCCTTTTTTTGCCTGTGTGATTTGCTGTATGTATACCCCCCTCATATATGCCTTCATGGCCTCCCAGCAAATCGTCATACTTGTGGTATCCTTATTTAATATGAAGTATTCCTCTAGTGTTTTTTTCACTATTTCCTTGTTTAATATGTTTAGCCAGTGCGAGTTCAGATTCCATCTTTTTTGGGAATGACTCACAGTGTTACTGTGCTGTATGTCCAGACGTAGGATGGAGTGGTCAGAAACAACTCTTGGTAGATATTCTATCGAGGTTATATCTCTATATATCTGAATATTCCCTACCGCTAGGTCTATTCTAGATAAGCATTGGTATGTGGATGAGTAGCAGGAGTATTGTTTGTTTGTGGGGTGCCGTGTTCTCCATATGTCTATCAATGATATCTCGTTTATTAGTTTACCTAGTGGTGTCAGGTTCCTTTCTTCGTTTGCGTTTCCTGCCCTTAGTCTGTCCTGTGCAGGGTTAATGACCGAATTAAAGTCGCCTATGATAAGGACTGGAATGTCCGGTTTATCTGTTATGAATCCTATAACTTGCCTCATTATCATGTTATTATATGGTGGCGGGATATATACTGAAGCTATAATGCATGTGTAGTTGTAGATTCTGCAGTGTAGGCATATAAAGCGGCCTTCTGGGTCAATTTTTCGTGAGAGACATTTAAACGGTATATTTCTGTGTATCACTATGCTGACCCCCCTGGAATACCTCGTGTGTGTGGAGTGGAAGCTCTGACCCATCCCCCCTATTTTGAACGTGTCCGTATTTTCTTTTGATAAATGTGTTTCCTGCAAGCATATAATAGCCGGGCCTTGTTCCTTGATGACTTGCAGTACTGCTGATCGTTTTGTCTGGTCACTCATACCTCTCACGTTCCACGATACGACCCTTATCCTACTACCTATTTTCCTTGTTTTTTGTTTTCCGCAGGGTTATTATTTTCTGGGCGCCTCCACCCCTTTTTGTTTTTATGAGTGAGGCGCACTGGGAGGGTCCCCATCTCTGTATTTGTGTCTCGCCCGTGTCGCCCCGTATATGTGTATGTGTATTACTGTTTGTTCTCCGCATAGGGCTTCTCCAGTAACATTTTGGTTTGGTCCCCCACATCCCCCAGTACAGACATTTATCCACATTTACTATACATATTTTCGTTATTTGCAACACATTTATCATTTGTACATTTACGTTGACATTTCTTCCCCTTATCCCACCCTGAATCATTTTTCTATCGTTTAACCTTATCCCTTTTAACTGTATCTTATCTAATATTCCCCTAATATGCGAGAGAGAGACCAAACAACAGACACCCCCAACATGTAACTCACTGATCCGTTGTCTCATCGGATCGGGGTACCAGTCCTCCATTCTCCTACGCGATGCATCCTGTCGTCCCAGGAGCTCCTTTCAGAAATTTTCGGTTCCCTTTGCATGAACGTTTCTTTAGGTGCAGCCTCTTCATGGTGTCTTGCGCGGCGATCTTCCCCTCCGAATCTGTTCTTCATTTTGATCTATCCAGGCACCTGCATCTTTTGGGTTTTCAAAGAATTGTGTCGTGCCCAGCGCCGCCACTCTCAGTTTAGCCGGGTACAGCATCCAGGCTAAATAGCCTTTTAAATCACGGCAGGGGTGTGCCTCGCAAAATACAGTACTACATGCTGAAACACGCTCAAATCTACCTCATCAACCTCGTTCACATTGCGAATACATTGCGCTGAAGCATGCGTAATTGCGCGTATGATCGTCTGAAGCTGTCCTTACGGAAAATGACTTGGGGAGCAGAAGAAAAGAACTCATTCACCTAAATGGATTGATTCACATGAGCGATCTTTCTCTCGGACCGATAGTGTGATTTAGAACAATCGCTGCCTGTCCTATTTTTGTGCGATTCTTCCAGAATCCCTCATCATTTTCTATTGGAGCGTTAAAAGAAATCGAATTCTGAGCGAATGAGATGCATGTTAGTGCAGGTTATTACAGGGACCACAAGAAAAAAACTAGGAAATGCAGAGCTGAGAAAAACGTATGCCGAAATAGTGAAAAAATTGCATGGAAAACAATTATTCAGTGCCCAGAACCGCACTGGCATGTGTGAATACGGCCTTAGTGACAGTAATTGTGTAACTGATAGGGTGGTTCCTATCTCATAAAGGTTTGGCATATGGGTGGAATATGACATCATTCTATAATTGGGTGGGGGGTCTGACCTCTGGGGCTTCCACTGATCCACCAGGCTGCATTGGTTAGTAGGGTGCTCCCCTCACAGCTGCTCCTGGCCACTTGGCTGTGCAGGGAGCTGCAGCATTGAATGTTCAAGTGAATGAAGCCCCCTGAACAGCCGATGGGTGGGGGCACTGCTGTGAAGGGTAAGCATAGAAGGGGACACAGCACTAAACTGGCAGTTCGCTTCTTTCATTCACAGAATTGTTGGGATACCAGAGGTTGGACCCCCGATGACCATAAGGCTGCTTCTACATGGGCGATTTCCTTGCTATGTGACAGTGCTACAAATCGCATGTATGTACAGCCCATGCCTTTCTATGGGTTCTTCACACAAGCGATGTTTTGTAGCGAGCGACATTGCGAGACTACAAAATCGTGGTATGCTATATACAGCTGCGATTTGCAATTTTTTGTAGCCCATGTTTCCCTATGGAGCCTTCCTTACTGTTGCATCGCATTGCACGAACGCGTTTTTTTCGTGTGGTGCGATGCAACTTTTACAGTAGGAAATCCTACTGTAAAAGCCATAAACTAAGCCCTAACTGCAGCGGGAAAAAAAGAATACATCACCTTAGTAGCACTGTCGGCTCTGCTGCATCTTCTCTCCAGCACTGGTCTTCAGCATCTCTTCTAGCCGGGGATTGAAAATCCCCGCCTCCTGGAAGTGCTGCCTCTGATTGGCTGAGTGCCATGATGCTTATCCAGTCAGAGCCAGCGTTCGATGAACCAATCAGCCATTCATCGAGCGCTGGCTCTGATTGGCTAAGCAGGGTTCATACGCATCATGAAATACCTGGAATTTGATGAAAGTCATGGAATACCTGGAAATGTCATGGAATTTCTTATTTGTCATGGAATTTTTTCTGAGTAATAATAATAATTCCTGAGATTCTTGTTTGTTTTAGTTATGTTTGTCCAAAACAATTCATTCCATTACGATCCAGTATGGTGTTTAACACTAGAGGCCAAAGGAATAAAGAACTAAAAGCACAAAAGAATCTCAATACTCAGCCTTAGGGCTTATTCAGACGACCGTATATTGGACGGGTTTTCATGCCCGGACAATATACGGTGTCCTTCTCTGCAGGGGGAGGAGGCTGGAAGAGCCAGGAGTATAGTGCTCTGAGCTCCCGCCCCCTCTCTGCTACTATTTGCAATGGGCAGGGGCAAAGCTAAGTTGCGAAACTTAGCTCCGCCCCCGCCTTCACCCATTGCAAGTAGTGTCGGAGAGGGGGCGGGAGCTCAGTGCACTACTCCTGGCTCTTCCAGCCTCCTCCCCCTGCAGAGAGGGACACATGAAAACCCAGCCGATATACGGTCGTCTGAATAAGCCCTTAAAAATACAAAAAATATTTCAGATTTTGAAGTTTTTGTTCTCTTGTGGTTGATGATTTTTTTATTTAAGAAATTATTTAACTGGAAATAGCTTGACTCAGCAGGGTGTGTCTCTTGTTATTTTTGTAAATAAAACAATAAAAAAACAATAAGGGCGCTTTCACTCTCATGAGAAAAATCACACTTTTTTTGAGCAACGCAAGAGGGAGTGAAAGTGCAGAATTATGAAAGTAATGATTTTCAATGGTTTCTTTTTTTTTGTGATGTTGCAAGAAAGAAAAATCATGGCATGCCCTATCTTTCTGCGTTTTGCATTTTTTTAATCTCCCATGTTTCCTATGGAGCTTCCTTTTTATCGCATCGCAAAGCAGGAACTTGCGATTTTCGTGTGATGCGCTTTTATCATTAGGCCTGTTGACTTACGCGCTAAAAAATTGCAGCAAAATCGCTTGAGAAAATCGCGAGTGGCAACAATATCGCCAGTGTGAAGGAGCCCTTAACCTTTGATTGCGTGTATTTCAAGTTGCGCGACTGTCATTGAAAATCAATATTTTGTCAAGGAAAAGTCGTGTAAAAGTTTTTTTGAAAACCTGTATGAACCCTGCTAAGCGTCACAGCATTCAGCCAATCAGAGGCAGTGCTTCCAGGAGGCGGAGATTTTTAAATTCCTGGCTGGAAGAGATGATGAAGACCAGTGCCGAGGATCGTGAAAATGATTCAGCAGAGCCGGACAGCGCTTCTAAGGTGAAGTATTGGGTTTTTTTCTGCAGTTAGGGCTTATTTTTGGGGTAGGGTGCTTTGTAGCGCCACAAAATTGCGGTAGCGCAGTGAGAAAACGCAGCGATATCACATGGACCACCGATGCGATATCGCTGCAATTTTCCTGTGTCGCCTATGTGGAAGCGGCCTAAAGTGATGGCCTATCCTGGTGACATGGCATCACTTAACAAGATGGGAATACTTCAGAGAAAACTATAGTTTCCAGTGTGACTCCTGTGGCTACTGTGTATGGGACAAGTGGCTACCAGAGCTACTGCATGCAGTAGACGATTGGTGTGATGAGGGTGAGATTAGGAAGTGGTGGGTGTGATTGTTTGTCTTCTGGAGCTTCTCTTTATAATATATCTGAGGTCCTGGAAAACTCTTTAAAATCCGCAGTGTCTGACTCTACTAATTCACCGTCTTGTTCTCTTCTTCTGTAGAACCATGTCCTCCTCTAAGGTGATCTTACCACCATATCCAGTGCAGATCGGTTCAGTTAAACACTACTCTCCTGAAAAATATCTCCAAGAGTATGTACAGTGCGGTAACTATGCAAAAGTGAAGAAAATGCTGAAAAAAGGTAGGGGTTTTACTATAATAACTGTAACCCCTCGTACAACACTGGTTATTGCTTCACCGATTCTCTGCTTTAACCCCTTAATAACACGGCCTTAGTTCTAAGTGGATTAAAGTGAAAACAAAAAAAACAAACTTCCACCATCTTTTGTTGCGTCTTGGTTCTACGGCACACAAACTGCAACAAAAATGACATAATAACTTTATTTTATGGGTTAGTACGATTACTACGATACCAAACTTGTATCGTTTTTGTTTTTTGTACTACTTTTATTTTTTTTTTAAATATTTATTTTTTAAATATTTCCAGCCGCCATCTTTTGCCCGCAATAACTCTTCATTTTTCCGTGGACGTAGTTGTACAAAGGCTCATTTTTTGGAACACATACGACTTTTTTATCGCTTTTTATTGCATTTTTTCTTGGAGACAGGGCCACCAAAAAAAGCGCATTTCTGAAAGTTTTTTTCCCCCCTTTTTCAGACGACGTTGATCGAGCAGGAAAAATAATGTGTTACTTTGATAGATGGGATTTTTATAGACGCAGCGATACCAAATATGTATTTTTGTTTTATAATTTAAATTCTTTTATTGTAAATATGTCAGAATTTTTATTTTTACTTTTATTACTTTTTCAACGATTAGTAAAACTTTATTGTTTTTATGTTTACTTCTTTTTTAATCCCCAGAGGAAACCAACTAGCGATGGTTTGATTGCTCCTGCAGTATGATGTAATGCCTTAGCATTACATCATATCACGATCGGGCTGGCAGTCTATCAAGCCACCACACCAGAATGGCTTGATAGGCAATCTGACAAGACAGCCCTGGGGCCTTTCAGAAGGGCCCTGGCTGCCATGACACCTGCACGGCTCCCTGCGATCTCCTCAGAATTGACAGCGGCATCTAAGTGGTTAATAGCTCCGCTCAAACGCACAGCTTTTCGGGGCTTTTGCGGCTGGGTTCAGCTGTAATAAACAGCCAGCGCCCACGCTAAATGAAGGGAGATCGCCCCACGATCTCCCTTCATACATACCACGACCCCGCAGGAGGTAACTGTACGACCTATAGCAGGACGGGGTTAATCATGAATTATGTCTTATATGCATGGTAAAGGGCGCACAAAGCTTTATGGCAATCTCTACAGTCCCAAATTACGGAGTTGCAGCAACTCTTTGTGTGGTCATATTAAGTCTCTGTGCAATATCATATTCTCCCTTACAAGCGAAAAATACTTTTGTAATAAGGAATGGGACAAAGCAATTTTTCTCCTACAAATGCAGGGCACCAGACGGCGACCAAAATGGTCCCAATTGTACCTTAATTTAACAAATGGCAATAAGATTTTTCAATCTTGTTGCCATTTGCGACTAGTGCTGCTGACACAATGTGCGGCCAGGCTGTAATACCAAGATATATGTTTTGCATCTAGTACATGTGTCCTGAGGCATTGATTCTAGCAGATATGCCTATTGTGTGGCTTTTCTGCTAGAATCCCCATGCCCGATGCTTATATTGCCAGAGTCTGGAGAATCAGCACTGCTTTAGGCCTCATGTCCACAGGCAGGTTTAAATTCTGGGATCTGCGTGGTTCCCACCCTGCCTGCAGCATTAGGACATTCCGGATTTGTGTGGGTCGTCCGGCGCCTCCTCCGTGCATGTGGGCGAGCACACCCGGAGTGACGGACGGATGGCTTTCATTGACTTCAATGGAAGCCTCCAGCGCGGGTCCCGCAGCAAAACGCAGCAGGCTGTGATTTGTTTAATCATATGTCCAGGCTTCCCCACTATAATCATATACAATGTATGTAAATACAGTTCTGATTATAACTAGTATAATACTGCTCCATATGTACAAGAATATAACTACTATAACACTGCTCCATAATGTACAGGAATACAACTACTATAATACTGCCTCCTATGTACAAGAATACAACTACTATAATACTGCCTCCTATGTACAAGAATATAACTACTATAATACTGCCCCCTATGTTCAAGAATATAACTATTATAATACTGCTCCATATATACAAGAATATAACTACTAGAACACTGCTCCATAATGTACAAGAATACAACTATTATAATACTGCCCCCCATGTACAAGATTATAACTACTATAGCACCGTCTCCTATGTACAAGAATATAATGACTATATTCCTGTATATAGGAGGATGTATTATAGTGGTTTTATGCTTATATGTAGGCGGCAGTATTACATAAGAAATAAAGCACTGTTGTGTTAAGGCAGGAGTGTTAAGGCAGCAGAAATACTGTCTTAAACTCCCATTCATGATGTGAAGGTTGCAGGTTCAATCCACGCGTAGTTCAGGTAGCTGGCTCAAGGTTGACTCAGCCTTTGATCCTTCCGTGGACAGTAAAATGAGCACCCAGCTTGGTGGAGGGTAATAAATAAAAATGACCTGAAAGCGCTGCGGAATAAGTTGGCGCTATACATAAGTGACAAGATTTATTTATTTTTTTATGTTCTTGCAGTCCTGCTGTACCATCTAGTTTAGGGTATCTGTGCTATTGTGTGGCTAGATTCTGCACCTTTAGGCCGCCTGCAGACGAGCGGAAATCCCGCCGCGGGATTTCCCGCGGGATTTCCGCCGCTGAAAGTCTGCATAGGAGTGCATTACAATACGCACTCCTATGCAGACGGCCGCGGGTTGGCCGCGCGAAATCTCGCGCGGCAAACAAACCGCGGCATGTTCTAATTTTGTGCGGAGCACGCACTCACCTGGCCGCCGGCTCCGGTCTGCGCATGCGCCGGCTGCGCGGTAGCCGGCACATCAAAGAGCCGGGGCCGCCAGGCGCGGGTGAGTACGCGCTCGCCCCTGCAGGCTCTGGGGTCTTATCGCGCGGCGAGATTTCTCGCTGCCGGATCCGACCCGCTCGTCTGCAGGCGGCCTTAAAAGGAGAAGATTCACTTTGCCATAAGGTGACTGTAGAAATATGGAAATCTTAAGATATTTGCAAAGAGATTGAAAATATATGATGTGTTTCTCTGCAGGCATCTCTCCTGATGGCACAAATTCCCAGGGGCAAACGCCTTTGTTTGTGGCGGCATTGCTTGGACTGCGAAAAATAGTTGAATTGTTGTTGAAATTTAGATCCAACCCCAACCAGTAAGTATACAGTAAAATGGATTATTCTGGTTGTAGAGATATACATATAGCACAGATCTGAGCTATGCTACAGTTACATTAACCTTCTATTTATTGGGCGACCTCATCCATGTGAACATCACGGGGGGATCTTCATTAGACAACCCCTTTTAGCATTATTATTTCATCTATATATATAGTGTAAGGACTAGTACAAACAAATATAGGACCGAAGGTAGAGCCACAACCTGATCCCATTCCGGATATGTACACAAATAATAAGTAAATGAGCTCTTTACTTTTTATATAAATTGGCATCATTTCCTAAACCTTCAAACAGATCTATCCACTCATGTGTTCGATATAAAGTCTATAAGCCCAGGTTTTGCATCTATATCTGATATTTAGTGCATATCCGGTGGAAGCAGATCTGCAATAAAATCCGCTGTGAATTTGCAGTATATTTGCTGTGGGTATTCCCCATCAGATATGTGCCGTGTGAAGGTGGTCTTGGGGTAATGCTACACATGGCAGATTTGTGAACATTTCTCTTATTGTTCCATACATCTGAATAGAATTTGTAAAAACATAAGCAAATGTATGGAACAGATATATTTATTTACAGAAATATCTGCCACAGATTTGCCACATATGAATGGAACTGCAACATCCCAATATTCTCATACAATATACACATGGCTGTATTCCAGCTCTTCTTTGTATGGTGCCGTAATAGGGCTGCCATAGAGGTGCACGGACCCTCTACTGTCCTGTTTGCTTCCAGTTTCATATGTATGCTTACCGAGGATTCTGTGGCATGTTCCATCAGATCCATATGGAAGGATCAATGTTCCCCCATAAGTATTGCTTCTAGAGGAGAGAATCAGTATACACATGAATTCCACAAGGAGCTTGTATGGCTGTGTGCTAACAAACCGTACAGACTGTGCTTAATGCTCTGACATTCTTACGGGCCCTCAGGGTATTTTCACTTATAGCGGGAATGCTTCTGATTCTCCACAGCGCAATTTGCTGCGGGAAGTCAACAGCATTTTACGGTGCGGGTAGTGTGGATTGGATTGTAAGAATTCTCATCCGCATGCTGCGGTAAAAGTCTGTAGCGGAAATTGGTTTGACCTTAAATCCACACCGTATCATTTCATGCCGCTTATTTCACCCTTTGCACTCCAAAACTGAAATCTGCGGTGAAATGGCAGCGTTTCTACAAATGACATCTGCCCAATGTGTGTGCTTCTTGCCATTGTGGATTCTCTAATGTGGAAAATCTGCAGCAGGTTTGTCTCGTGTGTCCGTACTTTAACAATGGTCTAATGGGGGATCGAAAAAAGTTTGCCTTGGCCCCCCTGCAGCTTAGTCCAACGTTCACGGAGGGCTTCTTCACATGAGCGTGATTTCTGCGGCCATGATTTCAATAGTTTCGTTTTCATCAGCGGCATTCTCTCCCATTAATAGGACGGGTGAGAAAAGATAGGACTTGCCCTATATTTCCTGCATGTAGTATTAACCCCTTGAGGACATGGCCTATTTTGGGCTTAAGGACACAACGATTTTTGGCAGATTTTTATCTCCATTTTTCAAAAGCCATAACTTTTTTATTTTTCCATCGACATGGCCGTATAAGGGCTAGTAGCTTTTATTGGGGACATTTTTGGGTATATAGACTATATTGTAAAACTTTTATGAGTTTTTTTATGATAGCACGGAGAAAAAACACATCAGTTCTGCCATGGATTTTTTTTACAGCGTTAATCATGCAGCATAAATGAAAGAATACATTTTTTTTGGTACGATAACGATACCAAAATTCTTATGTTTTTTGGAGGTTTTTCCACTCTTCCGCAATAAAAACCCTTTTTTTGGAAATCTTTTTTTCTAAATCGCTGCATTTAAAGTCTTATAACTTTTTTATTTTTCTGTAGACGGAGCTCTGTGAGCGCTTGTTTTTTGCGAGCCAAGCTGTAATTTTTATTGGTACCATTTTTGGGTACATAAGTTTTTTTAAAATTACTTTTATTGCGTTTTTTGGGAGACAAAATGCAAAAAATTTGCATTTTGCCTCAGTTTTTTAGGTTTTTATTTACGCTTTTTGCCGTGCAGTGTAAAAAGCACATTCAACTTATTGTATACGACGATACCAAATATATGCAATTTTAATTCAAAAAAGATGTTATGCTGTGGAAAAAAAGCACAAAAAAGGGTGTTTTTTATTTTTATTTTGACATTTTTACTGATTTTATGTCCCTGTGGGGGACTTGCACTATACCAGCTCTGATCGCTATAATAAGGCATTGCAGGACTTCTGTTCTGCAATACCTTATCGCTTCTTACAGCGATCACAGGCACTGGCAATACAGGACGCCGGTATGTAGCATCCTGTTGCCATGGTAACCTGTCTGGCTCTCTGCAATTATATTGTGAAAGTCCGATGACGGTGACCCTTGTCATGCCGCGATCTATATAGAAGGGGTTAACAAGCGGGGGTCACTGCTCTGATGCAGCCACGCTGTTGCAGGGGGAGCCCAGCTATCCGTGACAGCTGGCCCCTGCTGCCAGGTAGCCCAAAATCTCTTATGATCTCACACTATCCCTAGGGCGTAACTGTATGCCCTGTTGTGCTCAGTACCCCTCTGCCAAGTTTGAAAAGTCCAAGAAGAAAAAAAAATGTTTCTGCACAACTATGCTCCGTAGCCGCGAGCGTAGTTGCGCATACGGCCGTCTTATTTTGCCCTGATTCTTATCAATGCTTAGTAGAGATCACAGTAGAGGGTAGTCTATAGTGTGATCTTTCCCTGAGGGCCATTTATACGGGCCGATTATCGCTTAAAACCCGTTCACAAAAATGAGCGATAATTGTACGCGTAAATGCCAAAAAATCATTTACCGTTCGCTCACTCTTCGTTATCGTTGACTTCCAGTCAGCATAAAAATCATTGCTGGATCGCGGGCTTCTCACTGAGTGTAAAAAGCCAGTGAGAATCCTACGATCCAGCAGGGATTTCTGCCTGTCTACAAGCTCCGCACGAGCGCTAACAACCCTACTGGTGACGCCCGCGCCTGTGCAGTCCTTGATACGACTGTCGGCTCGTCTAAATGGGGCATTAGCCTTGTTCACTGGGGCTGCGTTACTACAGCTTTCTAAGTGTACAAGTACAAAAGGCAATCAGATGTCCATATCTCCTCTGTTGTATGTTTGCAGCCGATGCTTTGATTGGAGCACGCCGGTCCATGCTGCAGCATTTTCTTGTGACCAGTTGATTATGAGTAGGATCATTGATGCAGGAGGGGACTTGCGACTTCATGATCAGAAATCAAAACAACCCTATGACTGGGCGCTCTTGGCTGGAAAAGATGAAAGTGCTCAGGTTAGTCAAATGAATGGTTTGGCTTTGTAGGGACTGTACATATAGTACATCTCATTGTATTTGCCACTCAGCTCCGAAATATCATATGGGTGCTTTGGGTTGCCATCCTAACTGCCCATATAATAATCCACAGCACTGGTGAAGCATTCAGTTGCCAATCATAGTCGGTGGGTGTTTACACAGGCGATTATCATGCACGATTTCTGTGCATTGCAAGATGAACAGAAATTGTGCACAAAAAGAACCCATTATTTTATATTTATATCTCAGCATGTCCTTTTTTTGAGCGACTCTGTTCAAGAATCACCAATTATTCCCTATGGGAGCAAGAAAAAAACTGCATCATGCTTGCATGAAACTCACATTTACATACAAGTGTCATTTTTCTATTTTTACTATTGGATCAACATTTGATTTTTACACAAGTGCAGTGCTGCATTTTTTATTGCAAATCACATTGCACTTGCATAAAAAATAGCGGGTTTACAAGTGAGATCAGTCCGGGTTTCTTGGATCTATATCACACTTGCTCACTCAGTTAAAGAGGAGCAAGTACTACTGTACAGCCATCCCTCTCTAACTCACTGAGACAAAGCAGGGACATAGTAAGAATTGATAGTGAAGTAGGAACTGCATGGCTACGCTGCCATTTAGCATAGAAGGAACACTGCTCTGTACCCTCACAAAGTTATGGTGGCCCCTCTACACTCCCATACATTTATAGTGGCCCCTCTACACTCTCATGCAGTTATAGTGGCCCCTCTACACTCTCATACAGTTATAGTGGCCCCTCTACACTCTCATACAGTTATAGCGGCGCCTCTACACTCCTCCCATACAGTTATAGCGGCCCCTCTACACTCTCATACAGTTATAGTGGCCCCTCCACACTCTCATATAGTTATAGCAGCCCCTCTACACTCCTCCCATACAGTTATAGTGGCCCCTCTACACTCTCATACAGTTATAGTGGCCCCTCTTCACTCTCATACAGTTATAGTGGCCCCTCTTCACTCTCATACAGTTATAGCGGCCCCTCTACACTCTCATAGTTATAGTGGCCCCTCTACACTCTCATACAGTTATAGTGGCCCCTCTTCACTCTCATACAGTTATAGCGGCCCCTCTACACTCTCATACAGTTATAGTGGCCCCTCCACACTCTCATATAGTTATAGCAGCCCCTCTACACTCCTCCCATACAGTTATAGTGGCCCCTCTACACTCCCATACAGTTATAGTGGCCCCTCTTCACTCTCATACAGTTATAGTGGCCCCTCTTCACTCTCATACAGTTATAGCGGCCCCTCTACACTCTCATAGTTATAGTGGCCCCTCTACACTCTCATACAGTTATAGTGGCCCCTCTTCACTCTCATACAGTTATAGTGGCCCCTCTTCACTCTCATACAGTTATAGTGGCCCCTCTACACTCTCATACAGTTATAGCGGCGCCTCTACACTTCTCCCATACAGTTATAGCGGCCCCTCTACACTCTCATACAGTTATAGTGGCCCCTCCACACTCTCATATAGTTATAGCAGCCCCTCTACACTCCTCCCATACAGTTATAGTGGCCCCTCTACACTCTCATACAGTTATAGTGGCCCCTCTTCACTCTCATACAGTTATAGTGGCCCCTCTTCACTCTCATACAGTTATAGCGGCCCCTCTACACTCTCATAGTTATAGTGGCCCCTCTACACTCTCATGCAGTTATAGTGGCCCCTCTTCACTCTCATACAGTTATAGCGGCCCCTCTACACTCTCATACTTATAGTGGCCGCACTACACTCTTATACAGTTATAGTGGCCCCTCTTCACTCTAATAGTTATAGTGGCCCCTCTACACTCCCATACAGTTATAGTGGCTGCACTACACGCTCATACAGTTATAGTGGCCCTTCTACACTCTCATACAGTTATAGTGGCCCTTCTACATGCTAATACAGTTATAGTGGCCAGTCTACACTTATTGCATCACCAAGCACGAACTTGCGATTTTTGTGCGATGCGTTTTTAACATTAGAAACTCCTATTGTCTATCTCAAAAAATGTGTGAGAAAATCACAAGCAGTGCAATGTTTATGCAAGAAAAAGCATCGCTGATGTTCAAGACATTTCATGAACGCAATTGCGATTTTGCTACGATTTTCTCTCTGCAAAAATCGTGATCGCCAGTGTGAAGGCACCCTAAGATGTTTACATATCTCAAACAGCCCTTGCTCAAAGAAAGTTGTCTAATAGAGCATATGGAAAGAAGTTTAAGGCCTCTTTCACATGGGCGACAGTGATATCGCCGCAAGAAAATCAAAGCGAAATCGTGATTTTGTAGTGTTCTTTAGTGAGTATTTTCAAGGGGGTGAAATACAAGTCCTACCATGAGCTCCGCCGCAGGTCTCCTCCAGCAGTTCTGCGGCACTTGTCTGTAGTCTTCAGCCAGTACTTCCTGGTGAGGGGCTCAAAATCCCTGATTGGTTCTCGAGCGCTGCAGCTCAGCCAATCACTACAATAGCTGTGATTGGTTCACCGAGTGCTGCAGTGATTGGCTGAGCCGCGACGCTCGAGAACCAATCAGAGCCAGCGCTTTCTGGAGGCGGGATTTTTGAACCCCCTCACCAGGAAGCGCTGACTGAAGACTAGTCAAGTGGGTCAGAGTTTCGGGAGGAGAAGTGCGGCGCAGTGGACAGCGCCTGTTAGGTGATGTATTGTTTTGTTTTTTTTAATGCACCTAGGGCTTATTTTAGGGACCAACAGTAGGACTTACTACTGTAAAAGTTGCATGGCACTGCGTGCTTAGCAACACAAAGGAAGGCTTTATTTGAAAAAATGGGCTACAAAACATCGCAAATTGCGGCTGTGTTGAGCATGCAGCAATTTTTTTTCTGGCAGTGTAGCAGGCTACAAAACATTGCTAATATGATACATGGGATTTGTAGCATCGCGAGAAAATCGCACGATTTTGTCACCTGTGTGAAAGTGCCCTAAGGGTGGAGCAATCCCATCAATGTTTCTTGCGGTTTTCTCAAGGACTTGTGCTTCTAGGTGTTTGTACCAGGATTGTAATGGGGCAACAAATAAGCCATAAACTGCAGACATTGCAAATAACTGTTCTATTTGTGATTGTGTAAATGTATGATACTTCTCTTTTTTTTTTACTTCAGATGATTGAATTTATTGATCGCTGTACTATTCGCATGCAAGCTTTAATTCACTTTTATCCTTTGAAGCCCATGGACATTGATTCATCGCAAGACCTTACTAATAGAGCATCATTTCTTAAGCTGTTTTCACCAAGGTATACCTACCTTATGGTTTTATGTTTAAGCCTATCCACACATTGAGGATATCTCGCATTCTGGCCACAGCAGGGTTTTAACAGAGATGTTACACTTTAATGAAATGTGATTGTTCTGAGTGAGAGAAACCAAGCAATCTTGTAGATGTGATACCTTTTAATGGCTAACAAAAATACATGATGTTATAGTGAGCTATCAGATCTTCTGTGGACCCTTCATCTGGTCCATAGAAGATCCGAAAGCTCACTATAACATCATGCATCGTACTATGTAATGCACGGAGATTCCGCCTGGCGATCATGTGACCGCCGTTTGTCCCCTGACCCCAGCTGATACATGATCGCCGGGCTGGGAGGCTGAAGGGAGATTGTGGAAGTATTACTTCCGCATTCCGCCCGGCGATCATGTGACTGCTGTGTGCCACCTGACCCCCGCTGTCACGTGATCGCCGAGTCGGGAGGCTGAAGGGAGAATGCGGAAGTTATACTTCCGCATTCACCCGACAGTGATGTGACCGCCTGCACCCTCCTGAACTCTTTCAGATCAGGAGGGTGAAGGAAGAATTAATTTTTTCTCATCCATTCTCCCCAGCTCCAATTTATTTGGAGCTGGGGAGAATGGATGAGAAAAAATAAATGGATTGGAAACTGTTAATGCACCTCTTCCCCAGCGGTCCCCCCAGCAGTAATAATGCATCCACCCCCAGCGGTCCCCCCAGCAGTAATAATGCACTCCCCCACTCCCAGCGGTCCCCCCAGCAGTGATAATGCACCCCCTTCCCACCCCCAGCGGTCCCCCACCTGTAATAATGCTTCCCCTCCCCGAGACCCACATACTTACCCCTCCTCCTCATGGAAGCGCTGCTCGTCTTCTGTCTGATCGCTGGTGCCTCCTCCCCCTGCTCTTGTGGAACCAAGTAGGAGACGTCGGGGGACGGGGGAGGAGGATCCCGGCTGCACACTGACTTCACAGCGCGCTGATCAGTGAATGCCTTCAGGGGAGCTGCGCCCCCTGCAGGCATTCAGTAATGTGGTGAGCAGCCGATTGTGACGCGTGCCAGCAGGGAGGGCTCTGTGCGCCATAGGTTCGCCACCACTGGTCTAGCAGCTTGTCTCCCCGGCACTGTACTGAAGCTCTTTCAGCAGGCGAGGATTTGAAAGGGCTGCGTCTGATTGGCTGAGTGCTGTGACCAATCACAGGCAGCGCTGATTTTAAATCCCCATCTGCTGAAAAAGCTTTAAAGCAGTGCCGGGGACCAAGCGGCTAGACGTGGAGAGGTGAGTATATATTTTTTTATTTTTACACAAGCTAGGCATAATTTTCTAGGAAGGGCTTATATTTGAAGCCCTTCCCCGAAAATCACTGAGGTTGGTGCCTGCAGCACATTGCTTTCAATGGGGCCGCCGGCAGCAGCGGCGTCCCCATTGAAAGCAAAGGGCATGGAGCTTAGTTCACACGTTTTTTTGTACGCACAGATGCTTGCAAAATGCTCGTGTGAATGAGGCTTTAGGACGCAATCATTTTTTGGGGATTTTCATCTTCACTTTTCAAAAGCCATAACTTTTTTTTTTCTGCAACAAGCCACAAGAGATCATGTTTGTTGCATGGTTAGCTATAGTTTTATTGATACAATTTTAGAATACAGCTGGGATCAGAGTTATTTATCTCTGATCCCAGCTGTTGCAGCTGGCTCCCACCGTGGATGGCGAGGGCTCAGCTCTTTAGCGAGCAGCGTCTAAATTATTTATATGGATGGCATTTTGTGTGAACCTTCTAGTAACTTCTGAATTACTATAGTAGATCTTACAGAGGTTGCCTGCCCTTGGTTTAAATTATATGGTTTTTAGATTGGCAATCAATGTCAGACGGAAGTTTACATAGTTTTCCGCAGTACATATTTGGAGCAGTTTAAGAGGAAAAAAAAAGTCATCCCCCTCTGCTAGAGGTCCCCTACCTTTTTGTACTTTGAGACATGTATGGAAAACCAAGAAATCACAAATTTGCTAACACTTTCTGATCTATCTATTTTAGTGTGAAATGTAACACTAGTATTCTACACTGGGGCTGTTCGATCATGTCTGCAATAATGTTAGTTCCATCACATTAGAGCTGTTTAGGATGATGTAAGTAATAGTGTATTTGGGGCCATGTGTTGGAGCAGGCTATCAGTCACCCTACAAGATGTAAATAGTCAGCATTTGTGACATAAAAACAGAATTTAGTTTTCTGCGTCATTGGGGGGGAAAGCAAGACCTTCCGTATAGATCTTGCCACTAGAAGGTGAAACTAAGCAAAGAGAGAGTACTGCCCTTTTACATGAGACATTCTCGTTTGCTGGCATCATCACGATCTCATTCACGCTCGAGCAGTGTATTTGGACTGCACGATTCTCGATGAGAATATCATTTGTATGTGAAACACTAAATGGTCAGTGTTTAAACTGCCCTACAAGTGAACGAGCCAGCGCAGATTTTTATACCACCTGAAATTGAACAATGAGCGAGGACCTCACGATTCTCGTTTGTCATTCCGTCATCAAAAAGGAACCATTATCAACAGTTTAGCTCGTAAGAATGATTTTGTAAACATAATCGTTTGGTCTAAATGCAGCATTCATCTCTCCTACCAGCTATACCCCTCCTGCAGATAGTGAACTAAATCAGTTTTAGCTTAGTGCCCCTAGGAGGCAGACCTCCTGCTTTGCAGGTCTTCTCCGCTTTTGTTATTTTAGCTTATTTTTGCTTTTTTACCTCTAGCTGGGATTCAGGGATGAGTCAACTTCCCTGCTTACTTGCAAGTGGAGGGTGCGAACAGTGCTGCATCTGACACATTGTTGCTCCCTCCCCAAGAAGACAAAGTGGAATAGCGCAGCTATAACTACCCTGCTTCCTGTCAGCCTTTCAGTCACCTGAATTTCCTGCCTGCTCACCCTAATTCCAGCAATCTCTCACCCCTAGTGATAGTCGCTTAAGTGGTGACCCTGTTCGTGCCCTAGAGAAGCCGAAGCGAAAAGGATGAATATGGGGTGAGTATGCTGGACTCGGTATTTTGTCCCATCCCACCTTTTCCTTACCCCTCTCCCAGCCCACCATGTATTCTAGGGAATCTTAGGCCCTATTACTCCTCCCCTACTTCTGTTGGCATCACGGCCACCCTCCTTTCAGGTGTCCCTAACAGTCCCTTTGCAGAACTAGAAATCCATCTTTTGTTACCTCTTGACACTTTCTGTCGTTCCCTTCTTCATGGTAATCTGCTGCTTGGGAATTGCTCTCTGTGTCTCCTCAGGCTCTGCCAGCATTGTGATTCCCCATCGCCGCATGGTCCCCTAATCTAGACCCAGGCTTTTCGGGCCTAGTAGGCCGATATTAGGAGCTGGCACTTCCCAGCAGGTGAGACTGGATGTGGTGAGAGCACATGTCCAGCTTGGCTTCCCTGTTCCTGGAATCCTGCAGCACTTGGAAACCCTTCTCCTGCTACGCACCAGATAGATCAGTGGTGGCGAACCTGTGGCATGCGTGCCAAAGGCGGCACGCAAAGCCTTTCCTGCTGACACGCGTTGCCGCTGGCTGCTCACCACATTAGTAAATACCAGCAGGGGCCGCAGCTGCCCTGCTGGCATTCACTCACTGCACTGCTAGCACCGCTGATCCTGGCCACACTGTGACTTCAGTGTGCAGCCAGGATCCTCCTCCCCTCCCCCGATGTCTCATTTTAGGTTCCGAGAGAGCAGGGGAGGAGGCGTCCGGTAGCACACTGACGCCACAGTGTGTGCCGGGATGCATATTAACTTTTTCCACACCACTTCTGCCCTATTCAGCAATTCCAGCAACCAGATTGGTTGTTTGGGTTGGCTGATTCACCAAACAACCAATCAGGTTGCTGGAACTGCTGAATAGCGCAGAAGTGATGTAGAAAAAGATAACTTGCTACCGGATCAGCGCAGATCAGCAACAACGGGTAAAGGAGGGGCACAACTTCCATGAGGAGGAGGGGGTAAGTGTGTGGGTCTCGGGTTGGGAGGGGGGGTGTCACTATCATAGTGGGGGCCGCTGGGGGGTGTCACTGTCATAGTGGGAGCCGCTGGGGGGGGGTCACTATCATGCTGGGGGCCGCTGGGGGGGGGCACTATCTGCTGGGAGGGGGGTCACTATTACCGCAGGGGCCGCTGTGTGTGTGTGTGTGTGTGGGGGGGGGGTGTTACTATTAATACTGGGGCCGCTCGGGGGTGTCAATATTATCGCTGTGGGAAAGGGGGTCAATATTACCACTGGGGGGGGGGTCACTAGTATCACTGTGGCCATTGGGGGGGGGGCACTATCACCGCTGTGGCCGCTGTGGGATGTCACTATTACCGCTGGGGCTGTTATGGGATGTCACTATTACCGCTGGGGCTGCTATGGGATGTCACTGTTACCGCTGGGGATTCTGTGGGATGTCACTATCACTGCTGGGGCCGCTGTGGTATGTCACTATTACCGCAGGGGACGCTGTGTGTGTGTGTGGGGTCACTATTACCGCTGTGGGGGGGGTCACTATTAATGCTGGGGGGACGTCAATATTACCGCTAAGGGGGAAGGTCAATATTACCGCTGGGGGGGGGGGGGTCACTAGTATCACTGGGGGGGCACTATTACCGCTGTGGCCGCTGTGGGATGTCACTATTACCGCTTGGGCCGCTATGGGATATCACTATTACCACTGGGGCCGCTATGGAATGTCACTATTATTGCTGTGGCCACTGTGGGATGTCACTATTACTTCTGGGGCTGCTATGGGATATCACTATTACCACTGGGGGTTCTGTGGGATGTCACTATCACCGCTGGGGCCGCTGTGGGATGTCACTATTACCACTGAAGGTTCGGCGGGATGTCACTATCGCCCCTGGGGCCGCTATTGGATATCACTATTACCGCTGGAGCCGCTATGGGATGTCACTATTAGCGCTGTGGCCGCTATGGGATGTCACTATTACCGCTGTGGCCACTGTGGGATGTCACTATTACCGCTGGTGCCGCTATGGGATATCACGATTACCGCTGGGGGTTCTGTGGGATGTCACTATCACCGCTGGAGCCGCTGTGGGATGTCACTATTACCGCTGGGGGTTCTGCGGGATGTCACTATTACTGCTGGGGCCGCTATGGGGTGTCACTATTACTGCTGGGGCTGCTGTGGGATGTCACTATTATCGCTGGGGCCGCTGGGGGATGTCACTATTACCGCTGTGGGATGTCACTATGACCGCTGGGGTATGTCACTATTACCGCTGGGGCCACTGTAGGATGTCACTATTACCGCTGGGGCCGCCGTGGGGTGTTACTATTACTGCTGGGGGTTCTGTAGCATGTCACTATTGTCCAGGCTTGCATCCTGCGTACGCCCTCATCTGTTTTCGAAGGGGCAGTTTTCTTTGCGGCTTCGAGCCTCTCGGGAGCTCACCGCTTTCAATTACAATTATTTTCCTCACCAGAGGGATTCCTTGTTTTCATTTCGTATGCTCCAGTATGGAGTCTTCAAGACTCTTTCTTCGTGACCCTTTCTCCAGCACCTTCTCCCCACTTTCCCATCTCGTCTCGTAATAACTCGCTCTCCTCTTCTGGGAGTGGTAGCGCCTGGATGGAACAATAGGATAAACACTTGCAGCATCCTTAGCCTCGTTTCTTCTCTGGCACTGGTCACTTTCCATTGAGCTATTGCCGCTCTAAGAGGACATTCCCTTCCGTCATTTCTAGGACAGAATTCACAAGAATTCTGCCTTGGGATCATCATTTACGTTCTTCTTTGTACTCTTTGGTCCTTTCAGCACCAGACCTACTTTGCTCATTCTCCCTCTGCTCAAGGCAGCTCGAAGCAATCTGCCGCAATGTATATCATCACTAGCCAGCATACTGTAGCCAGCTTAGCCCCACATAACAGCTCTCCTGCTATTCACATGCAATGCTGGAAAGTCAGTAATAACATAGCTTTCCTCACCGCTTACATCCATGGGCAGAGAACCGGAGAACCAGCCTCACCTGTCCGGAACATAGCTGTCCAGAGTATAGACTATGCTATTCTATGGAAGGTCTAGATACATTTCCTTTTCTGCTGGTAGCAAACTGGAGAATGCACAGTGCCTTTCTCTCCTATTCTGTTCTTCAGCCCTTTAAGTTCAAGTCTGTCTTTTCAATCCGCTCGTAATCATTGCTAATCTGTAACGACCATTGGTTAGTCTATCCATACTGATTAAACCAGAAGCACCTCCTAGTCATCCAAATGCTTAATAGGCTTCATGTTCTCTTAGTCCTACAAAAGCCCTACCTGGCAGGCATCAGTGGACTTATATGAGCTTAATGGGATCAGGTTGCCCACTCTACCTTTTCTTTGTCCCACCCCTTGGGTACTGAGCTAGAACGTCTTGCTGTGTCCCCAATGACATAGACGCGGAAACAGGGTTTTTGTTACTTACTGTTAAATCCCTTTCTTGTCACATTCATTGGGGGACACAGCACCCACCCAGTCGGTGTCTTTTATTACTAGCGTTGCCGGTCCTTTTCCAATCATAAACTCTCAATCTGGCCTGGTTTTCTTTTTTAATCTAGAGCTTGTTCTCTGGTTATGGTCTGTATTGATGGCCTTCATGTGTTATGTACAAACTGCTTATGTCCAAACTCTTTTACCTCAGTGCCTGCAGGAGGGGTATAGCTGGTAAGAGGGACTAACTCTTTCTTTGCTTAGTGTCGCCCCCTAGAGGCAAGAGCTATACCCCAAAGTCTTGCTGTTTCCCCCAATAAAGGTGACGAGAAAGTGATTTTATGGTAAGTAACACAAATCCTGTCTTTCCTGCAAAGCAGAGACTTGCATTCCCAGATAATGTTTACTGACATTTGTGTTTTTCCATTTATTGAGAAATAACAGGTCCCTCTCCAAACCCAACAAGTCTGAGAAGATTTCCGCAAAGAAAGCATGCAGCTTTGGCTTTGGACAGGTAATGTTGTGAATGAGCAGTGATGTATATGTTGCATCTTATGATGTAGCACATTAAAGGGGTTGTCTCGCGAAAGCAATCAGGAGGCTGGAATCGGCACACGTGATGGGGCGGAGCTACGCAATGACGCGTAGAAGGGGGCGGAGCCAGAACGCCGCTGCTGCCGGACAGACCCGAAGGCAGAAGACCCTTCTGCGCAAGTGCGTCTAATCGGGCAATTAGACGCTGAAGTTAGATGGAGCCATGGAGACGGGGACGCCAGCGCAGGGAAGGTAAGTGAATAACTTCTGTATGGCTCATATTTAATGCACGATGTATATTACAAAGTGCATTAATATGGCCATACAGAAGTGCTTAACCCACTTGCTTTCGCGAGACAACCCCTTTAAGTATTTCTGTGCCATACTGTGAAGTGTTTCCCCCACTCCTTCTCCCAATTCATCTCCTTTAGGGCACCTTCCCATGGGCGAGTTTCCCGTGCAAGATTGGTGTGTTGTGAGATACACAAAACTCACATAAATTTACAACTAATTATTTAAATGGGTGTATTTACATCGACAACTTTTCTAATTTTTGCAGCATGTTCTATTTTTCTGGAAGTCTGCGGCAATCTCACTCATTATTTCTATTGGGTGAGAAAAAAAAATCGCATTGCACTTGCAAGTACTTGATTTTTTAATTTTTCCTAATAAAATACACACATTGTAAAAAAAAAATCAAGTACCTAGAGGGAGTTGTTGAAATAGTATGACACTATGTATGTGTGATTGTAATGCAAGTGATTATAATATCAGAGAAATAGGATAATTTATTGTGGAAAGCTGACCCCTTGAAGGGAGGCTCTAGCACCTGTTGTACTGCCTGTAGCTTGGATACAAGATGTGATACTTCCGGGCATGGAAGCTCTAGTTCCCTGTTGTACCGCCTGTAGCTTGGATGTAAGATGTGATACGGGCAGGCATGGAGGCTCTAGCACCTGTTGTACCGCCTCTAGCTTGGATACAAGATTTGATACTGGCAGGCATGGAGGCTCTAGTACCCTGTTGTACTGCCTGTAGCTTGCATACAGGATGTGATACTTCCGGGCATGGAGGCTCTAGTTCCCTGTTGTACAGCCTCTAGCTTGGATGTAAGATGTGATACAGGTGGGCATGGAGGCTCTAGTACCCTGTTGTACTGCCTCTAGCCTGGATACAAGATGTGATACTGGCCGGCATGGAGGCTCTAGTTCCCTGTTGTACCGCCTCTAGCTTGGATACAAGATGTGATATTGGCGGGCATAGACGCTCTAGTACCCTGTTGTACTGCCTCTAGCTTGGATACAAGATGTGATACTGGCGGGCATGGAGGCTTTAGTACCCTGTTGTACCGCCTCTAACTTGGATACATGATGTTATACGGGCGGGCATGGAGGCTCTAGTACCCTGTTGTACCGCCTGTAGCTTGGATACAAGATGTGATATTGGCGGGCATGGAGGCTCTAGTACCCTGTTGTACCGCCTCTAGCTTGGATACAAGATGTGATATTTGCGGGCATGGAGGCTCTAGTACCCTATTGTACCGCCTCTAACTTGGATACAAGATGTGATACTGGCCGGCATGGAGGCTCTAGTACCCTGTTGTACCGTCTCTAGCTTGGATACAAGATGTGATGCGGGTGGGCATGGAGGCTCTAGTACCCTGTTGTACCGCCTCTAACTTGGATACAAGCTGTTATATGGGCAGGCATGGAGGCATTCAGGTTCTGTATGGTATCCTACAACTAGGATTAGTCCACATTTCCTGTAGCTGAACCTCTAGGTCATGCAAACTTGTAGGCGATAAATCTGGCGACCATGCAAGCCACGGACGTGTGACAATGTTGTGGAGACATTCCTATGACCTTCTTGCTGTGTGCGGCCGAGCATTATATTGCTGCCTCTTGGAAGCCGCCATAGCAGACAACACATGTGGCTGCAGGATGTCCTAAACATATCGCTGAGCTGCCATTGTCCCTCCTACCACTACTAGTGGCTACCGACAGAGGCGATGGTGGGTGGGTGTGAAAGGCAGTACATGTAATGGGGTGCCCTTAGACTAAGTGTCCTTCAGCCAAGCGCTCCGACAGACACAGGGGCCTGTACTGATGATACCGCCTGTCTCTGGATGGCAGACAATGAAACAGTTGTTGCTGCTTATTTTTGTCAGATGATCCTCTCTACTGGTGGTCTGTCAAGGGTGTCTTGAGCCCGGGTACTTGGTGTGCGTGTCCTCGCACACATCTACTGGTCCTAACAGTCTGGTCAGAACAGCCCAAGTGGTGGTCAATTCGTCAATACGACCATCCAGCTTCTCGCATTCCAATAAAACACCCCCTCTCAAACCTTGTTAACTGGGCGTAAGCTCTTTGATTGCATCGTAGAGGCGTCTAGTGGTCAGCAAGCCTTAGAAAACTGAGCATATTCAGCGAAGCGTATCGCACTTGCAGAGAAAATCACAATTATACAAGAGTTACATTGGTCTAAGTCTCTCGGACCGATATTGCGCTCGCCTGTGTCAATACAGCATCATCACTTGCTTGAAAGGTCATGTGTTTGTTAGGTGTTCTGTAGATGACTGGACGGCCCCTTGTGCTGGATGTCCTGCAGTTTGGCCAGATTAGACCGCTATCATCTTGTGCAGCATGAAGTGAAGGTGGGCCGGTATAAAGCCAGCATTATTCAGAACAAAAACTGCTCACATTTAGAAAGTCCGGTCATTTTGTTTTTTTTTGTCCAAAGTAACGCATGGTGGGCGCTGAATTAACCAATTTTCTATGAATACATGTGAATTTGGTGCAGGTGCTGTAGAAAACACCTCTGTCCTGTATAATTAATCTGATCCGGTTTGATCCAGTATATTGTACCTGTCATATACATTTGTGGCATATTAGACCAAATTAGATAATGGTCAACCAAGAAGATAGGAGAACAAGCTCTATTCATGAGCCCTTGAAATCCACATGTTTGCACCATTTTCAGCTTTATATCTCCTTCTAAATACTTTTTATGGCTTTTCTATGTATTTGATGTTTCTCGCAGCATTATTTTTCTTCTGACTTTCAGTTTTGTGTGCGGGATAATGGCCAAGCTGGATTTATGCTAACTTTCCCTTTCATGGAAGAAAAAAGCCTTCTGCGGGACGAAAGCAAGCCTACATTCTCCTATGCTGCTGGACCATTCATGACGATGACAAAGTAAGACATTACAATCTCCTTCTATCATCTTTTTCCGCAGTCCAGCTTTCACATCTGTACATGGCTATGGGGAAAATGATGGTTTGCACTATCCTGCGTATAGTTGCTATACCCATATCCCTACTTTTCCAGATTTTGTCCATGTTTAGCATCACGTTTCACCCCAGTCCTATCCTACGTTTTATCTCTGGCATAGATTCTCAATCCTGGTCAATTTTTGAACCAAGAAAGATGGCGTCTCGCACACATTCTGTGGCCTCGTTGTCAATTTTGATTTGAATTCAACCATTTTTTGCAGTCATAATTTTTGTCTTTAAATTCAGATAGAGGCGTATTTTATACTTATACTACACCAATCTTAAAGAACGATTCCAGTGAAAACATATTTTTCCATCCCTACACTACTGATTGCCTGTCACACTCTGGACATCTCCTCTGTATATTGCAGTTGCTTCCATGCAGTGCAGCCTTATGTTTGATACTTATCAGCCACCATATTCATGTTTAGAGTACTCCCTGCCTTCTCTGTATGCTGTGCTAACAGTCCCATAATGCATCAGCTCAGCATCACATGACCAGCTAGGGCCCGTACCATCTCTGCCTGTGATTATCATCTATATCTATATATTACCATCTATACCACTATATTTTCCTAAATCTATGAATATACAGTTTGGAGGATGATCTGTGATCTCCTATATAATAACTGTGTGAATTCACAGGAGCTGAATTATACTTTTACTATCCTTTATAAGATTAAACACTCGGCGAATAAGGTGGTTTATCTTAATCACTCTGTTCATGAATTAACAGAATGTTAATCTTTTGACAACTCCGTGGACATTAAATATTTGGTGAAAATTGGAAATAAATTGATCTCCCTGGTCATCCTTCACCATATTTCTATATATAGAAGTGAAGCAAGAAGTAAATCATCTTGTTATAATATATAACGGTGTAAAATAGTGGATGTCTCTCACTAAGTATTTTTGTGAACAGAAGTGAAGCAGGAAATAAACCATCCTGCTATATAATATAACGGTGTCAAAGAACCGAGTAATATTACACGTCCTATCCCACTGGTTAGGACGTTACTACCATTTAATAAAATCATATAGACGTTCTCTAATTGTATCTAGCATAGAAATTCCATTGCTATATTGTATCACGCAACAAAAAATTCTTTCATCTTTTAATGTAAAATAAAAGTTAAGTTTTATATTCAGTGGTTCCCGTCGGTGAAATTATCACATTGTTAGGGAACTTATTTGCCTCGGTGACATAAAATCCACACTGCGGCTGCAGATTTTGGTGTGGGTCTTTCCTCGTCTTGTGTTCACAAGATACCGCGTTCGGAACTGTGGCATTTTACAGCGATTTTGCACAGCGTTTTCAGATGCATTCTACAGCATTTGACAGCGTTTTTTAACACACCCCATCATTGTGATGAGTTGTGTTAAAAAGCGCTTAAAAACACGAAAATAGAGCAGACAGCGCTAATCTGTGAGGCCCCATTTGAAATCAATGGGAGAGTTATATAGTGCTAAGTGCTGTAAAAAGCGGGCTGTTTGAGAGCAGCTTAAAGGTGGCTTTACATCAGACAGCTATGCTCCAAACAGTCACTTGGTAAAGTGAATGTAACCAAAGTTGTTTCTTATAAACACGGCCACCATCCGGGTGACGACTAAGCAGTCGGCCGCTAGCTGCTTTGTTTCAGTTCACCTGAAAATAGTTGTAGGTGGATATCATCTGGTGTAAACAGATAATTGTTTGTCGGTCGACGACTCGCCAATAGCATTGTGAGAAGGTGCGCACTTCAGTGGCCATGAAATTGTAGAAGTGAACAATAATCGCTCTTTTTAAAAAGACACAAGCAAGTTGTGGAGAAACTGTTCAAACAGTAGTTGTCCTGTGTGAAGGCCCTCGTATAGTGCACTGTCCTATACAGACATATGTAGAAGCTGCGCAAGAAAACGCTGCAAAATGATAGCACAAAATACATGCATTTAAGTGGAAACAAATGCCCCCAAAGGTGTTCACAGCCTTTGAGCTCATGTTTTGTTTTATATATACACACGATCAAAAATGTGTTTCTATCCCAAACATATGTTTATGTGTATGTCCACAGTAATCTGCCTTAGGCCGCCTGTCCACAGCTGCAACAGAATATCGCAAGTGATTTTCCGCTGCGGGGGAGCACTAAAGGTCACCGCAGTGAGCCTATCCTAATGATTGGTTCATCGCTGCATGCCACGATTTTTAGGCGAGAGTGGATAATCGCTATGGACTTCCCGCTCGTGTACATCGGGCTCCGCTTCCCATAGTTATCCTATGTAAAGCGTTTCAAGCGTGATCTGCGTGCGATTTATCACCGTGGATCACGCTATGAAGTATCGCCCGTGGACAGCCAGCCTTAACCCATTCCAAATGCTGTCTGGTTTTGTTAATTAAACTTTAGATTGTTATATTGTCTACACTTTTATAAAATTCCTGAAAATCCTTGTCAATTCTCCTAGCTTGCTGTGGGGAAGTACAGAAGTTACAGTAAAGGGGTTAGGGGACAATGTTCAGAACAAGTGCTTTGCTGATCTTCTTATAGCCGAAGAGGAGAATATGAGGTACGTGAGCCTTTCTATTTTTCTTTTTCTTCTTCCTCTCCTTGATTTACAGTAACTTTCCTTGTGTTATGGCACTCACTAAGACAAGTTTCGGTGCTATATAGTGTGTTACAGGTCTGTTCCTTCATTCATCACTAGTCACTCCACTGTATGGCTACAATTTCAAGAAGGAATAAGACTTACTGGGCAAGATCCAACTTCCAAGCTTTCATACCTACTTTGAGTCTTCTTGCTCCTTAGCTATTAGTAGAGACTTCCAGTGGGTACAGAAGCGTAGGCATGGCCATCTCTACCTCTGGCCCCAGAGTGCAACTAATCAGGGCACTGACCAATTGGAAAGGGGAATCGGAGGTCAGCCTGATGTACCACCAATCGTGTAGTTATAGGGATCGCAATGGTTGCACTTCCAACTGGGCCCTTACGCTATTGGGGCACACAAGCCATCTTACCAAACTGACACTTCCTGCCCTGTTAGTCATTTTACAATGATTTGATTCCACTGCCTAAATCTACTGTGAGCTGTGCATTCACCAGTGTGTGAATTGTCAGTCATCGTGTCTTATCTGCACTACTCATTGGAGTAGAGGAGAGTGCAGACAGGAGAAGATGATTTCCGAAGATGATTTATGCCCACACGGCTCTGAAGTAAGATACCAAATTAGTGTTAAATGATTAACAGCACAACAAGGGAGAGGCAGAGGAACTTATGGAGGGCAATAAAGGATATTTAATACATGGTGGAGGGCAACAAAGGGGGGGGGGGTTATTACATTTCTGGAGAGCAATAAGGGATCATTTATTACACAGGGTACAGAGAGCTCTATTATCTCATGGCAGCACAGAAGGCACAATAAGTGAGCAATATTACATCATCGGGACTCTCTAAAGGGGCACTGTTTCTACATGGGGCTACTAAGGAGGCATTATTACAGGGGGCATCTGGGCACTATTACTTTGTGGGGGAACAGCCCAGAAATCAAACAATTGCAGAAATATAGATTATATATGTGTAGCCTGAGAAGGGAGCACATCAGAGGTGAAACTAGCCTAAAAAAAAGTGGAAATTTTGGTAGAAGCCTTTTTTGGATTAAAATATTGTAAAGTGTTCAGAATTACGCCACTAAAGGCACCTTGTAACAAAATAGGTGAGCATTAACAGGGGCGGATGTGGCTATCCAGCCCAACAGATTTGCTATATATAGTATAGGAGCCATACGCTTCTTAACATGTTGGATGCATCTTACTCCAGTGGAGTTCATATTGAGACAGGGATATGAAATTCCAGTCTTAATAACTTCCCCTAAGTAGTTAAAATCATTGTAATATGAATACAACTATATGTTAAAGGTTCTGGGAAAACTGATAATATGAACAAAAAGGGTCTCTCCAGGGAAGCTCCTAACAAAGTTTTAAAAAGTACCAGTAAGGGATGGTTGTAAGAAAATGTTTTTTAAATCCTTTGGAGTAGAATTTTAAAAAATTTCCACATTAACACCTTTGGTGACATTCAATATGCATGTATGTCAGATGCGCATGGGGTTTATATGGAGTGGGCTTAGGAGTCAAACCTGCACGATACACAGGGTATAGATACCTCGTGTCAAAAACTGCCAACATCCAGCCTCATCGGCCAGAATTGGAGATAATAGAGACCCTGGCCATTAACCCCTTACTTGCTGCAGCATTTAAATAGCTTGACAGAGGGAGGGGGGGCTACCTCTATCTCCCGGAGAGCACCTCAGTGAGGAGATTGTGTCATGCTGTTTGATTCCCCTGTGGTATGAGTTAGTAAGATGCCCTTAGAAGCCCATTAGTATAGTATACAATATAAATGATCAAACGTCTGCAACTTGTGGCCCTACGTAAGGGAATAAAAGAAATGTAAAAGTAGCTTAAAGATTTTTTTTAATTACTTTAAAAAAATATTAAAAGTTTAAACCCTCCCTTTTCCCATTTTTATTGTAAAAGCTAAGAAAAAGCATATTTGGTATTATGTCGTCTATAAATGTCCAATTAATTAAATTAGCGTTATTTATCCTGCACAGTGAATGCTGTCAGAAAAAATTACACAATGCTTGAATTCAACAGAAAGCAATCAAAAAGCCATATATGAACAATAATGGAACCAGTAGGAATTACAGGTCATCCTGCAGCAAACAGCCCTCACACAGCCTGATTGATAGAACAATATCATTTCTTTTGGGGGTTATTTCTATTGACTTTTCTTCAATATTCTAAGTTGCTGTAAAACTGTTCTAATGCTTAGAGAAATACTGCAGTGTTCATGTAGTTCCTGCATTCTTCTGCTTCACAGTTACCTGCAGCATCCTCTTATCCTTCAGCTGTTAGCACTGTCAACATCGCCTTCTCTGGATAGAAAACAACTGGTGTTTGAGCGGGTCACATTTGGGTCCTTTTCCAGCATTTTACATGAAAAGGTAATTTCCAGAAATGGCTCTAAGGCCTCATGCACAAGGGACGGATTTTTGCTGTGGAATCCGGAGTGGGCATCTGCAGCAATAACCCTCTGCAGCATGCTATGGAAAAGTGATTCTTCATGCACAGAGCGGAAACCAGTTGCGGTTTCCGCTTGCAGATTAAAAATTGCAGCATGTTACATTGAAGTCTATGGAAGCCTTCCGACCCGCGGCCTGTTCACAATCGACATTGCGGATGGGCTGCGGATTCCGCGGGAAAAGCAGGAGCTTAAAAAATAAATTAATCTGTACTGCGGCAAGCAGTGCGGACCATCTGCCGTACAGAGAAGCCAGAAGAAGACAGGTATGCGCGGACGCTGGTGAAGAGGGCCGCCTGCACACACAGGTATGCAGGGTCACCCGCCGTGGTCAGGGCTGCATTCCGTGCGATATTCCGCAGGCGGAATCCGGACATGTCGTGTGCATGAGGCCTAAGTCAGTGTGGAGCATGATTTTTTTATTACTGTTAAAAGAAGCTTTTATGGTTTGAATGCAAAATATGTGTAAATATAGATTTTCAGATGAAGTGATTAACGTTGCAACCTCCACAGCTGCTGTCTCCATCGTGCCTCAGCCTTGTCTCCTAGATATGTCTTCTTCTCAACTCTGCAGACCTCTTGGATAAGATTTAAAAGGACAGCCCAGTTTGGGCAATGTAGGTCCCGCTGTCTGCAGTTCATCACTGCTGGAAACCACGACTTTTGCTGATTTCGGAGAATCGTAGTGTAAATGTTTATCTGGCCTCCAATGACTCTACATGGAAAGTGAAGCATGGGACTGCTATTATATAAGGCTGTTAGCGCTCATGTAATAGTGCAAATTGCTGTGCTGCACTTGCAGGTTCAGGGTGCGGGCAGACGAGCGTAGGCGTATTTACGTTCGCACGAGCGCAACGTATAATCGCCCGAGCGATCGTTTTTCACCGATCACGACCAGAGCTAGAAAGCGTATTTTCGTTTGTTCCTACTTTGCAAACGGTCTTTTCGGCGATCGAATATGCGTTGGCGCGTATTTCGGTCGCATATGTTCCGTTTTTTTTCGAATTGCCGTTTTTACGCGCTGTAAAATCGCCCATGTGAACGAATACATTCGAAACCATTGCCTCAGATGGTCACGTATATACGTTTGGTCGCAAAAACGCGCCGTTTATGCGCTCGTCTGCCCGCACCCTCAGCCTGACAGTTGTCGGGAAAATGCGAGTGCTAGCAGCAGCTGTGAGTGTTCGTATAATATCATGCATATAGGACGACCGGACGACCACTGATATCTTTGGCCTTTTCAGTGAACACCTGGTGTGCTCCAGAGCCAAGAACAACCTTAGTAGGGTAGATTTAAGCAGTTTAGCTTAATCCAACATCCTTCTTCTAAGGCTAGGGCTAAGCGATGACGTGTGTCACACAAAATCAAGTCTCACAAAAGTTATATGACAAAAAACTTTATGGAGCTTGTCTGCAACTTAAGGCCCATTTACTCGGAGCGATGATCGCTCAAAGATCACTTAAATGACAGTTTGAGTAACAGGTTTGAGCGATCATTTTGCATAAACTATTAAGTAGCTACTCAGCTACTAATATCTATTTATTGTGCAAATGAAGCCTTTAGCTGAAAGCATTTAATAGCCCAAGAGCTCTTATCTGCTTTCAGTTTTTTTGTTCTCCGATGGGAAACAATGCTATCAGCACTACCTGCAGAGAACTGCAGATAAGGCCGAATGATGATTTTTAGGTTGGCCTGAATTTAACGATCAGCTTGCAGTGCACAAAAAGTGCATGATGGGCGCGCGTTAGACGCAATGATTATCGCTCAAACGATTGCTTTTTAGCGAGTTTTGAGTGGTCATCGCTATGTGTAAATGGGCCTTTACTGTTATTTGACTGTGTTAGAGCAGCAATTAAAAAAGGCAGGTCGCAAGCAAGCCGCAGTTGCATAATTTTACATTGATTTCTGATTTGGATTTGTGCAACTATTGTGTCGCAATCGCATCAGGTCAAAACACAATCCCCTTGACAATCATTCGATTCAACATCGCATTCAAAACTGTGATCTTTATGTCGCACTACACATGTCGTTGTGTTACCCTAGCTTGTAATCAATAGTATGGCAGCTACACCAGTGCAGTGTATTAGCTATTGGCAGAAATGTGTAATTTTGCAACACTTTTTCGTACAATGAAATTAGCTGCTAGCTTTTCTGTACTGTTAATCTTGATATCTTCTGACATTTTCAGCGCTCAGAATACCCAATATTGCACTTAGGAACAATAGTTCACATACTCCTCCAGATGATTGAGGCGCTCGTATTTCTGCACTGGCGTGGATTCATCCATCGCTCCTTTTCTTCACATGCCATTCAGCTGGTAACAGCAGACAGAGCCAAGATAAGTAACTTTGAGTATATGGTAGAAAGGTAAAGAACATTTCTTATGTGTACATGTTCTGTTATAGTAAAGGTTATTAGTTTTGGCATGTATAGATATAAAGTCTGTCTTTGTTTTTTTTTTGTCTTTTCCTAAAATATGAAAAAGGGTTTTCCCGTGAGGAACATTTATAACTCATTTACAGGATATGTGATCAATGTATGATCGCTGGGGTCTCACTGCTCGGAATTCCACAGATTATGAGAATGGGGGCTTCTGTGTGCCTGTTTTGAATGGAGCATTGGTAATGTGTGCACCATTGATCATAGATTTATCCCCTTTCCCATGGACAGGTGCTAAATTGTGTTTGTAGAGCTACCCTGTGTCACACAAATGTATTTGTGCAGCGTTTTACATGCAAAATATGCAGTGAATAGAACCCATTGAGTTTTGTTGGTGCATTCAATGCATTTTGTTTTCACAACAAATATACAGTATGCTCTATTATCCTGCGCATTGGCTCACAAAAATAGCACATATTGAACTCATTAACTTAATTGCCAGTTCAGTGAATGAGAGCATGGTTGTGTGCTTCAAAGCATCTGCAATAAGTACATTAAAACATGCGGATGTCCATGTAGATATGCAACACCCATTGTGCAAATATGCGGGGAAAATGTACTTACCCGGCCTTGGGGTAGATTTCCGGATTTGCTCAGAAATGTATGTGACTATCCTGTTCATCTAAATGGGGCTTCCAGGAATCCATGCACCACCTACAGAAATAACCAAATCTAAGAGTATGAATAAAGAACAATCACAGACCTCTCTATAACAAATCTGCTGTGTGACCTCCCATGTGCCTCTTTGATATTGATTGTCACAATGAAGAACACTTACAACAAAATGCAGTCCTATATTCAATCATCTACTTTACACAGATTTCATCATTGCCTACAAGTTTTACTAGAAGTTTGTCTAATATCAGTGTTGCTGGGCGACTATAACAACATCTTTTTGATGTCCTATTTCCAGTAGTTGCCCAGTTTATGAAATCTAATTCTTCTTCTCTTATAGAGATTTCTGCGTTGGAACATGTGTGGATTTTGGGGCAGATTAGCTGCAGACAGATTGTGGTATGAAATTAATCCGCATGTGAATTGCTCTAACAAGTAGGGACTGTCCAAAACTGAGAACTCCTGTAAGAGTACTATACTAAGTAGAATTATTTAATGCAGGAAAGATTTTATTGAAATCTACAACTATATAGGAATTGTACAAGACAGCGAGGCTAATTCACTATTGGAAATTCAGCAATTTTCTGGTGCAAATTATGCCGGAAAACTGGGAAACATTCTTTGTGCCACATTTACTACACTATGATGACAAAAGTATTGGGGCACCCACTAATTCTGTGCTATCAGGCAAAAGGGATATGCAGATTGGTTGTGCGAGCATAAGGTATAAAGGAGAGCATCACACAGGCATATCCCAGGAACCATCAGAATACCACAAGGTGTAGAGTTAACAGACTTTGAACGGGGAGAAGAGAGTGTGGAAAATACTGGTGTGAAGGCGCAACACTCCAAGCTAGTAGAAGATTAAGGTCCAATATGCGATAGTGAAAGCACTTCTTTTTTATTATTTAACAAAATAAAAAAACAGCAAGTGAAAACGCATTTCGGGGACGAGTCCCTTCGTCAGTTCAGCTGGATTAAACACGACAGGATGCTTGGGGGTGACACATTTCCAATGTTTTTGGATGTGCCACAGGTCCTGTATGTGGAAGGGAGACAGGGAGGAAAGAAGACTTTGAACAGCATATGTAAGTATGTTGTCACCTAGGGGCACCCGTCAGGGATGCCCATTATCTCCGGCCCTATTCGCCATAGCCATCGAAGCCCTAGCAATTCGTTTGAGAAATTCCCCTGATGTAACCGGCATTAAATGGGCGGGCCTCAAAAGCAAGGTGGGGCTATATGCGGACGATACAATTCTCTTTTTATCAGACCCTATAACCTCCTTCTCTCAAGCTATGTCCCATATAAACAAATTTTCCCATCTGTCTGGACTGCACGTTAACTGGTCCACAATTTTATAGACAAATCCTAACCCGGTAAACAATCCCTGTGTGACTAGATATGGCCTGGCCGTGGTCCCCACATTTAAATACCTAGGGATAATTTATGTCCCGAGATTATAACAACGCAACAGAAGATAATATCGTCCCACTAAAAAAAAATGTAAAAAACAAATTCAAGAGATGGTCTTAGCTACCGCTCTCGGTGGCCGGCCGTATTAAGCTTGTTAAGATGGCTATCCAACCCAAGTGCCTATGTGTACTACAACATATGCCAATATATGTCCCTAAGCACATCTTCCAATCCCTCAATTCTCTCATCATATCATTCATCTGTAACTCCACCCGCTCGAAACTTAGCCTCTCGTCCCTACAAAGACCCAAAGAGCAAGCCGGAATGGCCCTTCCGGACCTACGGCTATATTACCTAGCAGGACAGATACGAAATATCCGCAATTGGGCTTTGGAGCCGGAGATGCCCATAGCAGACCAATTCCTCGCAAAACAAGTGCAAGGGAATAATCTACTAAATTATCTAGAATTCCCAGAGTACACAAACTCCTCTGACATATTACCACTTCATAAACTCGCCCTACAGGTATGGAAAGAGGTTAAATCTCTTCAACAATACGAGGACGTGATATCGGAACTTCCTCTATGGAATAACTCCGGCCTCGCTGCCTTACAGTCGGTTCCAGACCCCCAATATTGGATGTCCCTGGGAATAGTTTCAGTGGGAGACGCATATATAGACGGAGGAATCCCCACATTCAACCAATTACGTGAAAAATTACAATCCCCACAACTCCAATTATTCAGATTCTTCCAGCTGAGACATGCTCTAAACTCCCAGTTCCCTCCTGCCTCTACCCGAATATCCAAATTCCCCACAATTGGTATCCTCAAATCCCAAAGGCCCAGAGGCCTAATTTTGGCACTCTACACACATCTCCTCTCAGCCAAAACAGACCATAACCCGCTCCCAGTATACGATAGATGGAAAGCATCTATTCCGTCTCTAACACCCGAGGATTGGGAGGACATTTCGGAATCCCACCTCCTAGTCTCCCCCGCAGTCAACAACAAATTGATCCAGCTATATATAATACATCAAGCATACCTCACCCCCAACCGTTTATATAAGATGGGAAACACTTCCTCCAACTCCTGCCATAGATGCCGCCGGTCGGAAGCTAACTTCTGGCACTCGATCTGGGACTGCCCCCTGGTAAAAGAGTTCTGGTATGAGACTGTCTCCTTCATAAACTCACTGCTACCGCCCTTATTCAATATTGCGATGGACCCAAAGACAATTTTATTTGGCTTGCTGGAGGAGGAGGTGTGGCCATACCATACCCGTGTCTTTCTCCAAAAAATACTATTTTTGGCACGCAAAGCGATAGCCACTCATTGGATGGCTGCAGAAGTCCCCACAATTCTATATTGGATTCGGATGGTTAACGTAGTAATCTCCTACGAGAAAATTATCTATCAAAATAGAGGATGCCCAAACAAATTTCAAGAGATATGGGACGTTTGGCTAAACACCCACTCCACTTTATCCGCAGACTAAACTTGGAGCCCGAGTCCCCCTTCCTTTTTCCCTCCCTCTTCTCCATTCCCCCCTCCCCCTTCATCTCTACATTCTCTTTCCCCCCATTCTCTTTGCAAACCACATACACGGTGTCTCACATCAATATACCTCAAATAATCGGCATAGACAGCTTATGTTCAATTGTTAAAAGTTTATTGTTACACTCACTGACAAATTAGCCAGAAAGGAAAAACAAGAAAATGTTATCATTAATATGAAAGTTAAAGTACAGCATGTTATCTGTGAAATACTCGCGTCATATCATATATAATTTTTCTTTTATTCTGTACTGTGCAAATTTCCTCTTAATAAAGAAAACAAAGTTAAAAAAGTATGTTGTCACCTGAGCAACCAATCAGTACGGGACATCGCAGCGCTTTTGTACCGTCCAAAGCCCGCTGTTGGCAATGTTATTCGGATATAGAATATATCTGGTGTCTGCGGTGCAGTAACATTCGGGGAGCTCTTTAAACTGATAGAAAGTGGACAACGAAGCCTTGTACCAGCTGGAAGGCATCATGCAAATCATTTGCCAAAACACTCGCTCAGGTGGTCTCATAAACTATTGGAAGTCCCACACACATTAGCACCAGAACCATCATAGGGAACTCTATGTGAAGGGTAACCATGGATGAGCGACTGCACACAAGCCCAACATGAATGCACAGAGGCGTCTGTAATGGAGCTTGTTGTGAACTGTTGAATCGTAGTACGCTATCTTCTGACCAGGTGATCGCATTTGCCTGGATCAGATTGTCAGTGTGGCGGTTGCCTGGAGAGCGGTTTCGACGTGACTGCATCGTCACAACAGTGAAGTCTGGCAGGGATTCTGTTATAGAGTGGAGGACTTTCTGCTGGGAAGGACCAGGGCCATTGATTATAGTGAAGTCCATCCTCAATTCGAAGGGTATTGTGACAGTGTGGTATTACCTACCCTGTGTCAATACCTTGGTTCAGCTCCGTGTCTCTACCAACATGACCGACACCATGCCATACAGCACGCAGTGTTGAAGCTTAATTTAAGGAGCAGGATGTCTGCAAACTGTACACATGACCGTTTATTCTGAAAAGTCAACTGAAATGACCGGTACGCTTTAAGGTGTTTTTTAACATTTTTGTTTGTCTTCCAGCAAAGTTATGGCGCCGTGTGATGGAATCATTCATTTCCCAATACCTAAACAGTTGTATTGCTGGGCATCTCCTGAAATAGTTGCGGGAAAAACTGGTACTGTAAAGTCTGATCTTTACAGTTTCTGTGTAGTGATGCAAGAAAGTTTAACAGGTACATTGATTTGTGTTTGTTTCATACTGAGAGCATTTACAAGAAACCTCATTTTTAGTTTTATGTGACAGGATGTAGCAAAAGATTAGAGCTAAAAACAAAGGAAAAGATTTAGCAAACACACTTATTATTGCCTATAAATACATATTTTTCTGCATTTTTGGAATGATGTGTAAGGCCTCCTGTCCACGGCAGTGATTTAGCCGACGGTAAATCGCTGGCGAATCACGCCGTCTGAAGCTTTCCATAGCTTTGCTATGGAAAGCGCCGGCCCCATGTCCATGAGCGGAGAATCGTTGCAATTCTCCGCTCGCGGCCGGCAATTCGCAGCATGTTGTGAATTGCCCCAATTCTCCGCGGTTAGCCTATCAGATTAGGCTGACCGGCGGAGATTCGTCTGCGGCTGCTGCTCCCGGGCGGCAGTAGGGATAAACGCCCGTGGACAGGGGGGCCTTACACAAGAATGCATGTAAGTGAAGTTTTTCTGTCTTCAAACTTTTGGCCATGTATTATAACTACAGTGGGTATGGGAACTTCGGCCATCAAGGATGCCAACCCTTCTGGCATTCTTTAAAGATTTAAAATGTTTAACTTGAAATCTCCCATACAATGCTACATGACACAAGCCATATATATTATGGGTTTATTCACCCATTGCAGTAATGGGGCAGCTTACTCACAATTTTGGTATGAATAAACCCAAATGGTAAAAAATTCTTTCTGGACCTTTTGTTCTCGCAGTTCCTAATTTACGGATTATCTTTACATTTTAGACTCTCTGCCATGGAATGGGGTAGATGGCGAAGCAGTTAGGGATGCCATGGATTCTGGACATTACTTGACTGCTGATCCAGCTCTTTCGGAACCATATTATTCTTTAGTCAGCACTGGGATTCAGGCTAGACCTAAGGAACGGACAACACAGCTTCAGGATATTGCATATATGCTGAAGAATTATGTGAAGGTAGTTGGATTATAGAATATATTTAATAGCCTTATCGCCCATATGTCATTTTATATTAAAGGACCTTAGACCGCACAGTCTTAAAGTGTTTGTAGTGCATTCAAATAACTTCAATTGACGCTTATTGAAAAATCTTTGCCCTGTGCATATAGCCTTCACTCTCCCAGACAGCGGTCACATGGCCATTAGTAGTCATAAAAATTGTGCTGCACAAATACGGCACCAGATTTACTGGATAACGATAGAACGGCCACATGAAAACAACTTAAAGGTGAAGATTTTTTTTTTTGTATACAATTCAATTGCCAAATTGAATTTAAGTTCTAGTAGCATGGCCAATTTTTGATAAATGGAAAACGCACTTAATCCCAGACAACCCCTTTAACTGCTATTATACCGAGCCTGTAGAAAATGCTGGTATAGAATAGTAGAAACGAATTGGTGGAGCAACCCAAGTAGATTATGCAAGTATGAAGTAGGAGACAATGTCCTCTTTTTGGAGAAAGATGAGCTAGGGATTTGTTTTCCATATTTTAAGAACCCCGGGAGGGATTTTCCATGAATGGAACGGGCAGCTCACCCAAATCCTGTTGTACCCAACTGAGTGAACGTTTCCATCTAATAAGCACTGCGGAATACGTTGGCGCTATACAAATAAAGATTATTATTATTAAAGACAATTCTTAGGGTATGTGATGCAACCTCCAGGTGTAATCTAATTACATGAGATTAGTTATTGCCAAACTTCTCTATGTATTAAAACCAGTTTTGAGGTTAATGAACCTCTTCCTCAGTACTTGCTAGGATACACGTCTGGGAGCTGACGGTGTATTTTGCAGAGAGGGTTGGACAATTGCTGATGTAAAAAGTGCTGGGTATTTTGTGCTCTGAAGCCTGTGAATGGAGCCGTGGACTATAGTCATAGTAATGCAAGATATAGTTTCTCAAGATATGAAGTAAATGTCTCATAGGCAGACCACCACCTTATCAGATGGAGGGTCCCCTGATCCTCCTTCCACTAGGTGTTCTGGCTACATCCAGCTGCAGGGTGTAATACAGAGCTGACCGCTCATGTAGACGGACTCAAGTCTATGGGACTTAAAAGATCTGAGGAGCTTGGCCACTGTCATCTCTCCAGGAGAATTAATATAGACCGCTGGAGCCGCAGGGCATTTTACAGGTGAAGAATGTTTTTGTTTTTTTTATTACATTTCCTGCTGCCGGGTTAGTTTTTAAATCTCTCCAATAATCCTTTTAATCCCGCTCAGGCTGTCTCTGTGGGACTTTCTAGGGCTTTATCAAATAAAATATATATTAAAAAAAAAATCCCAATAGCAGTAAAATTGCAGCATTTTAGCTCTAGCAACTGTCTGCACTGCCTTCTGTAAGCGTGGTTGATCTCTCATGTCAATATTCATTATTTTGCACTGCGGCTGAGCTAATCTGTCTTCAATATTTTCTGAATAGGATGGAGACAAAATATATGTAGAATCATCTGGTGTAATGTTAAGGAGATAGTAAATAATTATTATACAGTCTAACACTAAGCAGATAGGCTGCATTTGTAGCCTATATTGGGATTTTACACTCGCTGTATTGAAAGACAGCTGTAAAAGATGATTCTGTTTACTACTAAAATTTTAGGAGTGAAATGCTTTTTGCTCAGTGCCAAACCCATATCTTCCCAGCCACACTATGGCCAGCGCTGCATGGCATGATATGCTTTTTCCGTTCAAAATATTTTTATTTGCATATTTTTACTGGCATTAACATACATTTGTCATTTGCTTATGGATTTGTATTGACTTGCAGTATCACAGACAAAAGTAAATCAATTCTTTACATTACAAGACTTTGGCTATGCGTCTTTTCTTTTCCTTCCTTCCTAATCAGGCAGTTGAATACTGCCCTAACTTATCAAAACTTAAACTGTAACGAAAACATAATTGACAGACAGGGTGGTATGGGATAGGTGGGGGGGGGGGGGGGGGTAGGAGGGGAGGGGTTAGGCTTATATGGGGAGCTGGGGGTGGTGGATCTCTGGGGCACGGTTTGAGGTGGTAGAGCCCATCCCCGGGAAGAGCCACTCTCAACTTCCGGAAGCTTTCTGGGGTCTACCAATGTCTTCTACGGACGGCCCGTAGCTACCCAGACCTTAAATCGTTCAGTGGACCTGAATGTGGTCCACATCTGCCAGGTATGGTAGAATCTTTCCTGAGTTTCGCCCTCCTCCGCCCCCAGCTCGTCGAAGCGCATGAGGTCGTTTATTTCTTCTACCCACATCCCTCTTGAGGGGGGGCGTGGATTTCCAGAGTCTGGGGATGACCCTTCTGGTTGCGAGTATGAAGAATCTAAGGACATTGTGTTTAATACTTTTGATAGTTCCTGGGAGGATTGAGAGGAGGGCCATCTCCTGCGTGAGTCTGAGATGTGACTTACAGATATGATTATATAGGTCAATAGTTTCCTTCCACAGATCAGACACTCCCGGGCAACTCCACCAAATGTGGGACATGCTCCCTATGTCAGTGTTACATCTCCAACAAGTTGGTGGTGTCTGGGGGAAAATTTTATGTAGGTGGTCGGGAGTTTTGTACCATCTAGACAAAATTTTGAAATTTAACTCTTGTGCTTTACCAGCAGAGGACATTTTGTGACATAGTGTCCAGGCTCTCTCCCAGTCCTCTCTTGGTAGGCTGTGACCTAGTTCCTTTTCCCAAGCCTCTATGTATGCAGGGTTTTGGTCCTCTATCTCTCGATTCAGCATCAGCCTATATATGGATGAAATCATGTGCCTCTGTGTGTTTGACGACATGGCCATTTGCTCAAAGGGCGTTAGCGCGCCCGTTAGGTTCGCCCGGGGAGCCAGGGACCCCACAAACCCCCTCAGCTGAAAATATTGTAGCCAATAGCCGGGACGGGATCCTCTCTCATCTATGAGCTCAGTAAACGGTTTTAAATTCGTGTTGGACATTACGGCTCTAATTCTTGGTAGTGGCGACGTGTGTAAGCCTAGTATGGACGTGCCCTCTAGGGTTGTCTTGAATTGTGGGTTTGTTATGAGAGGGGTTAGGGGGCCAGGGACTGAAACCATGCCTTTTTTTTGCCTGAACTCTGTCCATGTCTTGAGTAACTGACCTACAAACGGGGAGATGTTGGGGATCTCTTCTATGAGTTTAGGTGGGATCCATGCTGCTCCTCGTAGGGTTCCCGGGACCAGTGCATGTTCCGCAGCAACCCAGAGCTTATGACTGTTGTCTTTAATTAGGTCTAGCACACAGTTTGAGAGACAGGCTTTATGATAGAGGGTGAAATTAGGCAAGCTCAGGCCCCCTTTTTCCTTTTGTCTGGTGAGGAGCGAGAAGCGCATTCGTGGCTTCCTTCCTCTCCAAACGAACGCTGTAATGAGGGTTCGAAGCCGTTTTAGGTATTAGTTTGGAAGTTTCACCGGGACCGCCTGACATATGTAGAGGAATTTCGGTAGCGAGTCCATTTTAATTACGTTGACCCTGCCATTCCAGGACAAGAACAATGAGTTCCATTTGTTAAGGTCCTTTTCAAGTTCTGACAGGAATGGGAGGAAGTTGAGTTTAAAGATCTGTGTGGTGTCTGCCGGGAGTTGAATGCCCAGGTACTTTATCGAGGACCGTTTCCATTTGAATGGGAATTGTGCCTCTAGTTGTGATACTTCGGTCTGCGGCAACGTTACGTTCAGGATCTCTGATTTTTGTGTGTTTACTTTGTAGTTGCTAAGTCCGCCGAAGCGTTTAAACTCTTGTAGGATTACGGGGAGTCCCACTTGTGGATTGGACAGATAAATTAGCAGGTCGTCCGCGAACAGAGCCATCTTGTGTTCAATGTTCCCGGTCAAGATCCCTCTAATTGAATCATTTTGACGGATTGCGTTAGCTAGCGTTTCCATGGTTAACACATAAAGAAATGGGGAGTGGGCAACCCTGTCTTGTCCCTTTTGTTATTTGGAAGGCGTCCGACAGGGAGCCGTTTAACCTAATTCTAGCTGAGGGATTTCGATATAGGGACATGATTCGGTCTTTTGTTTTCGGTCCCACCCCTATTTTGTCCAATGTGGCCGAGAGGAAGGGCCAGCCGACCCTGTCGAACGCCTTCTCAGCGTCGACCGCCAGGAGACATAACGGGTCGCCCATGACCCCTGCTCTGGCCATCAGCGATAGGGATCTAACCGTGTTGTCCCTTGCTTCTCTGCCGGGGACAAATCCTACTTGTTCTCCATGTATCAACCGTGGTATGGAGTATTGTAATCGTGTGGCTATCAGTTTAGCGAATAGTTTTATATCTATATTGAGGAGTGATATGGGTCTGTAGTTGCCGCAGACCGAAGCATCCTTCCCTGGCTTTGGAATAACTGAAATGTGGGCCATTAAGGATTGTGTCGGGAATGGGCACCCTCGTTCTACCGCATTAAAGGCTCTGAGAATTAGGGGGGAGATTTCTCTGAAGGTTTTGTAAAATCTGGCTGTAAAGCCATCTGGGCCGGGGCATTTGCTCACTTTTAGATCTTTAATGATTGTAGTGAGCTCCTCTTCACTGAAGTCTTTGTCTAGACTCGCTGCCTCCTCAGTTGTCACTCTTTTGGGGGCGTTTTGTGTCAAGTAGGCCTCAATTTCGCCATCTAGTCCCTGGGTGTCAGTCTGTGTTTGGTCTCTGATGTTGTATAGTTTAGAATAGTATTTTTTAAATTCTTCCAATATGTCTGTTGTGGCGTGCACGTGTCTTCCGCCCTCTATCCTTATTTTGGTGACATGGGTGGGGGACGATCTAGGGTGGAGGGCTCTGGCTAACCAGCTTCCACATTTATCTGCATATCCGAATGTCCCTCTACGTAGTTTGTCTCTCTGAGCTCATGAACGTTGGTCGAGGATTTTAAGTATTTGCTGCAGTATAGAGGAGATTTCGGCTTTAAGTACGTCGCTTTGGGATTTTTTGTTGTCTTCTTCTTTGGTTTGTAAATTTAAAATAAGTGTGCGTAGTTTCGCTGAGTTTTTTTTTTTAAGTCTGGAACCGTGCGATATTTGGATTCCCCGGACGACGCACTTTAACGCTTCCCACTGGACTGGGGCTGGTGTTTGGTTGTTCTGGTGGTTCGCTATGAATCCAGTGATTGCATCCTTAATGTCTGAGACACAGAGGGAATCACGGAGCAGGTTGTCGTTGAGTCTCCACGAGGTGATTCCCGCGCGGCCTGGGCGTACTGAGAACCCACCGTACACTGGGGTGTGGTCTGACCAGATAAAGTCGCCCAGGGAGCACCTCGGGGAGCAGTCCAACAGACTCTGTGAGACTAGGAGCATGTCTATCCGTGAGTACATGTTGTGTACTGCTGAGTGGAATGTGTAGTCCCTGTTCCCCGGGTGAAGGATCCTCCACAGATCCACCAAGTGTAGGGCGTGTAGTGTTTTTTTGAGTCGCTGTAGTGCTGATCGGGGTACAGAGGTCCTACCTGATGAAGAGTCTATTTCTGGGTTCAGTACCAGGCTCCAGTCCCCTCCAAGGATAATTTTGGATCCGCTGGCGAATTCGGCCAAGTGCTTTAGGATCTTGGTAGCCGTTGGTACTTGTTCCTGGTTGGGAAGATAAATATTAGCCAAAGTATACAACATATCAGACATTTCTATTTTTAGGAAGACAAATCTGCCCTCTTGGTCTGTTGCGGTGTCCATTACATTGTATCTAAGGTTTCTGTGTAAGGCTATAGACACCCTTCCCGCTTTCTTTGTGGGATGTGGGCTGTGGTACCAGATGGGATATAGTTTGGAGTTGCATGCTGGAGCATTGTCTGCTCTAAAGTGGGTTTCCTAGAACATAGCTACCTGAATTTTTTTCTTGTGGAGATGGTAGATTATCTGACCTCTTTTCTGGGGGGAGTTTAGGCCCCTGGCGTTGTATGTGCTACATGTCAGCTCAGCCATGGTTGTCTTCAGTGGAGAACTGCCTTCTCGTAGAGCCCCCACCGCCCCCAGGTTTGGGGAGGGAGTTGGGAAAAGAGGGGGGTGGGGGGAAAACACGTGGGGTAAATCAAGAAAAAACAAAAACAGCAATAAAAACAAATAACTGGTGGTAAACTGGTGTTCTATCATATTCCGATAGTTTGCGAGGGCTAACTTTGCCATCGCTTGTGCTATAGTAGCAGAAACTAACAAATTTACGAGCTTTCGCTCCCTACCCCTATGACTTTAAACTTGTTGTAGTGAGTCTGATTCCCAGAACCCCTTGGACCCAAAGAAACTCGCCTTTCCCTTTGCAACTTTGCCTCGCTCTGCCGAACAAGCGAAGTGGTGGTTAAGTGTTCTTTTCAGGTTGGTTTTCCCGACTTGGATTTCTGAGGTTCCCCAGTCTCCTGGGGTCTCTCTCTTCGTCGGCGCGATCTGCGTTCCACCGTCTGCCATTCAGTTCTTGGAGGTGGTGTCGGCAGGGAGGCTGATTTGGGCCAGTCCGGTAGGGACACAAGTGGCAGCTCGAAGGTCCCCAGGAAATTGGGTAGGTCTCCCAGGCTTCGGAATGTGGCTGTTTTACCTCCCTTGCTGGCGTGAAGCTGGAATGGGAATCCCCAGCGATAAATGATTTCTTTATCCCGCAATAAAGTGAGTAGGGGCTTCAATGCTTTTCTTAGCTGGAGGGTCCGCTGTGATAGATCTGTCAGGATCATTAGTGGAGTTCCTTTGTAGGACAGGTCGCTCTTTTTTCTAGCTTGGTGGAGGATTTGTTCCTTCAGCTTGTAGAAATGCACCCTGCAAAGGACGTCTCTTGGTCTGGTCGGATCAGTGGGTTTGGGTCCCAGCGAGCGGTTAATTCTGTCTATCTCTATTTCTGTGTCCGGTGGTCTCTGTAGCAGGTTGTTAAAGAATTCTCTTGCCCATTTGTCTAACTGGGCGTTGTCAATTTCCTCTGGGAGGCCTCTGATTCTTGGGTTATTCCTCCGGTGACGGTTTTCTAAGTCGTCAATCATGTTGTATAGTTCGGATATCTGGTGGGAGTGCTGGGTGAGCTCTTGGACGTGGTCGTTCATGGTATTAGTAACTATCTCTTGCTCCCCCTCAATCTCTTCTAATCTCTGACCTAGATGCCGTATATCTTGTTGTAAGGCAGCGATGTCGTTCTTGTGGGATGTTTCCATCTTCTGGAAGAGGCCGTTGATTTCGCTTTTAGTGGGGAGGGCTCGCAGGTGTTCCTTCCAGTCCCATTCCCCCGGGGGGTCATGTCTCAGGGGCGCTAGGCACATTACTCTGCGCGCACTCTTCTGCTTCGTGCTCGTGTGTGGTGTGGTGCTTGTGGCGGGCAACGGGGAGGGGGGTGCGGAGTCTTCTGCGCTCGACCCTTCTGACGCGCTGGTCGCGCTTGCGGGCTCTCTTCTCCCAGTGCCGCTTACTTCGCCCCTTCTCTGTGTGGGTCTCTGAGGCTGGGGGGGCTGCTGGACATGGGGGCCACTGCCTCCTGCTGCCATGTTTTGTGCGGCTCTCTCTCCCCTGTGGTCAGCTAACAGGGTCTCTTCTGTCTCCCTGTCTCTTGTGCCCTGGACTGGGGTGTGGGACTGTCCCCTTTGGGTCTTGGGGCTGTGTGGTGTGGGAGAGTTGTCCTTACCCCAGTCTGCTGCCGGCTCCTCTGCCCCTGCTGCCGCCCGGTCCGCCTGCATCTTCCTCTCGGCTGCTCCTGTGTGCTGAGCTGCTGAGACGTGTTTCTCCGGCTCCGCGCTTCCAGCGGAGCCGGCACCCGCCAGCACTTCCTCCACGTGCGCTGCCCTCTTCATTGCCGGCGGCGCCATCTTGCCCGACGCATCTCGCTCCCCGCTGTCTCCCGCGGCTCTGAGGAAAGCCGACAGTCCGCTCCCCTGCCGGGTCAGCGTCTTCCTGGAGTGCTCCTTTGATTTTCCCTTCACCATCGGGCCAGTGAGTGATGTCCTGGGGTTCTTTTTAGGTCCGGGATTGCTGTCGGGGCCGGGAGCGAGGCGAGCGCACGTCTCACTCGCTTATCTGCTAGCCACGCCTCCGCATGATATGCTTTTTGACACAATGCAGTACTGCCATATAGTGTCTGGTTATTGGCTATAATGCATAGTGATAGTGATGATCCATTCATTGTTTCCTGTTATTCTATATTAAGGTTACCCTGATAGTAGGTAGATCCCAGCAGGAAGTTAGCCAACTAGCAGATACAAAAGGGGTTGGCCAATTTACAATTAATATTAAAAATTATTTGGAAATATGCTTATTATTATTTCACTGATATACTTTTTATTTATACAGAGGTCCTTTGTACCAGTTTCCTATGTCACTTCCCTTTGTCACTTCCTAACTGCTCCTCCGTCCATTAGATGGCTGAATATGATGAAACATCGACCTCATTCAGCCACCTCTATTGTAAAACATGGCGCAGAGACGCATGGAAGAAAGATGAGTGATGTCGTTGGTCACATGCGTCTCTGCAATTAGCATCCAGCTATCATATGGAAGAGAGAACAGTCGGCAAAGGAGAGCGGGGGTTCATGAATTCAGCACAATGGACGTCCGTATGGAGAAAAATTACACTAGAAAGTTAATAACCACATTTCCAAAGCATTTTTACTATAATTGTAAATTGGCCAACCCCTTTAACTGCTGATCCCCACTAACATACAGCTTAAACTAGGACTCCAGAGAACCTGTCACTGTCACCTATGAGTCGGGGTGAAATTGTGCTATTACTTGTGAGCGCTCTCAAGGTTTACCTACGAAGAAAAAAGGGGCCATAGCCCTAATAAAGCCTTCATTTATTATATCCTGCTCTTACTTCTCATACAATACGTTGGCGGTATTTCCTTCAGCATGCACTTGTGTTTTCTATCACCCTGTAACAACTTTATGTTTGATTTACGTACAGCACTTCATGGTCAATGTTCCATGTACAGAAGATGCACCTATGGTTGAAGAGGCAGTAAGGGATATGAAAATGCAGCATATAGAAGAGGAAATTCCACCAGGTACGTACTTTTTATAGGAAAGTTTTGATTGATTAGGCTTATTGATGCTTACCTAGATAGAATGACTTATCCGATTTACTAACCAACCGAGTAGAGGTGGTTTTGAAATAGGATTATTGAATAACATGAATGGTGAACTCCCCCAATGGCACTAAACATGTCAACTACTATGTTTTGCTTTGTTACAGACCTGTTTTATAAAGGAACAAGTATTTCTAGTTACAGTTCAAGCAAAGTTGTTTCCTCCACTGAGTCACAGTCTGAAACCCTGTGTGACTCGGTAGAACACACTGATGAAATGATTGCCCACCTACACTCACTAGAGAAAGAGGGTCAAAACAAGGCGGGGGACTTCTGTCCACAAAGTATTAGCAGCCCATCCATTTCATTATCATCAGTCAGTAATTGTGAGACAGATACAAGTTCTAATTCAGAGGAAGAAGATATTGATTGCAGAAGCGTAGAAACAAATGGAAACTGGCAAGATGAATTGCAAATACTAACTAATAGATTAAATTCAATCCAGATGCATCACAAATCCACGCTTGATAATCTTCTCTACATACAGCAGTATTTTCAGGAGCACTACACTATACTTGATGGCGAAGAGGAACAAAAGCAGGCCGAAAACAAACCTCACAATGATGAAGATGAGGTTGATCAGGAGCTTCCACTATTCAAGAATAAAACTTATGCTGAATGGTCTGCTGTAGGCCCCCCACCTTGCTATGTACCTCCTGAATGTGTGTCCTACTCCAGAACCAACATCACATCACCTACAAAGAGAATAGAGCGTGAGAGTGCTGTAGACAGAGTGCAAAAGGGCTCAAAGAAGGGGGACTTGTGCACCAGCCTTGGCTCATTTAAAGGGAAGACTCTTGAAACATTGTCTACTGGTCAGGTAATAGTTGCATAATATTATATATAAGTATATATAAACCAATGAGGAATTAAAGTTTATTTTTCTAATTTATTTCCTCACTATTCGCTAAAGATAAACAATCTCGTTTAATGCATTTATTATTAAATTATGACAACTCTACCTACATTATGCCTGTTACCATATTAGTTTACCATTAAAGGGGTTGTGCCAAGCTTTAAACTTATCCTCTATCCGCAAGATGGGTGATAAGTGTCTGGTTGGTGGGGGTCTGACCACTGACGACTCCCACTAATAACAAGAATGCAGGCCCTGCACCCCTCATATGACTGACACTGCTGCTCCATTAATCTGTACGAAACTGCCTGATAGATGAGTATAGCTGGGACCCCCACCGATCAGACATTTATTCCCTATCTTATCAATTAGGCACCAGTTTAAAACTTGACACAAGCTTTTTAATTTACTTGTTAAACTACCTAAAATAAGGCATTTATAAGTTCTATTAATAAGGGAGATGGAACAATACCTCCACAGTGCCACCTATTGGAAGGCAGCATTCCTTGTCAATATAAGTCAATGTTAGACTCCTTATACAAGCCTTTTAACAATGACCTGGAATTGAAAGCAAAGCCAGACTCCATGCACAGACAGGAGTGTTTGCCCCTCATCAGTGTGCAGTAGGATTCTGGCTTTGCTAGAGAGAGGCCTATGATGTGGGGTCAGAAACGCTATCTTTTCTCCTTTGTCTGGGTTCACACAGGGCGGATTTGCTGCGGAAATTCCGCCCGGAATTTCGCCGCGGCAAATCCGCCTGCGGCTGCTAATCCCGTAGTTGGCCAGCCATGTGGACGAGATTTCTGAGAAATCTCGTCCACATGGGATGGCAAATCCGCCGTGGCAAAGCCGTCGCTGCGATGCGGATTTGCCGTCTGCAGCATGTTTATTTTTTTTCTTCTTCCGCTGTGGCCGCGCTCTCCTCTATGGGAGCGCCGGCCGCAGCGGAAGAGCGAGCGGCCAGGCCGCTTCAAAACCCGCGGCTAAGTGCCGTGGGTTTTGAAGCAGCGCTTCTCCCAGCGGAAATAATGCTGTTTTTCGCTCTGGCCAAACTGCATGATTTTCGCCGGGATTTTGCTGTGTGTGAACTCAGGCTTAGGGAGAGCATCTAGACAGTGAGTGAGGAGACTTAAAAGGCCATTCATGCTCCTCTGGGTAATATGCAAATAAGGGAGATGGAACAATACCTCCACAGTGCCACGTATTGGAAGCAAGCATTCCTTTAAGTCAATTTTAGACCCTTTATACAAGCCTTGTAACAGTGGCCTTTCAAGTCTCCTCAATCACCGTCTTGATCAGTGACAACGAACCTTTTAGAGACTGAGTGCTCAAACTGCAACCCAAAACCCACTTATTTATCTCAAAGTGCCAACACGTCAGGGGGCAGGGTTTATCACGACGTATGATTTTACCTCCATCTATCTAAAAAGGACAGGGCTGTTTCAAAATAGACAGCGTACAGATTTTGACTGCTTTTTGTGTGCCGAAATGTTGCAGAATGTCCTCAGTTGAAATTTCTGTGACAAATTCTGCAGCATTTCCGCATCTAAAAAGCAATTATAATCTGCACGCTGTCTATTTTGAAAAAGCTCTGCCTATTTCCGCCACATGTAAACATACCGTAGCGGTAATAGTGACTCCCACGGCTGCCCCGTTGGTAATAGTGACCCCCCACGGCGGCCCCAGCGGTAATAGTGACATCCCACAGCGGCCCCAGTGATAATAGTGACATCCCACAATGGCCCCAGCGATAATAGTGACATACAACAGTGGCCTCAGCGGTAATAGTGACATCCCACAGCGGCCCCAGAGGTAATAGTGACTTCCCACAGCTGCCCTAGCGTTAATAGTTACATCCCCACAGTGGCCCCAGCGTAATAGTGACATCCCACAGTAGCCCACAGTAGTAATAGTGACATCACACAGTGGCCCCAAGCAGTAATAGTGACATTCCACAGCGGCCCCAGCAGTAATAGTGACATTCCACAGCGGCCCCAGCAGTAATAGTGACATCCCACAGTGGCCCCAAGCAGTAATAGTGACATCGCACAGTGGCCCCAGCAGTAATAGTGACATTCCACAGCGGCCCCAGCAGTAATAGTGACATCCCACAGCGGCGCCAGCAGTAATAGCGACATCCCACAGTGGCGCCAGCAGTAATAGTGACATACCCACAGTGGCCCCAGAGGTAATAGTGACATCCCACAGTGGCCCAAGAGGTAATAGTGACTTCCCAAAGCTGCCCCAGCGGTAATAGTGACATACCCACAGTGGCCCACAGTAGTAATAGTGACATCCCACAGTAGCCCACAGTAGTAATAGTGACATCCCACAGTGGCCCCAAGCAGTAATAGTGACATTCCACAGCGGCCCCAGCAGTAATAGTGACATTCCACAGCGGCCCCAGCAGTAATAGTGACATCCCACAGCGGCGCCAGCAGTAATAGTGACATACCCACAGTGGCCCCAGAGGTAATAGTGACTTCCCACAGCTGCCCCAGCGGTAATAGTGACATCCCCACAGTGGCCCCAGCGGTACTAGTGACATCCCACAGTGGCCCACAGTAGTAATAGTGACATCCCAAAGTGGACCCATGCACTAATAGTGACATTCCACAGCGGCCCCAGCAGTAATAGTGACATCCCACAGCTGCCTCAGCAGTAATAGTGACATCTCACAGTGGCCCTCAGTAGTAATAGTGACATCCCACAGTGGTCCCAGCAGTAATATTGACATTCCACAGCGGCCCCAGCAGTAATAATAGTTGCATCCCATAGTGGCCTCCAGCAGTAATAGTGACATCCCACTGCGGCCCTGGCAGTAATAGTGACATCCCACAGCGGCCCCGGCAGTAATAGGGACATCCCACAGTGGCCGCAGTGGTAATAGTGACATCCCCACAGTGGCCCCCAGCGGTAATAGTGACATCCTACAGTGGCCCTCAGTAGTAATCGTGACATTCCACAGCGGTCCCAGCAGTAATATTGACATTCCACAGCGGCCCCAGCAGTAATTGTGACATCCTACAGTGGCCCCAGAGGTAATAGTGACATCCCACAGTAGCCCTAGTGGTAATAGTGACATCCTACAGTGGCTCCCAGCGGTAATAGTGACATCCTACAGTGGCCCCCAGCGGTAATAGTGACATCCTACAGTGGCCCCCAGAGGTAATAGTGACATCCTACAGTGACCCCATTAGTAATAGTGGCATCCCACAGCGGTCCCCGGTAGTAATAGTGACATCCCACAATGGCCCCAGTAGTAATAGTGACTCTCACAGTGGCCCCAGTAGTAATAGTGACATCCCACAGCGGCCCTCAGTAGTAATAATGACATCCTACTTCGGCCCCCAGTAGTAATAGTGACATCCCACAGCGGCCCTCAGTAGTAATAATGACATCCTACTTTGGCCCCCAGTAGTAATAGTGACATCCCACAGTGGTCCCAGTAGCAATAGTGACATCCCACTGCGGCCCTGGCAGTAATAGTGACATCCCACAGCGGCCCCGGCAGTAATAGGGACATCCCACAGTGGCCGCAGTGGTAATAGTGACATCCCCACAGTGGCCCCCAGCGGTAATAGTGACATCCTACAGTGGCCCTCAGTAGTAATCGTGACATTCCACAGCGGTCCCAGCAGTAATATTGACATTCCACAGCGGCCCCAGCAGTAATTGTGACATCCTACAGTGGCCCCAGAGGTAATAGTGACATCCCACAGTAGCCCTAGTGGTAATAGTGACATCCTACAGTGGCCCCCAGCGGTAATAGTGACATCCTACAGTGGCCCCCAGAGGTAATAGTGACATCCTACAGTGACCCAATTAGTAATAGTGGCATCCCACAGCGGTCCCCGGTAGTAATAGTGACATCCCACAATGGCCCCAGTAGTAATAGTGTCTCTCACAGTGGCCCCAGTAGTAATAGTGACATCCCACAGCGGCCCTCAGTAGTAATAATGACATCCTACTTCGGCCCCCAGTAGTAATAGTGACATCCCACAGCGGCCCTCAGTAGTAATAATGACATCCTACTTTGGCCCCCAGTAGTAATAGTGACATCCCACAGTGGTCCCAGTAGCAATAGTGACATCCCACAGCGGCCCCAGTAGTGATAGTGACATTCCACAGTGGTCCCAGTAGTAATAGTGACATCCCACAGCACCCCACTGAGACCCATATATTTACCCCTTCCTCCTTGCCGAAGCGCCGCTGCTCTTCTCCTTGTCGCTGCTGCTGGCACTGATCCCAGGTGCACACTGTGATGTCAGTATGCTGCCGGACGCCTCCTCCCCTGCTTTTGCGGAACCTAAGAAGAGACGTCAGAAAAGGGGGTGAAGAGGATCCTGGGTGCACACTGACGTCACAGTGTGCGCCAGGATCAGTGGCGCTACCAGCACTGCTGAGTGAATGGTAGCAGGGAAGCCATGACTCTTGGCGGTATTCACTAATGTGGTGAGCAGTCGGTGGTGGTGCGTGCCAGCAGGGCGGGCTCTGCGTGCCGCCTCTGGCACGAGGTCCACAGGTTCGCCACCACTGCTTTAGATGCTCTCCCTAAGGAGAAAAGATAGCGTTTCTGACCTAAGTTCTACTAGGCACAGGATATAGTTCAACGTCCTGTGGGGATTAGAGAATGTTGGAGTTATTGTATATTTGGAGTAGGCACATAATAAGCTACATACTGGTGTTTTTATGTGATTTACATCACACTTATTTATGTACTTGGATAAAAGAAAGCTTGATCTTGGCATTACAGTTGAAGCATTAAGGACAAGTGTAGTACAGGCGCACTTTTGCAACCGTATCATTGCTGCAAATCTTCACCCGAGTCCAATAATGGAAACAAACAGCATCACAGGACTATGTCGTTTAGGATATTGGATTTCCAGTCGAGATAGGATCTGCAGACGTAAAATGGGTGCAAAAATGAAGCCATGGTAACATTGCCTAAAAACCAGCCTATACTTCATTCTGCAGTCATAATGTGGCTTTGTACAGGAGTAATATAAAGTGCGCCAAGAATGGGATTTGCTCATGTCATGACAAAGCAGGGCTTTACAGAATATGCAACAGCATTCTGGAAGTACCAAGAAAAATGAATTCATACTTTCAATTTTGGCAATTGCTGCTATATTCACTTGTACAGTGGGTTTGGGAAGTCCTCAGACCCTTTACATTTTTTACATTTTGTTATGCTGTATCCTTGAGCAGACTACAAAAAAATAAATAAATTCTGCACAAAATACACCATAATGGCAAAGTGGAAACGTAATGTTTAGTTTTTAATTTTTAAAACATTTCTAACATTTTGTATTGACATAAGTATTCAGCTGCTTTTTGGTATGACACTTGAAATTTAGCTCTGGAAGCCTCCAACATCTCTTGATCATCTTTAGGTTCAAATTAATTTTATTACAAATCTGTCAACAGTTTGGTCACATTTTTAGATCACTTCAAAAGTATCAAAACAAACAGTAAGAAAAACTTGATAAACTATTGCAAGTAGGTCTGCTTTAAAGACCATTATAAGAGCAGAGAGCTGGCAGAAAAGAGAAGACAGAATTTCGTGGGGAATTAATGTCACGCTACGCGCAATGATCCTAAGGCGCCTGGGTTGCGTTGACGCATTGTTGCGCACTCTCCCCTGCTCTCCTCTCCGTCTTGATCTATGTTACGAGACTGGGTAGCCGGTCTCGCCCCAGCTTGAAGTTCTGATGTGAGCTTCTCCTTTGCTGTTGACATTAGTTTTACTTATTCTAAGACACACAATTGGGGAGGGGAAGGGGGGAGGGGAATTGATCAGGGAGCGGAAGAGTAAGGTAGGAAAAGAAGGAAGGGAACAGGAGGGGGGAGGGGAGGTGAGAGGGGAGGAATGTGGAGTTAAAAGTAGGTGTGGCCATGTATGATGCGCTCCGGGGGTCTTTCAAGCGGTCTCGTTAGTCTATAGAGCCTTGCACTATCCATTTTCTAAGGTTATCAGTTCCCCTGAATGCCACCCACGGCTGCCATAGCTTGTAGTAGGCTTCCCATAATTTGGGCTCGTCTGCCCCTAGCTCGTCGAATCTCATGAGAGTATGAAGTTCTTCCACCCACATGCCCCGAGTTGGAGTAGTGGCTGAGCGCCATAATCTTGGAATGAGTCTTCTCACTGCTATTATGAAGTGTTTTAATAGGCTTGCTTTCGCTCCTCTCGCAGTGCCTGGGAACAGTGAGAGCAGGGCAAATTTGGGTGTCATCGTAATGTCTGAGTGGTTAACATGGTTGTACAGGGTTGTCACTTCTTTCCAGAGCTCGGCTACTGGCTGACATTCCCACCAAATGTGTATCATGTTGCCCCTGCTCCCGCTGCATCTCCAGCAACCCGAGGAGGCCTGGGGAAAGATCCTCTGCAGTTGGTCAGGGGTTCTGTACCATCTTGAAACTATCTTGTAGTTAAGGTCTTGGATTCTACCTGCCGTGGAGACCTTGTGAGTCAGATTCCAGATTTTTCCCCAGTCCTCATCTGTGAGGTTTTCCCCCCAATTCCCGTTCCCAGGCCTCTTTGTATTTCAGGGCCTCATCCCCCGTCTCCCGGCTCAGCAGCGTTTTGTATAACTTAGAGATCATGTGCCTCTGGTTTAGGCTTGATAAGCAGAGTTGTACGAACTCTGTAAAGGATGCTGTCAGATTCACTTTCGGCGTCAGCGAGCTCACAAAGCCCCTTAACTGCAGGTATTGTAGCCAAGAACCTGGCTGTGGTGGAGACTGATCCAGGATCTCTGTCATGGATTTCAGTCCTGACTCTGTCACTACGTCTCTTAGCCTGGGGGTTGGTGTGGCCGGGAGGGACAGGAGACCCATCCTATTTTTGGTGGTTTCAAATAAGGGATTTCCCGTGAGCGGTGTTAGTGGACCTGGGACTGTGACTAAACCATAGCGGGGCGCGAAGCCCGCCCATGTGGTAAACAATTGGAGACTGAAGGGAGAAATGTTAGGAATAGATTTTATCCACCTGGTTGGTATCCAGGGGGCTCCGTATAGACCATCCGTCTCCCCTGCTTGCTCTATTTCCACCCAGAGCCTTGAGCTCCTGCTTTTAATGATGTTGAGGGCGCAGTTTGCTATGTTGGCTTTATGGTATAGAGAGAAGTCTGGTAGACCCAGGCCTCCCTTTTCTTTTTACCTCGTCAGTATGGAGTAGCGTACTCGTGGTTTGTGCCCCTTCCATACGAAAGTTATGAACAAGGATCTAATTTTTTTGAAGAATACTCTTGGGAGCCCGATTGGAATGGTTTGACAAATGTAGAGAAATCTGGGCAGCACGTCCATTTTTACCACGTTAATTCGTCCATTCCATGAGATGTAGAGGGGGTTCCATTTGCCCAAATCTTTCTCCAGGTTTTCGACAAAGGGGATAAAATTTAATTTGTAGGCTGCCGTAAGCTCTGCTGAGATTTTTATTCCTAAGTATTTTAAGTGTGGATCTACCCACCGAAAGGGGAGTACCGACTTCAGATGGGAGACCTCGGCCTGCGGGAGTGATTTGTTCAGGGCCTCTGATTTCTGTGCGTTGATTTTGTAGTTATTGATTCTCCCGAATTTTTCAAATTCCTTTAAAAGCACAGACATGCCGATTCGGGGGTTGGACAGGTATAGTAACAGATCATCGGCGAATAGTGCCATTTTATGTTCTGAGGAACTAATCCTGTAGCCTTTTATTGAGTCATTACTTCGAATAGAGTTCGCTAGGGTTTCCATGGTGAGGATGTAGAGAAAGGGGGAAAGGGGGCACCCCTGTCTCGTCCCGTTTCTTACTCTAAGCATGTCGGACAACGTCCCGTTAACTTTAATTCTCGCAGTGGGGTCCTGGTAGAGCGCCATGATCCACTGGAGCATCCGTGGGCCCAATCCGATTTTCTCTAGTGTGGCAGAAAGGAAGGTCCAACTCACCCTGTCGAAAGCCTTCTCTGCATCAATCGACAGGAGGCATAGGGGGGTGTTTGTCGATTTGGCCCTAGCTATTAGGGACATTGTTTTAATAGTGTTGTCCCTTGCCTCTCTGCCAGGGACAAAGCCGACCTGCAACATCTTGATCATCTTTGAGAGGTTTCTACACCTTAATTGGAGTAGCGTGTGGTAAACTAAGTTAATTTAAAAAAAACACCCCTGTCGATATATGGTTTCATAGCTCACAATGCATATCAGAGACAAAACTAAACCATGTGGAGGAAATAGAGCTCAGAGATAGGATAATGTGGAGGCAACGATCAAGAAGGCAACAAATATTATGTCAGTACTAAAAGTTCTCAAGAACACAATGGCCTCCATAAATAAAAGAAGTTTGAAACAACCAGGACTCTTTCTACAATTGGCCAACACACCAAGCTAAGTAATCAGGGGGAGAAGGGCCTTAATAAGAGAGGTGACCAAGAACCCAATTGTCACTCTGCTTGATTTCTAAAGATCCTGGGTGCAGATGGTAGAAACTTCCAGAAGGTCAACCATCACTGCAGCACTCCACCAATGTGGGCTTTACAGCTGAGTGGCCAGAAAGAAGCCTCTCCTCAGTAAAATACACTGGATGGGCTGCCTGGAGTTGGCCAAAAAGATTCCAAGATTGTGAGGAAAAACATTCTCTGTTCTGATGAAACCACGATTGAAGTTTTCAGCCTCATTTTCATGCGTTCTGTCTGAAGGAAACCAGGCTCTGCTCACCGCCTACCCAATACTACAGTGAAGCATGTTGGTGGCAACATCATGTTGTGGGGGGTGTTTTTTAGTGGCTGGAACAGGAAGACTAGTTAAGGTTGATGGAAAGCTGATTGGGGCAAAGTACAGAGATATTCCTAATAAAAATGTGATCTAGAGCACAAGGGACCTCAGACTGGGCAGACAATGGCCCTAAACACAGTCAAAACACAGGACTGGCTTTGGGACAACACTGAATATCCTTGAGTGGCCCAGCCAGAGCCCTGACCTGAACTCAACTGAACATCTCTAGAGAGACCTGCAAATAGCTGTCCACCGATAGTCCCCATCCAATCTGACAGTGCTTGAGAGAGGTGAAAATCCCCAAATCCAGGTGTAAAAACCTTGTGGCATCAAGAAGACTAGAGGAGGAATCACTACCAAAGGTGCTTCAACGGAGTACAGGATCTGAATACTTATATTAATGCAAAAGGTTAGTTTTTCATTTTTAAAAAATTTACAAAGATTTTTAACATTCTGTTGTTACTTTGTCATTATGGGGTATTGAGAGCAGAATGATAGAGAAAAACATAAGAAAGTTTAAAAAAAATTGAAAGGGTCTGGAGACTTTCCTGACCGACTGTATAAACATTGGAGATAGAAATTTTGATCAAATTGTGAGAGCCCATCTGCCCTGGCAAGGGGATTTCTTCAAATATGACCCTACACTAACAGGTTCTTCTCTTTGGGCCCAGGCCTCCAAATTAACTTGCGAAATTCAGTTTTAATTAAAATCAAACCATTTGTCAAACTCTGAATAACATTTAGGGAAAAGCCACACGTTGTAAATCAAAAAATGTGCAGCAAATCCGCAGAAAATCCACAACCACAAAAACCACAATAAATGATGTGTTTTTTGCATGTTGCAGTTTTTGCATTTGCAAAGGATGAAATCAGTGTAAAAAATCTGTAGGATAAAGAGACACACAGAGGTAAAATCCACACCTCCAGTCAATTTACGCTGTGGATTTTTTGGTGGTTCTGTAAAACAATGTGGATTTTCTGCAGGCAATTCTGCTTCAAAAATATGTTGCTTTTTAAGGCCCAGTGCACACAGGCGTATTTGCATTGCTTAATCCGGTGCGGGCGTCTGCCTCCGGATTCCACAGCAAATAATGTCTATGTACATGCTAGGCAAAAACACTTCCTTATGTCCACGAGCCGAAATCAATAGTAGCATGGATGGCCTTATATGTCTCCTCACTCACCTTCTTTGTGCTCTGCCAAAGAAGTGATGTTACTCCTCCCGACCCACATCACAGGCCTCTCACTAGCCAAGCTAGGATCCTACTGCACACTAATGAGGGGCAATCACCCCGAAACAGCTGTCTGTGTATGGATTCTGGATTGGCTTTTAATTTCCAATCATTGCTCTACAGACCTGTATAAAGGGTCAAACATTGATTTGCAGGAATGCTGCCATCTAATAGGTGGTTTCATCTACCTTATTTGCACATAGAATATATAAAAACATTAATAATGTGTGTTTTTTGATTGTTACGTGGAATATTGTGAATACACAAAAAGTATGTAATGTAGTGTAATAAGAAAACCACTACCAATAAAATGTTTCTTCTCATCCCCACAGAATGTCTTGCAGATAACCAAGAGAAGCTCCAAGAATAGTCAAGCAGATTCTGATGATATGATGAGACATCAGTGAGTTCCACACAAACAGTGTTTCATAAGCAGAACAAGTCATTCTTCACTAAAAAGTTCAATAAGCATTGGCACATTTATCATCTTCTGTTTATCCTAGACACATTCATTAGTGAGGATTAGTAGACGGCACGTGGAATATGCACAGTCTTGTCTACAGCACGGTCTGTGAACATGAAGCTTTCCTGCTGCTACTTACCTGTGATCAGTGTTAGGGAATTAAAGTGCAGTCCATATTTCAGGACTGAAGCATGACCCACATTCAGTCAAATGATCTGTTCCAATTATTCACTTTAAAGAAGACTGAGAAAAGTGTAGCCAATCAGAATGATGAAAGACAAGCCAGTTGCCCAGTACATATGTTCTTTGTGGTCAATGTTACACAATTGTGCAAATCAGCTGTTTATACATATAGATTTTCTTGCTTTTCAGCAAAGATGACCGAATGCTTCTCTTACTACCTGATGCACAATGTGTATTAGTATGCATCAGTAGTCCAAGACACTACATGGTGACTGACCCGCACTGCTCACCTGGGCAGCAATGGTTGACCCCTTAGTGACCAAGCTTTTTTCAGTTTTCCCATTTTCGCTTTTTCCTCCCCCCTTTTAAAAAATCGTAACTCCTTTATTTACCCTTCCACGTAGCTGCATGAGTTTTGCCTTTTGCGGGACGAGTTGTATTTTTCACTGGTACTATTTAATGTACCGTATAATGTACTGAAAAACTTTAAAAAAATGTAAAAATTTCTTTAGGTGCGTCTCGTTTCTACGGCGCACAAACTGCAGAAAAAATAACATGATAACTTTATTCTATGGGTCAGGATGATTACTACGATACCAAACATAGTTTTTTTTTTGCTGTACTACTTGAGTTTTTTTTCAAAGAGATATGTATATATATATATATTTCTTTTTTTTTCTGACACCACCTTCTGCGCACAATAATTTTTAAATTTTTCTGTTGACATAGTTGTGCAAAGGCTTAATTTTTGCGGGACATCCTGTAGTTTGCGTTGGTACCATTTTGGAATACATGCGGCTTTTTGATTTGCTTTTTATTAGGTGACCAAAAAGTGCATTTCTGGCGTTCTTTGTTTTTTCCTGATGACGTTCATCGTACAGGGTAAATAATGTGTTACTTTGATAGATCAGACTTTTAAAGAAGCAGCGATACCAAATACCCCAATTTTTTTTTTTTTTACTTTTATTACTTTTTTAAAAAATAATTAGTAAAACTTTATTCTTATTTTTACTTTTTTTAAGTCCCCAGAGGGGACAGCAACTTGCAATGCTTTGATTGCTCCTGCAGTATGATGTAATGCAATAGCATTACATCATACTGCTATCGGGCAGGTAGTCTATCAAGCCACCCCACAGCCCTGGCGCCTCCTGGCTCCCTGCGATCTCATCACAAGGAGAGCCGTACGGGACCCCCGAACATTGCTCTGGGCATTTAAAAGGTTAACAGTTCCTATCAGCTGCGCGGCTCATCAGAGCTGTTGCCGCCGGGTGTCAGCTGTAAGAAACAGCTGGCACCTGGGATATATGAAGAGGGATCACTGCACGATCTCTCTTAATGCACAGACCGTCGATACAGGCCGTCAAAAGGCGTATCAGCGGTCACTAAGAAGTTAATCAAAGCAGGTGCAGTGTCTTATACTAATGATGCATACTAAAACACAGTGTGCCTCAGGTAATCAGAATAGCTGGTGCGGCCATCTTTGTTTCTACAGGCCTAATGGGTCACTTTACCACAATGGCAAAAGCATCAACATATATTAAGATCTATTATTCTTATTGGACAGATATCCAAGTTCAAGTTTTGCACCAGATAGGCCAACAAAGATATTGGAAGGAGAAATGCTGCATCCTTCTTCGTGTAAGTTTTTGTTTTATATTTTCCAATATACCATATATACTCGAGTATAGCCTAGTTTTTCAGCACATTTATTATGCTGAAAAAGCCCCCCTCGGCTTATACTCAAGTTAGGTAAAAAAAAACAAAAACCTGCAATACTCCCCTCCCAGCCTGCGTCTGTGTCCCCGGTGCGATGGTCTACCCATCAGTGTGGCAAGCTGCTTGAGAATTCTCACTGCTGTCATCTCCCTGCTCAGCTTTGAATTCCCCCGCCGTCAACGCTGTGTAGGTAAGTGCTGTGATTGATCGAGTGCCAGTCAATCAGAGTCGGCGCTCGATCCTTCATAGCCATTCAGCGGTTGACATCACTGAATGGTTGTGATTTTGTTTATCGAGCGACGGCTGTGATTGGCTGGCGCTCAATCCAATTACAGAGCTTACAGTGCTAACAGCAGGGGAATTCAAAGCTGAGCAGGGAGAATTCTCAAGCAGTTTGCCGCACCGTCTGGGAGACCATCGCATCGGGGACACAGACGCCGGCTGGGAGGGGAGTATTGCATTTTTTCTTTACCTAGTATATACTCAAGTATAGCTAGGCTTATACTCGAGTCAATAAGTTTTACCATTTTTTGTGGTAAAACTTATTGACTCAGCTTATACTCGGGTCGGCTAAAACTCGAGTATATACGGTAAATGCCATAGAAATTTGAGGTATCTGCAATACTTGTATACCAAGACCATATAGATAATACAGGGTAATCATAAGTACATCTAATCACCTTTATTTGTATTGTGTATGCATAACACATCACTTGATTTTGGGTTCTGTCCACACTGGGGCTCACAATCTACATTCACCTATGTGTATGTTTTGGAGTGTGGGAGGAAACTCATACAAACACAGGGGGAACATACAAACTCCATACAGATATTGTGGATATGGAGACATTTATAAGCTACTAGAAGTTCTGAAATTATCCACAGGGTGTCGCTCTCTAACTGTTCAATAAATCAGTATAGTAGGAATGTGATTATTGGAAAAAATATACCATATTTTTAGCTCTAGAAGATGCACATTGGTTAAAGAGAAGGAACATAGGAGAAATATATATTTTGAACTCCCCCAGACCAGGCCGTGAGGGGGGTATTACAGGAGGAATAACACACATAGATATTTAGTGCATCTTAGGCCTCATGCCCGCTTGCGCACACACAGATTCCACCACCGAATCCCGCAGCAGAATCCGTGCGTGCCCGCGGACATGGAGAGGGAAAGACAGTTTCTTACCTCTCCCGATCCAGCATGGGTCTCCTCCAAGATGGCCAGGTCTTCTTTCTTCAGCACAGCAGATGCGTTCAATTACATCTGGCGATGCGCATGCACAGTGTTTTCTTTTTTGTTCTTGAATCTCTTGCTTTCTCGCAGAGACGCGGCACAGCCACAGTGACAGCGGCGGGTGTTCCGCGGCAGGGACGGCTTCTATTGACTTCAACGGAAGCTGTCCCTGCGGGATCCGCAGTAAAATTGAGCATGCTGCGATTTCTTCCTGTGCGTGTTATCCACATGCCGGGAAAACTCACATCCGCATGTTTTTACTTGTCATGCGGATGCTAATGACTCCCTATGGGCAGCAAAAGTTGCGGATCTCCCGCACAGGAGACACACTCAGATTTTATAATTCAAATCCGCCCATAGACATTGGACCTTAGACATTGCATGCGTAACATTGTTCCAACTCTCGTAGTGTACACTGTTGTCTGATAATGACTCTTATTAAAAGTAGCATTCGTTGTCTAGATGTTATTTCCATGTAGGAGAAGACCCGTTAACCCCTTGAGTAGCACGACCGGAAATTTTGCGGGACGAGCTCCACTGCCGATAGTGATATAGCCCGGAAATCTTCCGGGCTATGTATCACTATGGGAGCTGCAGAGCACAATGCCACAAGCTGTGACATTGTGCTCTGCCTGCACAGTCCCACAGAGAACAAAGCAAGGGCTTTGAAAAACCAGCAGAAGATATTGCCGATATGCCGGCAATCTCCTGCTTCTAAGTCTCCTGCTTTGTTTATAGGTTGCCATAGAGACCATCGGCTTGTCAGAAGCAAGCCGATGGTCTCTGTGGCAGGGAGAGCTGATGCTTGGCTGTCAGAGGACAGCTAGGTACCAGCTCTTACTGCAGAGATAAGAGAAAACCTCCGATCTCTGCTGTGTTAACCCTTTACATGCTGCAGTCTATGTGACTGCAGCATGTAAAGGGCTGTGACTGCAGCATGTAAAGGGCTGTCACCATCGGACCCCCGGAATGTGATCAGGGGGTCCTGATGGGTCCCTGTGGAAGTCCCCTAAAGGGACAAAAAAAAAAGTAAAACAAAAGTAAAAAATTAAAAAAAAAAATAATAAAAACACTTGTCTCCCTTTACTTTGTAAAAAATCAAAAATAAAATCACACATGTGGTATCCATGCGTCGTAATGACCCAGAGAAGGAAGTTAATGCATTATTTAACCCCTTAATGACATGGCCCCTTTTTTTCTGTTTTCCCCATTTATTTTTTTTTACCTCCGCCCTGTTTAAAAAATCACAACTTGTCCCGCAAAAAACAAGCCCTTATATGGCCATGTCAATGGAAAAATGAAAAAGTTATGGCTCTTGAGACGCAACTGCAAAATTAGTTGAAATTCAATAATTAGACCGTTTTAAAAAACCTGCCCTGGTGGGTCTGGCAGGGTGGTAGGAAACCCGCCACTCAAGGGGTTAAAGGAAAACGAGCTGCCTGTAGAGATCTCGTTATACATCTTTAATAGAGATGAGCGAACGTACTCGGTAAGGGCGATTTCGCAATCGAGCACCGCGATTTTCGAGTACTTCACTACTGGAGTGAAAAGTACTCGGGTGCGCTGTGGGTGAGCGGGGGGTTGCAGAGGGGAGTGGGGGGGAGAGGGAGAGAGAGAGGGCTCCCCCCTGTTCCCCGCTGCTACCCCCCACTCCCCTCTGCAACCCCCCGCCCCACAGCGCACCCGAGTACTTTTCACCCGAGTAGTGAAGTACTCGAAAATCGCAGTGCTCGATTGTGAAATCGCCCTTACCGAGTACATTCGCTCATCTCTAATCTTTAACATTCAATGTCATGCTGAAGGCTTTAGAAGTTATGTCTTTCCTTTAATGATTGCACATGTCTGCGCCAACTTTCAGATTGCAGTTATCCATGTTTCTGCTGTTGGATTTGCAGTAAAATGTAGCTATGAAGGTTCATGTACATATGCATTTTATACCAATGAGAGTATATCATACAACGTGTGTACTATGAATAATATTTACACTAGAGTTTGCTATCACACATGGTCCGCCCGATAGCAGGGGAGGAGAGCTGCCCGTACGTACAGCTGATTGGTAGAGGCGGAGGAGCAGCAGCCTTTCCCCCCCAACACTGACCAATCAGCTATACGTACGGGTGGCTCTCCTCCCCTACTATGAAGCGGACCGGCCAGGTAAGAATTTCGGCATTTTCACTCTATAAGACACTGGCTTTCCCCAACACACACTTTGTAGGGAAAAGAAAGTGCACCTTACAGGCCAAAAAATAGGGCATTTTATATACCAAACTTATATTTTTATTAGGTAAAAACGTATTCACCTACCGTGTTTCCCCAAAAATAAAACCTCCCCCAATAATAAGCCCTACCCTGGCCCCGGCTCTGATTGGCTGAGCCAGCGGCACTCGTGATCCAATCACAGCACTCTCTTGCTGGAGACTGGGTATTCATAGCCCCGTTAGTTGCCAGGGAGAGAATGCTGTCAGCACTGAGGACACGGCAGCCTGCCGCAGCGCCGCAGACCAGCGCGAGGCAGCGGAACGTCGGCAGCTAGGTGAGCATAAGACACCCTCTGAAAATAAGACACTGTGCCTCTTTTGGGGCAAAAATTAATATAAGACAGTGTGTTATTTTTGGGGTAGTAGTAGTAAAGTAAATCTGCATGCTTAGGATAGGATGTCAGTATTAAATCAGCTCTTTGAGCGCTCTGACAAGTTCTGCTTCCCCTTCAGTGTTTACCAGCTGTAGCTTTAGTAGCGGCTGTGCCTTATTACAGATCACTGCAGCTTTGTCCCATTCAAGTTAATGGGACTGAGCTGTAATAGAAGTCACGGCCCCTACTAAAAGTACCAAGTTGTGTATTGTAAACAGTGATGGAGATGCCGCACTCACCAGAGCCCCTTCTTTTCGGTTTGTATCTGCCTTGCTTCTTATATTCAGCTCTGCTTAGTTGGCTTCTCTTATCTCTGGGTCTTTGTGCTCTCTCATTGTTTGTCAGTGTCAGTGTTTCAGTTAGTTTCCATTAGGGATATAAGGATATTCAGTGACAGTAGTGTCTGGTTAGGGTCAACATCTGGGATAGATTAGCGTTAGGGTACTTCTACACAGGACAGCTAAGCATTGGACAGCCGTCCCAACAATTTGCCCCCTATGCTTTAATAATGCAATAATCGCTCACTGAATGAAAGCCTAGTGTGTCAGAGATCTGTTCCGGCTGCCCGCCTTCATTTACCTTGAACAGGCAGTAATATATAGATAACCGACTGCCTGTTTATACGGGCCAACAGTTGCTTGGTTTTTAGGTGAGACAGAGATCAATCACCCCTGACAAGTGAGGGAATCTCACTCACTTGCTTTGTTAGGTCCCGTGTTTACATGCGGTTACAGTTGCCTGTAATGACTTTTTTGAGTGATCATTCTGGCAACTATCAGCCATGTAATAGTATCCTAAGGCTCAGTAATTTTCAGTTTGTTATTATTTGTTCCATCACCTATCTACTCTGTTATCTGACAACCATCTTCATCATCAGTTTGTGCCATCATCTGATTGCTATCAGCCTTCTGTTCCTGTCTTCTACTTGCTTTTAAGAGTTTGCAAAAGTGTATTGATCTTGATCTCGATCTCTTCCCATATTTTAAGGTGTTTTAACCCATTAACGCCACAGGGCGTAACTGTACGTGCTAAGAAGGTGGTACTTAACACAACACGATGTACAGTTACGCCCTAGGGATAGTGCAATAGTTCGAGATCCCACACTATTCGGCAGCAGGAGTCGGCTGTCACTGATAGCTGGCCTACCGATGCATCAAGACAGCGACCCCCACTTGTAACCCGTCGTAGCTCTGCCCCCTGGTGCCGTCGTAGCTCTGCCCCCTGGTGCCGTCGTAGCTCTGCCCCCTGGTGCCGTCGTAGCTCTGCCCCCTGGTGCTGTCGTAGCTCTGCCCCCTCGCGCCGTCGTAGCTCTGCCCCCCCTGGCGCCGTCGTAGCTCTGCCCCCCCTGGCGCCGTCGTAGCTCTGCCCCCCCTGGCGCCGTCGTAGCTCTGCCCCCCCTGGCGCCGTCGTAGCTCTGCCCCCCCGGCGCTGTCGTAGCTCTGCCCCCCCGGCGCTGTCGTAGCTCTGCCCCCCCCCCGGCGCTGTCGTAGCTCTGCCCCCCCCCCGGCGCCGTCGTAGCTCTGCCCCCCCGGCGCCGTCGTAGCTCTGCCCCCCCCCCGGCGCCGTCGTAGCTCTGCCCCCCCCGGCGCCGTCGTAGCTCTGCCCCCCCCGGCGCCGTGATAGCTCTGCCCCCTGGCGCCGTCATAGCTCTGCCCCCTGGCGCCGTCATAGCTCTGCCCCCTGGCGCCCTCATAGCTCTGCCCCCTGGCGCCCTCATAGCTCTGCCCCCTGGCGCCCTCATAGCTCTGCCCCCTGGCGCCGTCATAGCTGGTCCTAACGCACTGAGAATTTAACTAAGCTGTTATTATGTCTGACACAACTCAGCAGTCCTGAAAGAAGACACTGACCTACCGCCACCACAGAGAGCCAGCAGGCTAAAGGACCTGTGGTGATGTCACTGCTGTGGGAGGAGCCATTCTGGAGTTTGGTAGTACTGTACTGTATACTAGATAAGCTGACAGAAAGTACAGGACCTGTGATGATGTCATCATCATGTGATTATGCATGTGCGTGGAGTCAGGGATGACAATTGTATGTAGTAGAGCTGCGAGTGGCTGTTTGTCTAATGTGCTATGCGTGTAATGTGTATAGTCAGCATGGATGTATGTCATGTACCAAAGCTGTGTATGTGACTCGCATGTCATGTCGGAGAGATGAGTTTGTAACATGTGCATGTACTGTGGCACAGCTGCATCTGTCACGCGCATATAATGTAGCAGAGTTGTGTTTGTACCATGCGCATGTCATGTCTGTCAGGCGCATGTCGTGTACCAAAGCTGTGTCTGTCAGCGCATGGCATGTAGCACAGCTGTGTGTGTCTGTCACATGCCCATGTACTACAGCTGTGTGTGTGAGGTGCATGTAGCAACGCTATGTAGCGCATTGCGCCACCAGAAACACTGGTACTGTAATTTCCTAATAATTGGTAGTATGGTATATATTGGCCAGTTAGCATACAATGCACAGTCTTGATCAGTAGCAATGGCTGTGGCTGCAGCACATTGCTTTGAGCAACTTGAATAGTTTTGATTGAATGTTTTTCCATGAAATGTTGTAGACAATTATGGAGTTGAATCACTAGCTCTTAGCAGAGTTAGGCCACTGGTACAAGATTCATTAGATATCATATAGAAGGGATGATCCTTTAGTATTTCAACAGAAAGTAATATTTAAACATTACCTGTTATGGTAAATGTGTAATCCCCTTAGTACATAATATACATCTGTATACAATATAATATACCCCACTTCTAAGGTCCAGTTGATATATTAATTGCACATATAGTAAAATACATACCATTCTGTCAAACTGAGTTTTCTTTCATCCAGGTGCATCAAAAAGGAGGAGGAATCATTTATAGCAATGTATAGAACTTTTCAAAGATGTACTATGCAAGCATATACGGGAAAAGAGGAGCAATGAGGACATTAATGCCCTACAGCCAATACTGGTACTGATGAGGGGTTGCTAAAAGGTGTTTACAGGGGGTCATAACACCTCTAGGGCTCATTCACGTGGGTTTAGGCAATTTTGATTCATGACAAAAGGACTGATTTCACTGTATGTGTATGTGTGTGTACCATATATATTTTTTGAGTATGTGTTTCTTGTCTGTGTCATTGGGGGACACAGCAAGACCTTGGGGTATAGGTGCTATCACTAGGTGGTGGACACTTACTACACAAAGTGTTAGTTCCTTCCACCTGCTATGCCTCTCCTGTGTGTACTAAGCTAAATCAGCTTCAGCTTAGTGTCAGTAGGAGGCAGATCTTTTTTTAACATTTTTTTTCCCTTTTCTAAGTGGGGAATAGAGGAGGATGAGGAAGGAAAACAGAGTGGCTTTAACCTCTCTATTGCCTGTCCTACCTACAGAAGAAAAGGAAGCACAGACGAGCCCTAACTCCTCTGGGCCTACCAGTAATAGGGTCTTCCCAATATGGTGATCTTCACTAAGGTGAGTTGAGTCAGAGGGACTCTTACCATCCAGGCCAAGATCCTTATTTCAGAAATAAATATCCCAGGTATGTATGGGAACTTCCCTTCCATCCACCATGTTGAGACTCTTTTTTTGCTATTCTCAGCCATCATGCAGAACACTTCCCTCCTAACTATCCACCATCTGGGACAAATCATTCCCTTTTTTCTGGAGTCTTCCAAAGTTTTCTTCCCTCTTGGTCAGGTCTATGGTATTCCATGGTCTCCCTCTTTCCCACACCTGTGTTGGGGAGAGGACTCCTCTTTTGCCACCTTCTTCCCTCCTCTACTTCTGATTTAGGCCTCGACTTCTCAGGCCTACACAGGCTGAAGCTGGAGGGTGAGACTTCCTGTTGGCGCCCTGGGAGGGACGGGACTTCCTCCTTGAACTATATGCAGTTGGCCAGGTCCTGCTCCACCCCCTCTGCCCCAGTTTCTTTCTTCTCCCCTGTTACCTGTTCTCACAGCAGCCTCGTACACTCTGGGACTCATCTGGATCTGAGTCCCAGATGTTCCTGTGCTGACAGCCTTCCTAATCAGTGTCCACAGGAGTTCTTCACAGAAAGTCATCCTAGTCCCAGATTTCCCTGTTCTTATAGCCTTAAAAACCAGTGTCCCAGGAGCTCTTCACAGAGAAATAGTCGTCTAAGTCCCAGATCTCCCTGTGGTTATCAATCACGATATGCAGCTATGGTTTGCACCAAGCTCCCTCATTAATGAATTACATGGGATGAGTCATTGCATGACAGCTGGACACGGTATTTGTCATGATAGTAAATGCAGCTATCGGGCCCCCATATCATCATGCCTTCTAAAGAAGTAGATGTATTACTGCTAGGCTAAGTATTCGACATGATTTTGCAGTGCATAGAAATATAACGCCGTCCTCCATAGAAGGAATAAATATTTTATTGCTAAACTCAGTATTTGAAATAATAGAGTGACTACAAGTCCCAGACTGCCTTGTTACCCCTTTCTACAGGATTTGTACTAATATGTTTGTTAGACTCTGTATCTGACATGATTAGGTGGTGAATGCAAGAGTCAAGCCGCCTTGTTTTCTTTTCCATAGGAAGAAGGGTATTCGTGCCAGATTGTGTGTCCGACATGATTGTGGGGTGATTGTGAGCATAGGCTGCCACTTGCCCCCTCCTCCATAGGATCAATAAATGCATGACTGCTGGATTCTTCTGATTACATTGTGCTTGCAGGTATCCACCAGACACATACAATGGATATCTGTGTTACTGCTGGACTCTGTATAGGACATGGTTGCTAGAATCAGGCGGTCACATTACATGCAGCATCTCTGTATTACTGTGAGACGCTGCATCAGACGTGATCTACAGCACTGCTTTCCATAGGACTAATATCTGCGTTAGAACTAGATTCTATACACGATGAAAGCAACTGGACAGGCATCAGGTTGTTTCACGGGTTCATCCATTTAAGCATTATTCTCCGTCTTGAATGTATTTTCGCAAACCGTCCTATATGGCCAGTCTCTATTTAACCCCTTAGTGACGGAGCTTTTTTGCTTTTTTCCATTTTCATTTTTTCCTCCCCCCTTTTAAAAAATCGTAACTCCTTTATTTATACATCGACGTCGCTGTATGAGGGCTTGTTTTTTGCGGGATGAGTTGTATTTTTGAATGGTGCTATTTAATGTACCATATAATATACTGAAAAACTTTAAAAAAATTCTAAGTGGAGAGAAATTGAAAAAAAATGACATTCCTTCATCTTTCGGTGCGTTCTGTTTCTACGGCGCACAAACTTCAACATAAATGACATGATACCTTTATTCTACGGGTCAATACGATTACTATGATATCAAACTTTTATATTTTTTTTTTTTCTGTACTGCTTATATATTTTTTTAAAGACATTTAATTTTTAAAAATTATTTTCTGTCTCTATTTTCTGCGCACAATAACTTTTAAATTTTTTTGGCGACATAGTTGTTTGAAGGCTCATTTTCTGCGGTATGTTCTGACATTTCCGCTGGTACCATCTTTGTATACAAATGACTTTTTAATCGCTTTTTATTACTTTTTTTCTTGCAGACAGGGTGACCAAAAAAGCGTATTTCTGGCGTTCTTTTTTTTTTTTTTTCAGACGACTTTCACCGTGCGGGGTAAATAATGCATTACTTTGCTAGATCGGACCTTTACAAATACATATTTTTGCTTTATTATTTAGATTCTTTTATTTTTATTTTTTTAATTAGTAAAACTTTCTTGTTTTTTTTTTTTTTACACCTTTCAGTTCCCAAGGGGGACCGATGCCTTGATCGCTCCTGCAGTATGACGTATAGCATTATGTCATACTGCTTTTGACAGGCAGTCCTTCAAGCCACCCCACGGGGATGGCTTGATAGGGAGTCTCCTAAGGCACCCCTAGGGCCTTTCAGAAGGCCCCCGGCTGCCATGACACCGATCTGACCGCGGGGGGCCGTAAGGGACCCCCGAACATTGTTCAGGGGATTTAAATGTCGCTGTCAGAATTGAAAGGCCGATTGCAGCTATTGCCCGCGGGTGTCAGTTGTAAGAAACAGCTGACGCCCGCGCTGTATGGAGGGAGATAGCGGCCTTATCTCCCTCTATACACGTCCTGCAATAGCAGGACGTAAAAACACAATTGGGCCGTCACTAAGGGGTTAACATGGTTTTATAACGGTCACAGATGTCCATCAATCAATATCTTCATGGCCACACTGTTATGACGAGTACCAGACGGCTCATTTCCTCCTTCCGCAGAACAGGTTATACTTTTGCTGCTTAACTCTAAGACAGTTACTCTATTGTCACAACCACCATACAGCATCAGTAATCTCTCCCATAGGGGACAGTTAGTTATTCTCTGTACTAGACACAATCATGCAGCTATTCCAGCTTATGCTTGTCCCTACCCACCAGAGGTGATTGCAGACTGCCCTCTCCTGTCAGGTCATGTGTATGGCATTGATGGCAGTCAGCGCTAGTATTAATCAATTCCCTCTATAGTCAGAATATCTGCACTAGGGTCTGGAAACTCTCGATGACACCGTAGCCAAGGCTGCAAGACATGCCGGGAGAGTCCTGACTTAAAGCCCAAGCTGACACAGTTTCTTACAGTATTTGTCCTTTTTGTACTGAAAGATTCTTAAGGCCTTCAGGTCGGTATGTTTACCCGGTGAATGCCATCTCATTGCTCTCAGCTACTCATGCTAGCCATTAGCGGAGAGATTTTAAATCTTCCAGGCATCCAGCCTTCTGCGCATGCGCCCATCATTTTCCGTCTGGCACACATGCGCAGAAGACAGCGTGGGGTCCTGGAAGGACCAGACTGCACTAGGACATCATAGAGGACGGAGGTGAGTATTTTCAGTTCCTCTCATGGATCTCATCTGTAAGGGGAGCAGAAACTTAAACTTTTATTTCACTTTTTATTCATTTTTATGCAATCACTGTTTTCCGGCCGTGTGAAATAAGGTACAGCTAGTGAGGCCATCAAAAGGCATATCTGTGGTCACTAAGGGGTTAATGGGATGTACCATCAGGGTGCTATTATACGAGTGCTAGAGCTCGCATCTTCCCCAAATTTGGCAGGCTAAATTTTCAAGCGCAGGTACAGCCCGGCAATTAGAGCTATGACCTGAGCATTTTTGGGAGGTCAGTGTTCACCTACTAACTAGATATTTATCTACACAGTTGGACAAGTTCAAGGTTTAACAGGGAACTCATAAGCATGCCCATACCTTCTGTAGCTTCTGTTCTATGATATAGTTCATTTGTTACCTTATACGCCTTGTTACAGAATAATACAACTTTATTTAAAGGGAACCTCTCTAAACCGAACATCACCATAAATAATTATGATGCTGCTCAGTGAGGTGGGGCCGGGGTCGGGGAGGTCATTTTTTATAGTCCCTTCTGTGAGATTGTGTGCGCACAGTGGTCCAGAAAGAGTCAGACTATCAGACTGCGAGTGGACATCATTAGCGAGCACCGCGAAAAGGTGACTATTAAAAAAAAGACTTAGTTTTTGGTGCTGTTTGGCACTGAGAAGTTTCCTTTAAGGCTGGGTTCCCACAGAGTGGATCCCACCGGAAATCTTGCGGTTTGGCCGCAGCGAAAAACCGCAAGATTTTCCCCCAGAAAGCGCAGCTTCAAAACCCTCGGCACTTAACCGCGGGTTTTGGAGCAGCTTAGCCGTATGCTTTTCCATTGTGACCGGCACTCCCATAGAGGAGAGCGTGGCCGCAACAGATTGGCCGTCCCGTGTGGACAAGATTTTTGACAAATCTCGTCTGCATGGCTGGCTAATCCCGGGATTAGCGGCCGCATGGGGATTTGCTGCAGAGACCGTTCTGTGCAGAAAGAAATGCATGGATACTTCTTTCTAACAAATAAGGTGCGGGTGCAGATACATATCCTTCATTGGTTGCTACAATTTGAATGTGCAAGTGGGTCAGTGTTTAATGTGTGGCACCTGACCCACTTGTAATGCTCAATGATGGCGCAATAACTGAAGCGGACAACGTCAGTAATGAAGAATACTTTATTCCACAAGAGGCACAAAGCATAGCAGTCAGTGACAATCTTTATATGAAGTATATACAGTTTGATGTCCTTTGAGTGGAAACAAAAAGCAGAACTGTCGACAGATCATATCTTCTTACTCTCATATCCTCTTCTATCGTCACATGCAGACCCACCAAGTACAGCAGCCCATTCATTCTCATGAACAGTTGGAATCCCAATGGCAGACCAACACCAATCACATACTGACGCACATCAAGGCAATATGTATTATTACACAGGACCCCTGTAAATGGGATTTTACTATCATACACAGAAATAGAAAAAAATGACTCAGACCAAATATAGTAAGTTAAATAATGTAAAATTTATTTCATTATATGTGTTTTGGTTGTTACCTCCCATCACTCACAAGGAGGGTACAGCAACACGCAGGACAGGAAAAACCCCCTGTGGAGGAAACCTGTAGGGAAACCATGGCTGCTGTACTGCCCTTCCTCTGGGCATACTAAGGGAGGGTAACACTATAAAATGTATGCAAGGTGGGGGGGTGTGACTACCTACAGTGACTGCATGTGACTATCTACAGTGACTGTGTGCGGGTGTATGCATGTGTACATGTATGAATATGATCCATCAATATGTGACACAGTGTCTCTGTGAATGTGTAGGAATATAAAAAGGTTACCGGTCTTCATCGGTCGCCGCTGACGTCGAGATCGTTGTAGAGATCTTCCTGTGCCTGGAAGGCTTTTACCATCGATGGATTCTGGTGAACGAACTTGCAGAGGGAACAGGTTGGTCGGTTGAACTGTGGGCCGCTGATGGTGAAGTCTTCAGCGCCTCTCCTGAACATGTGAAGAGCCCAGCTGTGATGGCTCTGCCGCTCTCTTGTCCACGCCCAATGGGAAGGGGCTTCTGCCATGACCTAGAATTAAACAGAGTATGAATATCATTATCACCACAGATTTTTCATCAAAGACTGGAGTATTTTATATTATTTCTACTAACGAGATCACAAGTGGTTCGGTCCACCCAAGTTCTAAATCCCATCCGGATAAGCAGCTGGTTTCGTTGCTTGAAGAGTTGCTGTCTGTTCTCCATCCAGGTCGGTCCAAAGGCCCAGGGGAAGATCTCCCATCGGAAGCAGAATTCCTCTTCCATCTGGTTGGCTAAAAACCTGGAAGAAAAAAGGAAACTGGACGATGAACAAGTCAGAAGAAGAGAGAACTGGAGAAAAGGGGCGATCGAATGAACACTCAGTAAAGTCATGGGATCCTGGAGTCTTCTCCATATTTTATTTTCATTTTCCTGTTACTTATTTTAGTATTCATTAGATTTATACATCAGTCTGTAAATACAGATCTGTTATAATAAAGCAACTCACAAAGCGGGAAAGAAGTTGTTTCTATATTCCTCGATGTGCAGTCCGGCTCTCCTGAAGTAGATCATCACCATCGCCAGCAGATACTAGAGTGAGAAGAAGGACAGTTAGAGGCTGCGACTACTAACAAGTAAAGAATAGAACCACATATTCCACATTTTTATATTACCTTGTCGGATATCATCATGCAGCTATCAGATGCGAGAAACGTCCAGTGTTGTCCATAATCTAGAACAAAAAGGAACTATATCAATTTTTCTTTAATAAATGAATCAGTTTTATGAATTAGTTTAGTGACTGCAGTAAAGTTACATAATCTCCTCCATCATGTAACACTGAAAGAAGCAGCAGAGCAGGAAGAGCCATCAGTTCTGTACTTCTACAGGAGCTCTACTGAAAGTCATGGACATCACATGTGACCGTATCACAGAGACAGTGATACAATAAGGCCCCATTCACATCTACATTTAGGCTCCATTAGGGCATTCGGTTTCTATCTTCATTTTTTAGAATAGAGAAACTGAAGTTAACCTGAATTCAAACAGATCCATTTTTTCATATTGAAATCAATTATAGAAAAAAAATGGAAATACTTCTGTTTTTATCCATTCTGTTTGGCTTTTTTTCTTTAGGGGACTAATAGCGCAGCAGACTAGATAAGTAGGTTAGACATATCACATCCAATCTGGCATTCATTTCTGGTATAATTTATGCCAGTTTGTGGCATAATTTATACATAAATGTGTCGGTCCAGGAGGCCACACCCCTTCCCACCAAGCCATGTTACCTTGCTGGGTGGGGGTGTGATGAACATCGGCGTTCATAGTGATGAACATTGGTGTACATAGTAAAAAATTACAATTTTTCTACAATTCCTTACTTCTATAAAGAATTACAATTTTTTTGTATGCCAGAAATTGGCATAAAAACCTTTTCTGAATCTCCCCCAATGCATCTTACCAAGAACTCGGAAGAATGCTGCCATTTCATCCTGCTGTTGGGCTGGGTCATGCCTCCTCCTCTTCTGGGGGTCTTCCTCGCACGGGCTGCGATCTCGCTTCCTCTTCCGCCCTCTGTCGTCTCTTCGGAACAGCATACGCAGGAATCTCACTACGCCGTCCATGATCCTTAACAGGGGAAATAAAAAGGGGTTATTATTAGGACAAACACTTGATCGTTTCTGTGTCGAGTGTAACTAAGTTATACATATAGATCCCAGTGCAGTCCCTATAGACCTGTCGTTACATTATGTGTATATGTCCCGTCCCTCCCTGTATAGTAACTGACCCCCTATAGTGAACGTCATAGCTTACCAGGTGCTCACGTCGTCTCTTCTACACAGAAAACAAGAAAAGAACATGTTAATATTGTTCATTAAACTACAATAAAACAGTTATTAACACAGCGCCATATTTATTCCTCGTCACCCAAATATCTCTGTAGTTATTCCCAGATACAATTCCAGGAGAAAAGAGCAGCGCCGAGTAAAAAAGTCCAGGCAGCGAAGGGATGCCAGCGTCCCAAAATCGTGAAACTCCCACAATGTGATCACGGGGCTTCTGATGGGTTGCTATGGCTGGAATGTGGTCACTGGGTCTGCCAGCTATGGTGGCCTATGAGACTTAGCCACTGGCTGATCTTCATAGGCTTTGTAATACACTGCTAAACTGAAGCATAGTACTATATTCTAAAAATGATAAAATATGGTGACATTCAAGGCCCCCTAGTGGGAGAGATTGGCTAATTGAGAACTAGAGTTCATCCTGCAAAAAATAAGCCCCATAGAGCTCCGTCGATGGAAAAATAAAAATGTTATGGTTTTTGGAATGCGGCAACACAGAAGCAATGTTGAATGCTGTAAAATTTGCAACCGAAAACACATGGCAGAATGTTTTTTCCCCCAACCCCCCTAAAAGCAATTTAATAAAAGGTATACAGTACATTATATGCACCCAAAAATAATTTTATTAAAAAACACAACTTATCCCGCAAAAGTGAACCTCTGCACCAGGGTCTGTAATAATAGATTAGGGGACTGGCAACTAACTGAATGAAGACATGCACACGTATGTGAAGTAAAATGTACATACAGTATATTGGGAATAATACAAGAAGATTCATCATAGATGCATATACAAAACACAGATAAAGTGCAAATACATACAATAATACAAATAAACTGTCCAATACAAGATACATTACATACAAAAGCATGATAAATACATACAATAATACAAATAAACTGTCCAATACAAGATACATTACATACAAAAGCATGATAAATACATAGATAATACAAATAAACTGTGCAATACAAGATACATTACATACAAAAGCATGATAAATACATAGATAATACAAATAAACTGTCCAATACAAGATACATTACATACAAAAGCATGATAAATACATACAATAATACAAATAAACTGTCCAATACAAGATACATTACCTACAAAAGCCTGATAAATACATAAATAATACAAATAAACTGTCCAATACAAGATACATTACATACAAAAGCATAATAAATACATAGATAATACAAATAGACTGTCCAATACAAGATACATTACATACAAAAGCATGATAAATACATAAATAATACAAATAAACTGTCCAATATAAGATACATTACATACAAAAGCATGATAAATACATAATACAAATAAACTGTCCAATATAAGATACATTACATACAAAAGCATGATAAATACATAATACAAATAAACTGTCCAATATAAGATACATTACATACAAAAACATGATAAATACACTCATGTCCATATTTATTCATAGTCATCCAAATATCTCAGTTTATTCAATATCACCATTATATATTCACTAACCCAAATATCTTCATATTAATAATCATAACAACTCTCCATATTTATTAACAATCACCCATTTCTTTCAAATTCTGATTAAACCCACTGCTATAATTTGCTCTTAATAAGCAGTGATCAATAATCACCAACTCAGATTATATAAACCAGCAATTCCCTGTATTATAGTTTTTGGTTCTTCTTACCCCTCCTCACGGACAACGGGTGGTAAATACGCCATCACAGTGATGTAGATCCGGGTCTCAGTCGAAGAAAGAAGTGTTTAAAGTCGCTGAAAAGTCGCTAAAATCTCTTTAGTGGGAGCAATAGGGAGCCAATCTGAACTCTGAAAGAGCAATCGCTGACTGGCACCAACTGTCGTTTTCTTGCTCGGCTTGAAAGCAAATCCTGCGATCCTATTGGCTGTTGCTGGTGGCACCTGTCACAATGGTTCACACAGCAGTAAATGTAGAGGGAGGCCGCACTCCCATCATCTCACCTTCCAGGCTCATATATTATGGTTTTCAATGGATACTTAAACCTTTCCTTATATTTTCCATCTTTATCCATCTAGTGCCATTTATAGCTGCGGCCATGTTGTTCTCTGGGGTGAGATACAATTTGTCATACTGTACATTCTTGAACTTGGATATATTACTACTTGGATAAATTACCTTTTTAACCCCTGCACTTTCTATTGGTTCAGTTAATTTAGCATTTTGTCAGTTTTGTCTTCAGATTTATATACAGAGATGCTGAGGATCGGCAATGGTAATATGACAAAGAATGCAGCGTGTCCTATTTTGTCGTATATTACGCACCAATTCAGGCTGGGGGGTTAGCATACACAGCTAATACATGTGTGCTTCACATTTTATGTGCTTGAAAAATACGTACATAATCGATGAGATGCATATGTCCATGTGCGTGAGCCCTTAGGTCTCTTTCACACAAGCAGCATTCTGACACAGAGTAGGCATGTCAAAAAATTGGATCTAAAAGAACCAGCGGTTTCCTATGGGTTCATTCAGATGAACGATTTTTTTGCTGCACAAAGATAAGAAATAGGCTCTTTTTTTAAAATTCTGACATTTCTCTCTGTCAAAAGATAGGACAAGTACTATCTTTTGGTGACACCACGCTAGCCGCTCTCGTAGATCCCTATGGGAGCTGGCTGGCAAAGGGAGGCGGATCTGCACACTTAAAGGGGTTGTCCCGCGCCGAAACGGTTTTTTTTAAAAAATTCAATAGGGCCCCCGTTCGGCGCGAGACAAACCCGATGCATGTGTTAAAAAAAACAAAACGTTTAGTACTTACCCGAATCCCTGCGCTGCGGCGACTTCTTACTTACCTTACTAAGATGGCCGCCGGGATCTTCACCCACGATGCACCGCGGGTCTTCTCCCATGGTGCACCGTGGGCTCTGTGCGGTCCATTGCCGATTCCAGCCTCCTGATTGGCTGGAATCGGCACACATGACGGGGCGGAGCTACGAGGACCAGCTCTCCGGCATTAGCGGCCCCATTCACCAGGGAGAAGACCGGACTGCGCAAGCGCGTCTAATCGGGCGATTAGACGCTGAAATTAGACGGCACCATGGAGACGAGGACGCTAGCAACGGAACAGGTAAGTGAATAACTTCTGTATGGCTCATAATTAATGCACAATGTACATTACAAAGTGCATTAATATGGCCATACAGAAGTGTATAACCCCACTTGCTTTCGCGGGACAACCCCTTTAAGCGACCTTTAAGTGTTTTACCATGTAGCTGACCCATGCTGTACCATGTAGCTGACCCAGCCTGTACCATGTAGCTGATCAATGCTGCACCATGTAGCTGACCCGTCCTGCACCATGTAGCTGACCCATCCTGCACCATGTAGCTGACCCATCCTGCACCATGTAGCTGACCCTTCCTATTCCATGTAGCTAACCCATCCTGTACCATGTAGCTGTGTGCATGTGAGCCATTCTGGGGTTTGGTACCATACTGTATACTGGATAAGCTGACAAAGTACAGAATCTGTGATGACATCACCATCATGTGATCACCCATGTGGGTGGAGTCAGGGATGACTAGGGGCTCATCATTGTATGTAGTAGAGCTGCGAGTGGTTGTTTGTCTAATGTGCTATGCGTGTAATGTGTATAGTCAGCATGGATGTATGTCATGTACCAAAGCTGTGTATGTGACTCGCATGTCATGTCGGAGAGATGAGTTTGTAACATGTGCATGTACTGTGGCACAGCTGTATCTGTCATGCGCATATAATGTAGCAGAGTTGTGTTTGTACCATGCGTATGTCATGTCTGTCAGGCGCATGTCGTGTACCAAAGCTGTGTCTGTCAGCGCATGGCATGTAGCACAGCTGTGTGTATCTGTCACATGCCTATGTACTACAGCTGTGTGTGTGATGTGCATGTAGCAACGCTATGTAGCACATTGCGCCACCAGAAACACTGGTACTGTAATTTCCTAATAATTGGTAGTATGGTATATATTGGCCAGTTAGCATACAATGCACAGTCTTGATCAGTAGCAATGGCTGTGGCTGCAGCAAATTGCTTTGAGCAGCTTGAATAGTTTTGATTGAATGTTTTTCCATGAAATGTTGTAGACAATTATGGAGTTGAATCACTAGCTCTTTGCAGAGTTAGGCCTCTGGTACAAGATTCATTAGATATCATATATGAGAGATGATCCTTTAGTATTTCAACAGAAAGTAATATTTAAACATTACCTTTTATGGTAAATGTGTAATGCCCTTAGTACATAATATACATCTGTATACAATATAATATACCCCACTTCTAAGGTCCAGTTGATATACTAATTGCAGATATAATAAAACACATATCATTCTGTTCAACTGAGTTTTCTTTCAGCCAGGTGCATCAAAAAGGAGGAGGAATCATTTATAGCAATGTATAGAACTTTTCAAAGATGTACTATGCAAGCATATACGGGAAAAGAGGAGCAATGAGGACATTAATGCCCTGCAGCCAATACCTGTATAGTACTGATGAGGGGTTGCTAAAAGGTGTTTACAGGGGGTCATAACACCTCTAGGGCTCATTCACATGGGTGTAGGCAATTTTGGTTCATGACAAAAGGACTGATTTCACTGTATGTGTATGTGTGTGTACCATATATATTTTTTGAGTATGTGTTTCTTGTTTGTGTCATTGGGGGACACAGCAAGACCTTGGGGTATAGCTGCTATCACTAGGTGATGGACACTTACTACACAAAGTGTTAATTCCTTCCACCTGCTATGCCCCTCCTGTGCGTACTAAGCTAAATCATCTTCAGCTTAGTGTCAATAGAAGGTAGATCTTTTTTTTACATTTTTTTTACATTTTCTAAATCGGGAATAATGGAGGGTGAGGAAGGAAAACAGAGTGGCTCTAACCTCTCTATTGCCTGTCCTACCTACAGAAGAAAAGGAAGCACAGATCAGCCCTAACTCCTCTGTGGCCTACCAGTAATAGGGTCCCCCCAATATGGTGATCTTCACTAAGGTGAGTTGAGTCAGAGGGACTCTTACCATCCAGGCCAAGATCCTTATTTCAGAAATAAATATCCCAGGTATGTATGGGAACATCCCTTCCATCCACCATGTTGAGACTCTTTTTTTCATTCTCAGCCATCATCCAGAACACTATCCTCCTACTATCAACTATCTGGGTCAAATCCTTCCCTTTTTTTCTGGAGTCTTCCAAAGTTTTCTTCCCTCCTGGGCAGGTCTCTGGCATTCCCCTTCCTCCTCATTCTTTATCTAACTCTTTAGGGCACATCCATGGCCTTCTCTTTCCCACACCTGTGCTGGGGAGAAGACTCCTCTTTTGCCACCTTCTTCCCTCCAGGGCTTTTTTTCAGAGCTAGTAGCACCTGCCCTGCAGTCCTTTACTTCTAATTTCGATCCCAGGTTTTCAGGCCTACACAGGCTGAAGCTGGAGGGTGAGACTTCCTGTTGGCGCCCTGGGAGGGACGGGACTTCCTTCTTGAACTATATGCAGTTGGCCAGGTCCTGCTCCACCCCCTCTGCCCCAGATTCCTTCTTCTCCCAAGTTACCTGTTCTCACAGCAGCCCCGTACACTCTGGGACTCATCTGGGTCTGAGTCCTAGATGTTCCTGTTCCTTCCTAATCAGTGTCCACAGGAGTTCTTCACAGAAAGTCATCCTAGTCCCAGATTTCCCTGTGCCTATAGCCTTAAAAACCAGTGTCCCAGGAGCTCTTCACAGAGAAATAGTCATCTAAGTCCCAGATCTCCCTGTGGTTATTAATCATTATATGCAGCTATGGTTTGCACCAAGCTCCCACACTAATAAATTACATCGGATGAGTCATTGCGTGACAGCTGGACACGGTATTTGTCATGATAGTAAATGCAGCTATCGGGCCGTGATATAGTCATGCCTTCTAAAGGCATGAATGACGTCGGCTCCATTGAAAACAATGGTCTTCCGGCACCCTTGCATTCTTTTTCAGGGAAGGGCTTTACATATAAGCCCTTCCCTGAAAAAGAAAAATTTTAGTGTAAGATATATATATATATACATATAGACTTACCTCTCCGCCGCTACCGTGATCCCCGTGGGGATGAAGAACACATCTACCGCATGCGGCAGATGTTTCCTTCATCTCTGCTAGTTAAAAGAATTCCCTGCTGCTACATCTGCAACATCTGTGACAGATGCAGCAGAGGAATTCTTAAATTCTCTACTGCAGCTGTCACACATGTCACCCGCGGTAGAGGATTCTGCTGGCAATTGATTTCAGGGTTTCAGAAATCTTGTCCACACGGGACGGCAAATCCGCTGCGGCTAAGCCGGCAGAAGCCGCCGCTGCGATACGGATTTGCCGACCTCAACATGTTATCTTTTTTTTTTCTGCTGCGGCCGCGATCTCCTCCTCCGCGGGTTTTAAAGCAGAGGTTCTCCTGGTGGAAATCTTGCGGTTTTTCGCTGTGGCCAAACCGCGGGATTTCTGTCGGGAATCCGCCCCGTGTGAACCTAGCCTAAAGTAATATGGACAGCACATGGACAAAAAATATGCACCTGTGAATGAGCCCTTAGGAAATAAGCACGCCGGCAACAAGGACTGTTCTACCCAGATTTTAACTTACATTAATTTTTCGCAGTGAATGTTGTTTTTTTTATGTCTTTAATTAGGTAGAAATGACCAGTTTGAAGAGAATGAAGACTATTGTGGGATCCCATTGGGAACAAAGGCACTCCAAGTAAGCATGATGCAAAAAAGTCATGTCCTATCATGTCCTTTATTTTGTCACATTTATTTGTGTTTAGGAAAACTTATTAAAATACTACCCTACTGTGAGAAAAGCATTGATTTCTAGCAGATCAGAGACTGTCACTAGTCAGACCTCCTTACATTACCACGTTCATTAGATACACTAGTAACCGTAATGTTTGCATCTGAGCACAATCCTGTTAGTGTTCAAAGCGCTGTATTTTGATTATAGCGGCCCTTTTGAGTAATACGGACTTGTCCCATTGAAATGAATGTGGATACATAAGCATAGATTAATTATCTATTTATTTACAGGATAATTCCAGAGACACTGACGATTCAAATCTTAGCGCTGGAACAAGTTACTTTACTCCAGAAATTGATATTTCAGTGGAGAAGACGGAACAAGAGGCATGTTATACCCCGCTGTATTATGAAAGCACATCCTTGATATTTACTAGTTGTTTTTTGTACTCTGCAAGATGGTTCTTGTCCATATTTTGCTACTGTCTGTCTTCCTTTGGCCTCCTGCTCACGAATGGAGCCGGATACACCGGCGGTTTTACGTTGCGGGCATCCCGTGGGGAAAACAAAAAAATGCCCGCTGGTGATCACTGAAAAACGTGGTAAAAAGCTATGAGTTTTACTATACTATATTAATGGAGATCACCCGCCGCGGAAAAAAACGCCGTAAAATAGAACATGCCACAATTTTTTCCTGCGGCAGAATCCCGCATGTGAGGACTGAGCCATTAGGTTCAATAGAACCTAATAGCTGCGTTATTCCGTCACAGGGAACACGGCATTAATCCGTCCGTGGGCATTAGCCCTTAAGCAGGGATGTTTTATTAGTTGGAAGAGCACATATTCAGCAACTGTGATTATGCTTGCTCCAGGGGTTTTGTGTATGTGCACCCTAAGCTTCTAGCTTTGAGGCCAATGTCTACGGGTGGATTTGATTTGCGCAAATCAAGCCACCCATAGGGAAACAAGAGCATCTGCAAATTTAAATAAAGCATGCGGATTTGATTTGTGGACCTTTTGAAGTCAGTGGAAGCCGTCCGATCTGGCAATTGAATTGCAGACGGGCCACGGATTCTGCAGGGAAAGCAGGGGTTGAAAAAAAAAGTACTGTGCATGTCGGCTAGCACTTCCGCACGAGTCCACAGGCTAGGAAATAAAAGACCTGCCCAGGTAAGCCGGGTCCTCAGCCGCCCACAGGGTCTGGATAACCCGCACCACGCAGCTCCCGATCGTGTGAACGGCAAGTTCACTGCTAATTAAGCTCGAGACTTAATAGCTGGAAATCGCCCGTTCACGCTATTTTTAGTGCAGTATAGCCACGATCTTTTCACACACCTATACTGCGCTAAAACCACGCTGGTGTGAACGAGGCCCTATACTGACAGCTCTCTTATTGAAACCAGTAGGACTTTAATGCACATTCACTGATCTAAGTGATATGTTATTATTGTTTGTGTTTTATTTTCATTTTAGACATTGAATGTGTGTGATGTATCAGACCCTACCTTCAGCGAATGGAGTCCAGGACCAAGCTCCATTGTGTCATTAGGTATGCAAAACTCTATTAAAATCATATATGACTTCTACACAGTTTCTGCATAATGTTACTACATGACCAGCCAGTTTATCAGGAGAGGCTAATTTGGATAAGTTTTCACTTCCACTGTAGTTTTAGTTCATTGACATCTCTTCGGTACCTACTTGACTTATGCTGAGTGAATGTCACCTCAGTACTAAAATCAAAGGCAGCAGTAAGGTTGCCAAGCTACTTGCTCCTCATAGTAGCATATGACTAAATAGAATTCCTAGTCTGGTGAAAACCCTGTCCAGGTGGTGAAATGTTTGATTTTAGCTGCACATATTAGTGTAGTGAAAAAGTAGTAGTAACAAAAAAGGAAAAACACATCCAGAAGTGCGATACTAGAATAGAAGTAATGAGATTGTCCTGAGTATGACTTGACACATAACCCCTTCCTACCCAGAATGTGAGTTTACGGTACGGCTGGGAAGGGGTTACCGCAAATGGCCGTGAACTAATGTCCTATGGATGGCAGAAGTTGAGCCCACACCATCTGCTGTAGGAGCTGTCTGTGACTGACAGCCGGTCTCCCTCTATAGCTGTGACTGACAGACGATCTCTCGGTGCTCCCTCTGTGATGTCATCGGCCCTTCACCATGTAGTGGGCTGCCATGGCAGCAAGATGCAAGACAATAGCATCCGGACCTGCCATGGCCCATGACTGCTATGAATAGCAATAAGGCATTGCAATACAGAAGTACTGCAATGTATAATCATAGGATTTTAGGTTCAAAGGCATAAAATATATAAAACGAATAGATAAAAATGGTCAAAAAAATAAGTTATAAAAAAATAGTTAAAGAAAACTGTGCATTTTCTTCCCTTCAAAAAATACAAACATTTTAAGAGCCAAATGTTTGGTATCATCACATTTGTAATGGCCCGTACAATACATTGAACACACGTAAAAATTTTAAAAAGTGAGCAAAAATGCTTTTATAATTTTCATAAAATTGTTTTTATTGTGGAAAAACTTAAAACAAAATATATAATTTTGCTATTCTTGCAATTTAACCAACCCACAAAAAAAAGTTTATCATGTAATTTATGCTGTATGGTGAAAGAGGTTGCCAATTTTTACCAGCCCTTCACAGGTATAGACTAAAAGAATATAGTTTATTAGAAACTCTTAAAAACATATACGGGCTGACTAACAGTACTAACATACATTAACACAAAAAAGAGGAGAAGATATATTTAGGTGCAAGTTTGAATTATGCATCCAATGTCTCCAATGTAGATAATGGTCACAATAGCATGGTCAGAATAAGTGGATAACTTTAGTGCATATACAGAGTTCCTGCACTGAATGACTGATGACAGTCGTATGTAGAGGTCGCAGAGAGCTACGGCTCTGAATGACTGGTGAAGTCACAGAGAAATACGGCTCAACGCGTTTCTCGGCTCGCTTTAGAGCGGTTCATCAGGAGCCACAGATGTATATTTGACCAAAAAATCTTTAGTGGGATTAATAGCGTCAATCATTTAATTGACTAAGCTACCTTCCTCTTTTAGGATATAATCAGTAGGATTAAATTGGCAATAAAGTGGGTTGTCTGCGTAGATGTCGCCAACAGGTATATATATATACCAGACACCGTTAGACAAAAAGCCAGCATGGTACGATGGTATAGTGGCTACGTTGGTAAAGAAGGAAGGAGGACTCGGATAAAGAACTTATGCATTGACAGTAGTCACAAGTCAGATGCGTATTTAGATACGTCAGCTATACGGATCCTTTATTTAGCGCTGTATACCTATCCTCCTACAAGTGTTGCAATGTTAGCAGCACTAATGTAGAGTTTCTAGTCATATGCACTGACATTAATAGAAAGTCAGGTGCATGTTCAGATAGGTCAGCTAAAGAGGATCCTGTATTTAAAGCTGCATACCTATCCTCCAGAACGCCGCTGCTGCCGAGCCGAAGGCAGAAGACCCTTCTGCGCAAGCGCGTCTAATTGGGCGATTAGATGCTGAAGTTAGACGGAGCCATGGCGACGGGGACGCCAGCGCAGGGAAGGTAAGTGAATAACTTCTGTATGGCTCATATTTAATGCACGATGTATATTACAAAGTGCATTAATATGGCCATACAGAAGTGCTGAACCCCACTTGCTTTCGCGAGACAACCCCTTTAATAACGTGGCTAAATACACTTATTCTGTGGGGGGATGATTGGCTGTCAGCTACTGTAGATTTTTACATATTGTTAAGACACAAAATTGGGATGAAGTCTGCATCATAGTTCTGTTTTTTTAAATCACTTGAACTTGGGCTGACAGAGCTGGCGGATGATTCCAAATGTAGGACAGCATACAGGTGTCGAGGTGTATTGTAGCTCCAGGGTCACAAATAGAAACAAGTTAGCTCAGTGGGATGTCATGATGCAACACCACACTGGCATTCTAGACCTTGCCTACTCATCATAGGACTTTGAAACCCGGCTATGGCACCGTTCTAGCTCCCTGCATCATCCTATCCACTGAGCAATTACTAAACTCTCTATATAGTAAACCGCTTTAATATTTTACTGCGGTATGGCTCCCTTTGCTAACCATGTTGTCTGGTGTTTTGGGATATAACCATCATGGATTATTTGAGATTGTTAACCTGTAGCTATCAAACATCCATGGGGGATTCTATTACTTGCATTCCTTATATGTGTACTACTCTCTGGATGTTGTATAATACGGTTTCATGCCTTAGCCCACATGTGTCAAACACTCGGCCCGCTGCCTCGTGTTATGTGGCCCGCAGCGTGCCGACGCCGCTCACCACTGCAGCGATTACCAGCGGGGGTGCCGCAGCCAGGATCCGCCTCCCCTGAGTTCACTGCTCATCAGTTTCACAGGAGAGGACTCAGGGAGAAAGCGTGCCAGGCTACACACTAACGTCAGTTTGCATCCGGGCTCAGCGTGAGCAGAGATAGAGCAGCGCTGACAGGAAGGAAGAGGTAAGTATATGGGTTGGGGGGGTGCTGCTTATTACTGGGGGAGGGGGCTGCTTATTACTAAGGGGGGGGGGGCTGCTTATTACTGGGGGGAGGGGGCTGCTTATTACTGGGGGGGGGCTGCTTATTACTGGGGAGGGGGTATTATTGGGTGGGGGGCTTCTTATTACGGGGGGGGCTGCTTATTACTGTGGAGGGGGTATTATTGCGTGGGGGAGTGCTTATTACTGGGGGGGCTATTTATTCCTGGGGGGCTGCTTATTATTACTGAGGTGGGGGCTTATTACTGAGGGGGGCTTATTATTACTGAGGGGGCTTATTACTGAGGTCGGGGCTTATTACTGGGGGGCTTTATAATTATAACGTTGCTATGGGGGTTAATATTACTAATTAGGCCACTGTGGGAGTCGTTATTTTTACTAGGGCCACCTTCAGGGTCACTATTAGGGCTCGTTCACACGGGTGTAATTGTATTTCGGTCGCACAAATACGCTGTGTATTTACACAATCGAAAATCGCTTATGCCTGTATATTTGCGTATGTAAAAACGAATGCAGAAGGGCCCACTGAGATGGTACGCAAATATGCAGTGAATACATAGGTTTCCTGCGCATTCACCATGTATTTGCGCGGCCAATTCACTTCAATGGCCTATTGGGGTGCGTCGTACGCAACAAAATAGGTCATGCTGTGTGACAATATACATCATGTGAATGAACTCATTGAAATCAGTGGCTTCTATTCACTGCATATTATGTACGCGAATACGCTTGTGTGAACGAGCCCTTACTGTACTGTCTTAGGCCCCCTGCACACGCGCGGAAATTCTGCAGCGGGATTTCCTGCAGAATTTCCACCCATGGAAGCTGCCATAGGATTGCAGTAGAAAACGCAATCCTATGCAGACGGCTGCGATTTGTCTGCACGAAATCTCGCACGGAAAAAAAAATCGTGGCATGCTCTATTTCTATTTCTGTGCGGGGCACATTACAGAGCCGGAGCCGCGGGAACAGGTGAGTGGCGCGCTGATTCCTGCAGGGGCTCGGGTCGGGTCCCGCTGCAAGAATTCTCACAGCGGGATCCGACCTGGCCGTCTGCAGGCGGCCTTACAATCAGCCCTTTGAAGGTCACCCTAAGCCTGATGTGGCCCTCGGTGAAAATGAGTTTGACACCCCTGCCTAGCCATTTTCTACATATACCACACAACTACCTGCCTCAATTTGATTACATGTCAGACCAGCGCTAGTTAATGTTTGTGTGTGTTTATATAAATTAGAATGGATTTCAGTGTGGATTGTATATAATATTACAATCCCTCCTGAAATCCATTATATGTATGCATGTTCTTCAATATTATAACTACCATATTTATGTTCAATCCACATTAATTCCTCATTCATTATCTTCTGTATCACAGCTTGATATAGGACTCTGTGGGTTTGAAGTGTCACTTCTTATGTATAGGGGTGCATTTACACTGCAAAGATGATTGCTCATAAGATGGCTTTTGAGTGATCATTCTGCATAAACTACTACTTGGTACTAATGCCTATTAGTACCAATTAATAGCCTGTGAGCCACCAGGAGCTGTAGTCAGGGAACTGACCTCCCGCTGTTTCCTGATTACTTTCACTTTGATCTGTGGGGCTGACAGCTGAGAACAGCTGATACAATGTTATCAGCTGTTATCAGCTCTTCCCAGGCAGAGCACAGTGTGTGGTCCTGCTTATCAGCTGTTCTGCTAAATGATGGTTTTTAATCAAACAGACACAATGATTACCGCTCAAAAGACGGCTTTTGAGCGAATTTTGAGTGATAATTGTTGCGTCTAAATGGGCCTTAACACTGGAGCTGCTTTCAACTAATTTGCATTTTAATACCTATGTGCTGCCCTACTTCTGGATTTACTAGATTGATAGGGGTCCTTCTCAGTGGGTTGATTAGCATATGCGCCACTATCCATACCATGAGGGGCAGACAGTGCTGCTTATGCATTAGATGACCAGGTAAGGGAAGTTTTTAATCCCAAAAGAGTGACCTAGAAAAGAATATCAACGGAAGCAACAGGAAGACTATCTATAGTTTTGTGAAATGGGAGGAGGGGATCACTTCAAAAACCTCAGTACTCCTACAAAACAGTTAAACTTTTCACTCCTCTGAACTTTTACCAAAGCGAAGCAGAAATGGTATTGTGCTAGTGTTGGATATTTAATGCATATTTTACTCTTACTCTTCTGTTTTGCAGATTCAGCTTTAGTTCTTCAGACTCTGAACTGATTTCTAGAGCTAGGATGTCTTTAGAAGCTCAGAGGACCTGTCAGCTCTGAGAAAAGCTCAGATTGATAGTAGATTCAATTCTAAGAAATATATCTTTTTATTGGGCTCTTCCGTTGGGCCTTGATGAGCAAATGGCTCTTCACAGGTTTTATGGGTTTACAAATTCAAACTCTGCTTTATGTAGTCCAGAAACAAACGGCAAAGTTCTGCAGGCGCTTTTCAGCCCTACAACACAAAATAAACACTTGCCAGTCTGGGCTCTGACTAACCACTTTTATAAGTAAGTTTCATTAGGCACATTGTCCAGTCAGTTAGCTTTGTGTGGCTTTATTTTTTATACTGCTTATTTTGTAAACTTTTTTTGTATAACAATATTAATTGAATAAACAAGCCAGAAAAAAAGAAACGTAGTGCAGTTGGCCGTCAAGGGTTAAATATGTAGAACAAGATATCCGAAATGAACATCCATCCTGTGCGGTCAAGCCCAACCCAGTCACTGGGATAAAGGCACGTTTGTATCCATACACACCCGTGGTATAATTGTCTTGTCGCTGACAACAGAAGTGACCCTATAACTGGTTCATTTGCTTCGGATCATAACCTGAGAAGTCTTAAGATAATTTAAAGACTGGCAGCTGGGTGGAACCCAATCCAGTGACATACTGCAAAAAGCATGGTAAATAGGTTGGTGCTAATAAAAAGAATAGGAACTAGTAGAAGGAAAAAGGGGAAAAAAAACAAGGGGGTGAGGTAAAGAGGCACAGAGGAAGGAGGGCATGGAGGAAGAAGATAGGGTGAGACGGGCGGTGATTCCCAAGATGCCTCAATTCTGTAATATTGTGTGGGTTATTTAAGGATTAGGTGCATCACCCATCAATTCTCTTTCTAGATACCTGGTTGTCAGGGAGAGGTGGTGTCTGATTTTATTTGCGCGTCTTTTGGGATTATAAGTATGAAACATTCCCAAATTTCGAAGATGTTTTTGTTTTTTTTAATTTCTTATAATTGTCTCTACCTAGAAGATAAGAGACATGGACTTCTTTTGTTGTTTTCCCCTCTCATCCCCATCAATCAGACTGATGGCCTGAATGAAGTCTGGGAGGAGATTCCCCAGTAGACAATCTGCCTTTGCCCAGATTTGTGGAAATTGATTTTCTGCGTGATTTGGAATCCAGCCCTCAATTGGTTGATGATTTTGATTAATATTGACCATTGTTACATCAGTTCAAAGCCAAAGAAACACAATCTACATAAGAAATGGAGTATCAAGTAATTTACAAACGAATCATCTTTTTCTGTAGCGCTAGGTATAGCTGTATAGGTTTTATTCAACCATTCTTGTACCTCTTTCTTGGGCTGTGAAAGTTACTGCATCTGTTAAGCAGATTAGTTGAGTGGCTCCGTATCCTACTCTAGATCATACACATCCAACGTTACACCGCAGAGTGGATTTATTTATCAGTCAAGTTCTAATCTTTAGGAGAACTCTCTGAGCTATTGTTTAGAAAGATTCCCAGTTTGGTAATTCAGCTGTGGTACTGTCATGTGAGTGCCATGGGAAAGAGGAATTGGCCCCTACTGGTAATTTAATTTCCATGGGTCCTTCATGATGGCACCCATATATGTCTATCACTATTAATAAAAAAGTGACCATTCTCAGGCAGTAATCTGTAGGTCCGTTTCACTGGATAGTTGGACGGAGCCTTTTAACTCCCTTGTGTTCCAGTTTGTACTATGCTGAAGGCTTATTCTCTCCAGTGCTGTGATAAACACTAATTCCATGTTTATCTGACTCCCCATGAGATTTCATGACTACAAAACTATGAATATTATTTCTCTTGGATGCAGATAGTATTTTTGTAATTTATAGCAACTATTGTATAAAGGACAAGGAAACATTTGATTTTCTATCGCATTACCCAGGTCCATTATAGATGTTGAAGAATTGTCAATCATTTCATGTGAACAGAAAACGTCACTGTTGCAATTTACTTCTTCCGGAAGCACAGAAGCTTCGGCTAGACACAGCACTCCAGTCGGTCCAGGTATGGACACTTTGTATGTACGCGCTCCTTTTGGGATTTGTCTTCTATTATTTATTTATAATGGTCGTCCTGTTTTTAGTTTGAAATCTATGTAGAACGTGAACAGATTCCGTTATCCTCTAATGTCAGAAATAAATGATGATGATCTCCTTGAACTGTGTTTGCAAGGTCCAAGATATGGAAAGTAGCTCTTTCTATACACAAACCATCTTCTAAACAAATTTCATTCATGTAACGTAGTCGTTAGTCATTAATTTAGTTTACATCAAAGTATATACTCCTTTTTGGTAAGCTTGAAGCATTAGATAATATTCAATACTGAATATATGAATATTGAATGTTGATTGCAGGAAAGTTTGCAATATTTAGAAATGATTTTTAGGTTTGTTAGTCCATTTTAGGCCGTGTTCACATTAGCATTATTCTCTTCCGTTGTTCTGGTATGTCCTCAGACCCGAACAACAGAAAAGTGGAAATGGCAGATTCAGACAGCGGTAAATAGACCCCTTTAACTATAATGTGGTCTTTGCAGCTCCTTTTCCTGGACAAAACTGCACATTATGCTGCGCCATTTCATCTGGGATTCATTACTGACATGTCTTTATGTGTTAATAATAAAACTTGGATGTTTAGCCAGGAAATGTAAAACATACTTGTAATACACCGAAAAAAGGGAAATATGTAAATCACAGAAAACGGCCATATACCAATATACTAATAGAAAAGGGCAGGTAGAAACACCACATCCCTCAACATGCAGACAGCCACACCTCTAAATGGAGGATCACCAGTATATTTCACCTGCGCAATGAATAGCCACTCACACACCTTCCTTAGGGGATCCTTCACACTTGCGATCACAATATTGCTGCGTTTTTTTTTATGCAAATGTCAATAGAATTTTCTAATGTTAAAAATGCATTGCACAAAAATTGCAAGTTTGTGCTTTGTGCTTTTTGTGTAATGCGTTTTTAACATTAGAAAGTCCTATTCACAGTCTTGTTAAAAAAACACAGCAAAATCGCAAGTGTGAAGGCACCCTTAGGCCTCATGTCCACGGGCCCGCACAGTTTCCCTATGCAGAATCCCGCAGCAGATTCTACCCGGCCCACTGACATGAGGCCAAAATATACAGTATACTGACGTGTCTGGACGCTGCGGGGCTCTCCTCCGTCACAGCTGGATCTTCTTTCTTCTGCACGGTGGATACGCTCGGGACGCTGGCGGTGTGCCGCTCGCATGTGCCACGCCTTCTTTTTTTTCCTCTAAACTCCTGCTTTCCCGCGGTCCGTGGCGTGGATGCAGTGATAGCTGCGGACGTGCTGCGAATCCAGACGGCTTCCATTGGGAGTCATCCCTGCGGGAAAATAACGTAAAAAGGGAGCATGCTGCGGTTGTTTTCCCGCGCGTGCGATCCGCACACCGGGGGAAGATGACATCCGCAGGTATTTAATTACCTGCGGGTGCCCAATGATTCCCTATGGGGCGCAGATCGCACGCGCGGGAGGCCCGTGCGGATTCTGTAAATTGATTTATACCGTGGACATGAGGCCTTATACTGTGGTGGTGGCTGCTTAGTACTATACTAGCATACAAAGAGTGTCAGGCTACATGGTACGTGTAGTTCACAATGTAAGCTTACAGCTTATTAGTGACATCATATTTCAGTCCAGCGGTTTGCCCTGCACGTCATGGGTAAACTGCACTGGCACCAGGGTACACTTGCAATACACCGTTATTTTTAGGGGAAGCTGTCATGTACTTAAAGCTGTCAAGTCTATCACTACATTATGCTGCCATCACAGTGAGGACAGCATGAAACACATGACGGGTTCCCTTTAAAATAAAGGTGTATGACAAATATGTTTTACATTTCCTGGCTAACGATCCAAAAGTAGATAAAACTCATGAGTTTTATTTTTGGCACACGAAGATGTATCAGTAATAAATTACTGTGACTTGGGCTAACATCACATCAGATTTTTAGTTCATTGTTAAAGGGTGCAAGCCCTGGAACCAATTTGACCCAAATGTGCTATATAGAGGACATAACATCTAATTCACCTTCCTGGCACAGAGGTATTTAATGTTTGTATAATCTATAAAGCGTCATCATTATCAAATGAAGTATTTTATGACTATCTAATATACTTTGTGATTCAACCCATTTGCTGTACTTTTTGCTAGCATTTAAGGGTTAAAGCTAATTCTGCAGACAGTTTGTTAAAATATATTCATGTAGATGTTGCCTTATGTGATAGAACATCCCAGAAAGGAAATATACCAGGGGTTACAGAAGGAGTACAAACTGGCCCCTTATCTGGAAATACTACCAAACCCCAGAGAGCGCCAGATCCTGAGGCGGTATAGGCTGAGCGCCCACATCCTGGGCATCAAATCGAGGTGGTACAAACAGAACTCCAAGCTCAAGGAGAGCAAGCTACGCCAACACAGCGATGGGGGGCATGGAGGATGAGGCCCAATTCCTGCCACTGTGCCCCAGAAACTCAGGAGACTCTCCTGTCTCTTCCTGGACTCGGCTCCATGAAGGTTGAGAGAGAAATTCTACTTCCTGCTCGGGAAAAAAAAACATAGCGGCCACAGCAGCACAATATATTAGTACCTGCCATAGACTGAGAGGAGCATGATATGCAGTGGACGTATATATCCTCTTCCCCACATGTGTCCCTATCCCCCAAATTTCTCACCCCTATCTGTCAATCATTATTCTCTACTTGCTTTGGCAATGCTAATGTGTTTCATCCTGCCAATAAAACCTCATTGCATTGAATTCAGTTGAATTTCCTAGACCAACACCGCTATGAAATCTTTTATGCATGAAGGACGATGTGAAATGAGATCTGTACTTTCTGAATGTAAACCAACATTTTTCTTTCACTGAAGCAAGAAGAGGCTGTGGATGTGGCAAGGAATTGACACGGAGTACGCTCCTTGTGAAAAAATAAAAAATCTATCCCCTAGAAGGATGGAAACAAATGAAATGTATATGTATGATTGTAATATTGATATAAGTATGTGATTACAATATTAGAGCAAAAGGATAATGTATGGGGGAAAACTGAACACTTTGACGCAGGTTCTAGTACCCTGTTGTACCGCCTCTACTTTTGATGCAGCATGATACGGACGGGCATAGAGGCTCTAGCACCCTGTTGTAGTGTCTCTAGCTTGGATACAAGATGTGATACGGGTGGGCATAAAGGCTCTAGCACTCTGTTGTAGTGTCTCTAGCTTGGATACAAGATGTCGTATGGGTGGGCATGGAGGCATACAGGTTCTGTATGGTATCCTGAGGCCTATCAGTCCACATTTGCTGTAGCTGAGCCTTCAGATTGTGCAAACTCGTAGGCTGTCAAAATTGGTGTCCAGATGGTCCCATACTTGTTCTATTGATGATAAATCTGTCACCTGGGCAGCCACAGAAGTGTGACAGTACTGTGGATGCATTACTGTGATACCCTTGTTTGTATAGCCAAGCACTGTCTAGCTGGAAAATGCCTTTTGGAAGTCCTGCCATAAGAGAAACACATGTGACTGTAGGATATCCTAAATACATCGCTGAACTGTCATTGTCCCTCCTACCACTACTAGGGGTGACAGACTGTCGTATGTGATGGCCCCCCCCCAGAACATTACACCAGCAGTGGGGGCAGTGTGTCGCTCCACAGCAAAGGCACATTCACCCCTACATCTCCAGACATGAACACAGCAGTTGTCAGTGCGCAAACTAAACCTGGAGTCATTGCTGAAGACAATCCACTTTCACTCTCTATAAGTCTAGTTTCGTCGTTCATGATACCACAGCAAACAGAGGCGACAGGGGGTGTCAAAGGCATCCAACTATCATGTATGCGGCTGCAGCACACATAAAAGTCCTTATCATAGGGAGGGAGTAAATAGAGGGCAGTGATGCACGCTCATCTGGATGTGGACTGTTCATCCAAAACGTACCACCTTCAAAGGCAGTACATGTAATGGGCACCATGAGACCAAATGTCTGTCAGCCAGTCACCTGGAAATGGTTCAGACAGACACAGGGACCTGTAACGATGGTGCCATGTGTCTCTGAATGGCGGATAAAGAAACAGTTGCAGCTGCCTGTGGTTGTCAGACAATCCTCTCTACTGGTGGTCTGTCAAGAACATCATGAGCACGGTCGCCTTGTGTGTGTGCCTTCACGAATCCACTGGTCCCAACATCTCCTAACAATCTTGTCAGAGCAGCCCAGGTGGCGGATAATTTGTCGATACGATCATTCAGCTTCTCACGTTCCAATGAAGCACCTCCTCTCAAACTCTGTTAACCAGGCATCATCTCTTCAATTGCATTGTATGGGCATGTCTAGTGGTCAACGAGCTCTACAGAAGCCTCTGTGAGCCTTTGTATAGGACAAGGGTGGAACCACTTTTAGGGCCTCGGATGGCAAGACTGTTCATCTAATCACACCGCAACTCTAATCATTTGCATATCGGTCTGATATGATAATCACAGATTTGTAAATTAGAATAATTTAGAAATTATTACTAACCTTCTAATAAGAGAAAATGTGTTTTATGTAACAAATTATTTCTGTCCATTTCAGCTCATGCTAAATAGTTAAATGTATTTGCATTGCAGGAAACCTGATTTTGGGTGCTACATCTAAAAGAAGATCCTTTTTAGGAGCCCAGCTAAAAAGCCCTCCTACTACTAATGAAAGGCGTTTTGCATCTTTGTCATCAAACAAAAATGTTTCCAGTAAAACCTCAGACTGCTTCTTGTCTGCAATGGTAACATGAAGTTTCTGCGCATTGTTTTTTAACTTTCTAAAAAGAACTGGTGGAGGAATACGGTGGGCAGTAGACTTGTTCTACAGGCGGGCAATACCCAACGGCTGTGCACCAGTCTGTATAAGTGTTTCCCAGTGTGTCATGATTTCCGGTTTTAAGTCAGAATATTGATCCACTAGGGGTGGCTTCACACACTGCATTTTTGGGAAAAAGCATTTGTAGTTTCTGTTTCGCTTTTTTGAGCCAAAGCCATAAGTGGATTGAAAAAGATTGAGAGCTATAAAGGAAGGACTTCTACTACTTCCTCCTGCTAAATAAAATAAATGAGGCATAGCTTGAATGATGGCTTCAAGCTGTCACAGCAGCTCTTAGTCATAGCATATGTGATTGTACGGATGCTTGATCCTTTTCTTGCTGTCTTTCCAATTCCAGTATGGTCCGTGTACCTGCTAGTGAGCTGGTTAATTTTCTCTATGGTTTAGAAAGTCCACTGCCAAATTCCATAATGGGGTATTCTGACTTATTTAAGTTGGGTTACCCCTCGTCAGAGTCCTACATGAATCAGCTTGAGTGTCACTCTAGGACCCAGCCTGCACATACATTACTTGGACAGTCCAATCATTTTAATGAGGTGGTGCTCTATGGAACCTTTCACACTGGAGGAATTAGCCTTCAAGACAGCCCACAACACAAGGTAAATCCCGCAAAACAAAATCCACAGGGCTACCTGCTTCAATCTGCCTGTAATTTCACACCAAAATCCACAAATAGACCTGCGGATTCTGTTGCGGAATTCCACCGCGGCAGCTTACGCTTCGATTTGCATCCTGATGGAATAATTCCACCTGTGTGAATGGCCCATAAGATAACCGAGACTCCCCGTCAGGTTCATCTTATGGTTGGGGGAAAAAACTAAAAAAAAGTGATTGTCAAAAAGCAGACCCTTCCTTTTGCTCAGCAGTGTGAAACCATTATTTTTTTTACATCTGAGTAACATATTCTTCATCTCTTTCTACTACTCTTGTATAATTTCAGACTTTCTTCAAAAAAAGTCCTAATGTGTGTGTCACGTGTGAATGCTGTGCATTCATTACAACTAGAAGGGGACTGTGCTCCTTCCATTGCTAAAATTGGGTTGTTCACTACATCAGTCTAAGGGTGACTACCCACTACAGGTTTTTTTTACAGTGAAATTCGCAGCGTTTTTTTTCTGCAGGGGTTTATGGGACTTGTAATGTTAAAATTGCGATTGCGCAAAATCGCAATTCACCGCAAAGTCGCGATTTTAACATTACAAGTCCCATAGCCCCCTGCAGAAAAAAAAATGCTGCGAATTTTGCAGTGAAAAAAAACTGTAGTGGGTAGTCACCCTAAGGGCTCATTCACATGAGTGTATATATGGTGTGTATTCACACAAACGTAGTATTCATGTGTATAGAGCCCATTGATTTCAATAGGTTTATTTATATTTGCATATTTCAGTCGCGTAAAAAAAAGTTGCAGCATGTGCTATCCTTGTGGGTATTTACTTACCAAAATACTGTATTAAGTATATGGAGCGTGTGACTATTCTGCACAAAAACGCACGTACATGCGTATATTCGCTGCATTTTTGCGCAGCATATTTATGCTATCGAAATGGGGAATACATCCGTGTGAATGCACCCTTCAATCCAAAAGGAGAAGCCACATAGAGAAGAGCGAGGATTGAGCAAGGGTTGTTTATTCCTGAGAAGAATCTCTTAGAAAATGATAACTATTGAAAATGGCGCCTATTGGCTAGGTACCCCCGGAGCCCACTACAAGAGAAAAAAGAGACCCCTATATAAAAGTATAGGGGTGATTGAATCGTTTTTGTTCTTTACAAAGCCGTACTAGGAAATGTTTTTAGGGCTGTTTCTATGAAAAACTGCGGTTGTGGTGCTGCCAACATTTTTACATGGGTTTTTATATCCTGCACTTACTTCCATTAAAGTCAGTGGGTTAAACGGCACACAAACAGAGGGAAGAGCATGCTGGGCTTGTAGTAAAAGCAGTATTCACTAAAAATGTGACGTTCCTAAGCATTTACTACAAGCCCAGCATGCTCTTCCCTCTGTTTGTGTGCCGTTTCCAGGGGAACCTGTCATCACCTTTGAGCCTCAAAAACTACATTCCGCACTCAAAGGTGAGGGATCAGTGTGCCTGGCAATCTGTGTTTCATACTAACCGAGTGCCCTATTGCAGTGCTGTGTCCCCGTGAAGGTTGGCACACGCCCATAACATGACTCTTTTCAGATGGTTCTGTATATGCACTCTCCCATTCATCTCTATGGGAGAACATGTGTGCAGAGTCATCTCCAATAGTCATGCTTTGTGCACTTGTCAACTTCGCTGGAGCACAGTGCTAAAAAGGGCACCCGGTATAAAGAGCAGCTCCCTGGATCCCCATATCGTAATTTGTGGGGCTCAAAGGTGGTAGCAGGCTCCCTTTCAGGGCTCAGTGACACGGGCGCATCCGGGCGCCGATGCGCCCGTGTTCCTGCAGTATAAGATGGCCACACTGCAGCTCCATTACCGGTCAGGTGTTCTTTTTTCCGGCGGTGCGGAGAGTCGTCCGCATCTGCAGTGTGGCTGTCTTCTTCGTGCAGTAACACGGGTGCATCGGTGCCCGGATGCGCCTGTGTGACTGAGCCCTTCAAGTGAATTACAGTGTGTTGTATAATTTAGTAAAATGCCAATTCCAATATGTTTCAGTGTGACGTAACAGACTATGTCAGTCCACATCAGGAAAAGTCACTGGCTGTGAAAGATCAGGATGCTAGTATCCCTCCCATCAAAGACCAAGAGTCAGGTGCAGTAAAACTATGTCTCATCTGTAAGAACTTTAATATTTCTTCAACGCAGCATCAATCACACCGGACAGATGGTTTTATATTCAGGGTGTAGAACCTTTAAGAGTAAAATGCCAATACAAATATGTTAATATCTCTGTGTTTTTAATAAGAGAATTTCCAGTTGTCTCAGCTCAGTCTACCTCTACATTTTATTGCAAATCTGTGCTAGAAACAAGTGTCACACAAACAAAATGTTACAGTAGTTTTCATTAATGATAGCAAGCTTCTGATTATCTATGGTGGCAACTAGAGTTCATATCAGCCATGGCTGAACAAGAATGCCTGAATAGGGGTTCTTATACACAGGCAGATTGCCTGCCCAAACGAGCGCCAATCAACAATATAAGTTAATCAGGGCTTGTTTAAAGGGCTGTTAACACTGGCTGATGCAGACTGGGGAGGAACAATCGTTAATACAGAGGTCCGTAAGGGCCCTTAACTCTGGGAGGAGGTGCTGTTGGCTTACTATATCTATAATGGATCCAAACTTTGTCAAGGCATACATTAGTAAGTTAACAACTTGCCTTTTGTAGGTGATTGTAGCATACTTAATTTATTGTCCAACCCCATTAAGCACAGCTAGCAGTGTACATCTTATGCGCAGGCTGTAAGCCTTTTCACTGAAATTATTCCTGGAGACTGAATATAATAGCAGAAAACATCTAAAATATAATTACTGTAATTATGCTTTAAGCGTAATTACCTCTGTCACCACATTCTTTTGTCTGCAACTTGTATAATATGTATTAGGGAACCTGCGTTACCTACTGCAGACCTTCATTTTATGCAGCTGATAGAGGTGAGATATTGGTGAATTTAACACCTACACATCACCTGTTGTTTCTATCTCTTGAATTGGGCACCTGCTTTGCTCACAAACACTTCTATATCTTAGGCAACTTGTACACGGGGCAACAGTTGACCGAAAAATCACTCAAACAAGTGATGGTCATCCGGGGTAAAGGGTACTGAATGGGAAGTCACTCATTAGTTGCTTATTTTAAGGTCAAAGACCAGGGATTAGTATTTTCAGGGTAGAGTAGACATTATCCCGAGTAAAATACCAATACATGCATATGATATAGGGAATGATTAAGGTTCACAAGGTCCGGTTGGTAAAGGGTTAAATGGTGCCATATACATATGGATAAGAGGAAATTAGCGACGTTAATAAATAAAGCTGGTTCCTAGTCAATTGCTTTCCTCCTCAGTTTTTCTCCAATTGAGCCTATAGATTTATTAGACCAAGGAAGGAGAGTAAGGGTTAACTAGTGACTGATAAGTCCTTACACTCCATATACATGGGGCCCAATTCAGACCCACTGCTATAAATTTCAAAAGACCAAACAGGAAAGCAGTAACTGTCTATTTGACGCTCCAAGTCAGCACATCAAGGGTTAATATTCCCCATGTGCTTAAAGTGCTGCTGGCAGCTGTTCCTGTGGCTCAGGTTTCCCCTAAATCACTCTGCGATAAGAAATGCCTAAGTGAACATCCCTATTGTCTAACACAGCACCGCTGTGATAAGGTATAGGCTAAATCGGCATCGGTGCAGCTGCCCGACAGAAGGTATCGGGCCGCCGTCTAACACTACACTTGAACTGACTATCTGGAAAAACATGTACTGACTCACTAAACTATGTCATCGACGCGCTTCTGCAATGTTCTAACATATACACTGCTTCATCAGGATGAGTTAACACATATAAGTGGGAGCGGCCGTGATGTCTGGCGGCATCCCAATAGTGAGTGCCGCGCGTCTGATACAGTCAGCGCTTATATATGTAAAGCTCCTCCTTTCCTCTCTCATCCTAGCCAATCCCAAATTCTGGTTGGGATTACTCATTCCCCCTTGCCTTCTCGCCATACAAGCTGAGTAGCAGTCTCAGCTGAGACACTTCAGCACTGGACAGCTCCCTGCTGTCGTGATGCAGGGCATTAGTGTATAGGAGAGAGGATCAGCACTGGACAGCTCCCTCCTCCCTCCTGGAGCCCTGTAAAGCAGTGTTCCCCAACTCCAGTTCTCAGGGACCGCCAACAGGTCATGTTTTCAGGATTTTCTCTGTATTGCACAGGTGATGTAATTCTTATGAATGCCTCAGACATTGCCACAAGTGTTCTCACTATAGGATATCCTGAAAACATGACCTGTTGGTGGTCCCTGAGGACTAAAGTTGGGGACCCCTGCTGTAAAGGATTCTGAAGGCATTTGTGCAATAAGGGGGTTTGATGTATGGTAATTAAGACCCATATTCCAATATTCCAACCTGATTTGTCTCCGGCTTTCTCCCGGGGGGGGGGGGGGGGGCGGGGGTGGATACCCTGGAGGGATCATTTCAGTTAGTTGTGTTGACTGAGCTATTAGGTTCAGTAGAACCAAATAGCTGCGTTATTCTGCCGCAGATTTACGCCGTGGGGAATGTAACATAAATCTATCTGTGGGTATTAGCCCTTAAGGGCCTGAAAGTCGTCCTGTGTAGAAGTACCCTTACACCAGAGATGCCACAAATAACATTGGCTGCCTTAGCTTTCTAGTAAATATTCTTTTAGTGGATATGCAGTAAAAGTCTGATTGGTGGACGCTGCTTGTCTGCTTCATATCTCCCAAAACTATAATGGTGTGTGTGTGTAATCCCACCCTCCCCAATCAGACCATTATAGCTCATACTAACCATCAGACCCCCTGCCTCAACACATAATTGGAGTTGATAAGGCAAAACTGTGATACACTGTATATAATATTGCTGAATATCTTTATTATAGGCTTTGATGATGATGATGCACTGCCTGGACCTCAGTGTTCACTAAACCAAACTGGTAAGCAATCTGTATTTAAAGAGACATTCTGTGTTTCATTTACTATGTAACCCGTTTCCCCAGCTAGTATTACCTGGTTTATTAATCTATCCGAAGATTCCTGGAGTCCTTCTCTTCAGGTGGGTCATGTGATCTCATTCTGACCCCCTGAGAATTAGTTTGTTTTTTATGCTGTGCTATTAGTAGGAAGCTATTTGTTTGAGTACAGGTAATTGGCTTTAAAACTCTTGGGAAACACTGGGGCTGATCATCCTGCTGGAAGCTGGGAGAGGAAGTGGCAGTCCTAATATCATGCATTGTCTCCTTTTGCATGTCCGCTTGTAGTCTTTCATAATTGCTGTGAATGTCATTCTTTATTTTGTCGTGTGGTAAAGTTGCCCATTCTTATTGACAAAACAGTCCTTACATCCTGCTAACGGCACATCTAACACAAGCTGCTTGTTTGAGTTCTTCCCAAAATGACTCAATGATGTTGAGGGCTCCCCTTATGACAGATCCATGTCTCTCCTGACGCTTATACCTGTTACTTTCCACAAAGCTCCAGCACTGTGTAATATTGTGATGCTTCTGTAACAGAGGTGATCATACCGGGTCTACGTAAATACCAGCAGAGTGGTCACCCCTCTACTGATTCTAATCCTAGAATGTGTTCATTAACCCTTTGCAATCCAATTTTGGATTCGGGGTTTCCTATGGGGCTTTCTCTTTCTGTCATTTTACAATGGCGCTATCTGCTGGCTAGAGCCAGTACTGCAGTATGTGACATGCCGAAGAAGCCATCGACAACAGAGCGGCTAGTAATATAAAGTAAGAATACCCTGCTGGACCTCTTCCGACATCCGAGCTGTACAGCCTTCAATCAGAATGTCTGAAGACGTCAGACAGTGGATTGGAAAGGGTTAAGAACCTTAATCCCCCCAGCAGTTCAGGACGGGCTCTGTCCCTTCTGCAGGAAAAGGACATTATAATTTTAAACGAACAGAGCTTGTTCTACTTTAACTGTCTGTAGCTCTGTTTCTATCAGGGCTACCAGATAGAATATTTGTAGCTCTTACAGAATTGGAGCTATAGCAGTTTGAAATGGGTTTGGAAATACTAAAATTATAGATGTCATTTTTTCATTTAGTGTGGTGAGGAGAGAGGAAGGGGGGGGGCATTAATTTTTGTGTATGGTATCACCCTCTACTCCCACCACTAACTCCACCTCTCCCATCAATCAGAGAGCATTGTCATATATGGGCTTTTTACAACAAAAGGAGTGAAATTACTTTACACAGTTTAATACTACAGATGCTGCAGTCATTGCTGACCGTGGCATCTAAATGTTTTTATAGAAAAAAAATACAACTTTTTACCCCTTACACAAGGCTTTAAATACTGAAAAAATAACAAAATAAACCCTACTCATGATTGGTATTGCCACATCCATAACAGCCCATACTATAAAATATTACTTTATATTTCAATCACAGCAAATTCAGCAAAAAAAAGGAATATCCAAAAAAGCTGTTTTCTGATCGTCTCACTTCCCCTAAATAGATATAAAAAAAGGAATAAAAAAATTGTATATACCTGAAAATGTTACCCATTAAAACTACACATCTGACATAAACAGGCCTGATACCGCTGTCAGCTGATAATGCTTTGGTCCTGGAATGTGGCGCCTCACAAGGTATTTGTGTAAAAGAAAAAAAAAGGTTTTATATTGTGCGAAAGTGGTAAAGCAAAATAAAACCTGTATAAATTTGGTGTTGTCATAATCTTTAGGCCTGTTTCACAGGGGCTACAAAATCGCACCATTTTGTAGCAATGCAATGTCGCTACAAAACGCATGTATGTGAAGCCCATGGTTTCCAATGGGTTCATCCACATGAGATATTTTGTAGCCTGAAAGAACCCATTGGAGACCATGGGCTTCACAGACATGTGTTTTGTAGCGATGTTGCATGGCAACAAAATCGTGGGATTTTGTAGCCCGCGTGAAACAGGCGTAATGGCTCGTAGATGAAAGGTAATATAACAGTAACATAATATTTATACCATGTCATAAAAATAAATCACAAAAAACAATGGGGAAATAGCTTTTTTTCTATTGCTTCCAGCAAATAAAAATAATAATAAGTTTTTCAATACATTACGTGTACCCAAAGTTGTTTTGTATAAGGCTGCATTCAGACGACCGTATATCGGCTGGGTTTTCACGCCCAGCCGATATACGGCGTCTCACTCTGCTGGGGAGGAGGCTGGAAAAACCAGGAGCAGTGCTCTGAGCTCCCGCCTCCTCTCTGCCTCCTCTCCACTCCCCTGCACTATTTTCAATAAGGAGAGGCGGGACAGGGGTGGAGCTAATTCATTAAATGTAGCCCCGCCCCGTCCCTCCTCCTCTCATTGCAAACCGTGCACAGGGGCGGGGAGGGGGTGGAGAGAAAGCAGAGAGGGGGTGGGAGCTCAGAGCACTGCTCCTTGCTCTTCCAGACTCCTTCCCCTGCAGAGAGAGACGCTGTGTATCGGCTGGGCGTGAAAACCCAGCCGATATATGGTCGTCTGAATGCACCCTCGTCCTGTCAAACGCAAGGTGAAAAACAGCTACATTGATGAAAAAATGAAAAAGTTTTGATCGCTGGAACACAAAAAGGGATTCGATTTACTGGCCCCTAATGATAAAATTACTTATTTCACCAAGGGGTTAAAAATGCACTTAAGCTAACAGAGTTCTTTGTCACCATTGTTTTTTGCAACATAAATTCAAAATTGCAATAAAAAGTGACATTTTAGGCAGGAATTCCAACTGAAGGCATTTTAGACGTATTTTATAGAACTGTTTGTATTACATTAATATTTCCTGTCCTTCATTTGAACAGATCGTCAGTGCGAGAGCATGGAAATCACATGTCTGATTAATAACACCATTTGTGGTAGGTTTCACCCTCAGGTGGTTATAAACTGTGTCTGATGTAGCGTGGGTTAAAGATTTCAGTGCAGTTTTAGGTAAGGGCAAATAGTACTTAATAAAGCTTTTAATAGAGAGTCAGCTGTGCTGTCTATTAATATAGCAGTAAATCTTCTAACCCTGCAGTGACACCCCCCTAAATGTCTACCCTTGGGAAGACCCCAGGCTCCATCCCAACTTGATTTATATGTGAAGGATTTTCCCTACCCTTTTAGTCTATGAAAGCTGCTCCTCTAAAAGGAGTTTCTATTGAAAAGTTGACTTTTAAAGGATGACAAGCAAGACTTACATGTGCCACTTAATCATCTGAATGTGGGCCAGTGCTGGATCACTAAAGTGAGCTAGAGGGGGAGACTTCTGTGGCACATTAGGGCAACTGCCAGATAAGGGTAGGGGGCAGAGCCAAATTTACCCCTAGACATTGGAGGTCCAGTGCCTAAGGCGGCCCCATGCCGGGAGCAGCCTCGTTGCCAGCAGTCAGGACTTTTTTTCAACCTCGTCTCCTGCCTCTTGTTAGAGATGCCAGTATATTTGCTGTTTTTATAGGGGCGGGGTGGAAGAGGATTCAGGATAAAGGCTGTATGGCAGAGAGGGAGGATGACAAGCCATGCTCCGCTCTCACTTCTCTGCCATGCGAAGAGACTGCAGAGCTAACACAGTAAGAGAACACAGAGGAAGCCTTGCCTGACCGCCTCAGATCCAAACTACAGACTCACTTGTGAAGTGTTAAGCCCCATTTACACACAACGATATCATTTGAACGAGGGAACGACTGAACAAATTAACGATTTTTTGCATAGAAATGCATAGCATTTAGATGGAAGGATAATGGTCTGAAATCCTCTCCATTTCCCTCATTAGCTAAGATAAACACTGTTTAGGTTGTTTGCTCAGGTGGACGTGTGTTTATGCGAGCAACTTGCTTAATGTTTAACTTTTTAATTAGTGTGAATTCATTTTAAGAAATTTTGGGCGATTAATCATTACGTGTAAATGGGCCTTAAGTAGTAAGTAATTACACTGTTTTATGTTTTCTTTAATCTCTGTAGAATGGCCACATGGAGGTAGGAGGGGGAGAGGTTGGCATAAGCGGCTTTACCTGACTCTTTATATCACTATGCTTCAGTTTTAATCTGGCCATACAATTAAAGGGGTTGTCCCGAGGCAGCAAGTGGGTCTATACACTTCTGTATGGCCATAATAATGCACTTTGTAATATACATTGTGCATTAATTATGAGCCATACAGAAGTTATAAAAAGTTTTTTACTTACCTGCTCCGTTGTTAGCGTCCTCGTCTCCATGGAGCCGACTAATTTTTGGCCTCCGATGGCCAAATTAGCCGCGCTTGCGCAGTCCGGGTCTTCTGTGTTCTTCTATGGAGCCGCTCGTGACAGAGAGCGGCTCCGTGTAGCTCCGCCCCGTCACGTGCCGATTCCAGCCAATCAGGAGGCTGGAATCGGCAGTGGACCGCACAGAAGAGCTGCGGTCCACGAAGCAAGAGGTTCCCGGCGGCCATCTTCACAGGTAAGTATAGAAGTCACCGGAGCGCGGGGATCAAGGTAAGCGCTCCGGTAAGCTGTCTGTACGTCCCTGCATCGGGGTTGTCTCGCGCCGAACGGGGGGGGGGTTGAAAAAAAAAAAAACCCGTTTCGGCGCGGGACAACCCCTTTAAGATAACATCAATTTGGACAGTCAGTCATCCATGGGATCATTTGTATGAATGATCCCACAAGTAGCTCTATAGATCAAAGTAGATGATAAGGGACCGTCAGCTTACTTCTGCATAACGTGTATGGTCGCCTTCAGTGGGGTTGTCCTAGCAAAATAAGTGTGGGTAGAGGATAATGTGTGAACTTATTCTTTTATGGTTTATTCAACAAACGTAGGGCATGTTCATATCTGTGCCTGGCGATTTGTTTGGACCGTCCACTGCAGATCTGGCATAAAATCCTGTAGGAAATAGTGCAGTATGCTCTTCTACTTTGTCTGGGAAACCGTCAGAGAGCTGGATGGAAGTCACATGGACCCATTATACTTATTGGGGGCCATTTGGTGCTGGCATGTGCCGATCCAGTGCTTCGGTCTATCCCATTGTTCAGCTCCTATGATGGAACCGAACAGTAGAAGAGTTGAGTGCAGAGGCAATGGCAAACCACCCCAGAAAAACAGTCTGCCAAGAAAACGTGACAATGTGACGTCACCATAGGAGTTGGTCACTACTCAATGCTTGCACCAAGGGACTTCACCTTGTATCTTACTAAAGAGGTCCTATATGGTATTTGTCTTCTGTGGTCATAATTCACTCAACATAACCAAAGTTTAGATTTTTAGTTCAATCGGTTTTTATTGGTTTTCAAAGAAAAGTATTATATAGACATTGCACAACATCGTTGATATCAACATGTGTCCGTATAAGCACAACAAACAACATATCTTGGTTTCCTAATACTTATGGCATGAACTAGATTGTATAGCTTAATCTCTTGTGTCTCGTATCAGAAATTGGGAACTGCGCAATGTAAGATTATAACAAATCATGAACAAAACTGGGGGGGTGAGGGGGGGGATGAGTGGAAAGGTGAAGCGGGGGTAGAGGAAGGGGAAGGGGGGGTAAGGGAAAAATATCAGCCTCGCTTACCCGCTCCTAAAGGTTGTTATAAACCTAACCGCAAAGTTTAGATTTTTAGATATGAATTACTTGATATTAGTTTTCTATCATTGATAAACTTTGTCTTAGACTTCTAGAATGCATATACTGTATAACTCAATACATATGTATATGTAATTAAAGAATGTAATACTGAACCCTTGTTTCATGTTTTTATCTATTAGGACATCAACTCTGAAGCACAACAGAACACAGATCGTTCCCATTTATGACTGTGTGGTATAAATCCTGTAGATTTCCTGTCACTGTTAGTTTCTTATTTGTGCAACAATGTTTTTATTGGCTGTTTATAAGGTTTTCCTATTAATTTTAGATGTTTTCCTGTTTGCTTGTAAGAACATTTCATCTATTTAGTTTTGATGCATCAGTGTTTTGCTTGTTGTAATAGTAGACCTGTTGCTTTAAGATTATTTGGCGTTCTTATAGTAATAAGGGCCCTTAAGAGATATTCTTGTAAAAGGATTCCATTCTGTTATAAACTTGTGCCTAATTACTCTGAAATAAATCTTACATTGTTTCTAGCACACCGTGTTATTTCTGGAGCAGATGGTTTGTTTTGTGTATATTGTATCATTTAAAGGGGTTGTCTCGCGAAAGTAAGTGGGGTTATACACTTCTGTATGGCCATATTAATGCACTTTGTAATGTACATCGTGCATTAAATATGAGCCATACAGAAGTTATTCACTTACCTGCTCCGTTGCTAGCATCCACGTCTCCATGGCTCCGTCTAATTTCGCTGGCTTCTTGCTTTTTTAGACGCGCTTGCACAGTCTGTGCTTCTGCCTGGTGAATGGGGCCGCTCGTGCCGGAGAGCTGCTCACCGCGTCGTCATCGTAGCTCCGCCCCGTCACGTGTGCCGATTCCAGCCAATCAGGAGGCTGGAATCGGCAATGGAACGCTAGGAAGGAGAAGAAAATCCACAGTGCACCATGGGAGAAGACCCGCGGTGCACCGTGGGAGAAGACCAGCGGCGCCATCTTTAAAAGAAGAATAGAAGAAGCTGCAGAACGCTGATGCAGGTAAGTGCAATGTGCTTTTTAAAAACTAACCTATGTTTTCTTTTTAACAGGGCAGAATGCGGGGGTAAGTGAAAAAAAAATTTTTTACGCTTTCGCCTTGAGACAACCCCTTTAACTTGAAGTATTCGCTGTTAGCATCAAGGACTCACCGCTTGTATCAAAAAGAAGTCGTGTTGGAGGGGGCGTGGCTAACTGCCGATGGAGTGAGCCGCGTTTGCTCTGAGCTCCCGCCGGACCCGCCGACAGAACGGACCAGTGTGCCGCCGCAGACCCAACACTGACCGGGCATGACGAAGAGGAGACCGGCCGAGACCCCTTAGCACCCGCGGAAGACATCCGGACCCGGAATGGAGCGCTTCCTCCACTCCCCCGAAGAGATCCCCACATCGAGCGGGAGAGGCAAGATGGCGCCCCGCAGACCGGCCAGAGAAGTAAGAGGGGGGAGGGAAGAGGAGGTGCGGAGCGACGCTGCAGAAAGGCCCCCCACCGAGCACTCCAGGGATCCAGGCAGCCCAGAGGGAGACGAGACGCCGGCAGCAGCAGCCCCCAGCACCGATCTAGCTCCACAGAGCAGACTCCTGAAAGACGGAGGGGGAGGGGGGGAGGGGGAGAGCGCTCCAGGCAGCGGAGAAACAGAGGCTGCATCTCACAGCCCAGCTGCAGGGGCTCACCCCTCCCAGAAGGAGAATAAAAGCCTCAGGGGACAAAACGAGCCTCACATAAAGGCCACCCCAGAACATAGCCACATGCAGGACAGACTCCTGGAAGATAGAGGGGGGGAGAGCACACCAGGCAGCAGAAAACCAGAGACTGCATCTCACACTAGTATCCCAGCTGCAGGGGCTCACCCCTCCCAGAAGGAGAATCAAAGTTGCAGGGGACATAATGAGCCTCACATAAAGGCCACCCCAGAACACAGCTACCCACAAGAGGACCCTCTATTAACCCCTCATTACCCCAAGAAACAAGGGAGTAAGAAAGGGACTCTGGACCCCTGTAGCTAGACCCTACTAAACCCAGAGACGTGATATGTCGGGTTCATTTTTAGAAAGAGCAAATTCTTCAACGCTCACGCACGATGGAAGACTTACATTTCAAGGGCCGCACGGTAGCCATATACCCGGATTTATCCAAACGCACCCTCCAGCTCCGCAGAGCCCTCAAGCCACTGCTGACAGCCCTGAGAGAGAAAGACATCCCGTATAGATGGGGATTCCCCTTACAGCTACAAGCCAAAAAAGGAGGGAAATTGGCCACCTTCAGGCACCTGGGCGACCTCCCTAAATTTCTAGGAACTTTGGAACTTCCACAAATAGTAATCCCTGACTGGCCCAGGATCGGAGGGATGCCGTTTCCGCCACCCAAAACAGACTGGCGAACCGTAGGCGCCCCAAGAAAAAGGAACAAGAACAGAGTACCAAATGATCAAGATGCCGATTAAGACCCGCAGAGCAACACAAACCACAGGCAGCTCTACCCTGGTTCGCGTCTCTACGAAGAACACCCGGGATGGAGTCCCTGGCGGGTCATCTCCCTCTTGCTCGAACTCAAAATCGTGATCCTGAATCTGACTCCCTCTTACCACAAAGATAATTAAGGGTCCTGCGGCGGACATGACTGTAGTCTGCAGATAAGCAAATTCTCTCTCCCCCCTTCCTCACCCCCCTCTTCTCTCTTTGCTCTTACTTCTCTCCGCCTTCTTCCCCCTCGTTCTGTCCACCTCTTTTGCCCACACACTAACTCCTTTCTCTCTCTCCGATCCACCTTACCTCTTTCTCCCCAGGAGAAAACAAAAGATACATATGCTCGGCGGTGAAGGTGGGGGCAGACCTCTGTTGTCGGTCTCCCCTCTCCTCCACCTAGATTAGGCAGCTCAAAGCTGCATCTACGGACAGCGTATTCCATTATATTTTATTCCAGTTATTTTAGTAATTTTGATTTGAGTGGCCTAACTAAGGCCAATTAATGTTCTTGGTTTGTATCTTCCCCTCCCAGGCCTTCCCCAGACACTACCCAACCCCCCTCTCTCCCACCCCTACCCAACCACGACCTCGCTTACGCCACATGGGAAACCTGCATAATATCTTGGCCTATGGCTAGCCTAACGGTGTGCTCCTATAATGCCAAGGGGTTGAACATCCCCTCTAAAAGGGGGCAAATCCTGTATCACATGCAGAAAAAAGGGAGAAAGGTACTCCTCCTTCAGGAAACACACTTTAAGACTGGGGAAATCCCGTCTTGCTCCACGAGAGCGTACCCCACATGGTTCCATAGTTCTAATCCAAACCGCAAATCAGGAGGAGTATCCATTGCTTTACACAACTCCCTGCAAATTCAACCCCTTGGCACGAAGAGCGATCCTGAGGGCAGATACCTCTTCCTCAAAGCTGATGTCACGGGCAGGATAATTACAATAGCTAATTTATATTTCCCAAACCAGGGACAGATCGCCTTTGGAATAGGTACCATGAGGGAATTATCGGAATTCGCGGACGGAACCGCTATTATTCTAGGAGGCGACTGCAACCTGGCGATGGACCCCGAATTAGACTCGTCTTCAGGTAAGTCCTCGGTCTCCCGCTTGGCAGCACGGGCCCTGGTTAAGGAGCTGGGGAACATGCACCTGGTAGATCTGTGGCGCTTGCTCCATCCGGGCGCCAGGGACTACACATTCTACTCAGCAGCCCATAACAGCTATGGCAGGCTTGATTATATTTGGATCTCCCATGCTCTCCTAGACTTTAAGCCGGCATGCACATTCGGACCTTTTATTTGGTCAGACCATGCCCCGGTATACGCAGACCTGGACGGCCCCCTTAGGGACCCCCGGGCACGTGGGTGGAGACTCAACGATAATATCCTAAAAGACCCCACATGTGCGCAAGAGATCAAATCAACCATAAATAACTTCCTAATTGACCACAATAATGACCCCACACGGACCCCACTTAAATGGGAAGCGCTAAAATGTGTCCTGAGAGGCACCCTAATCTCACAAGGGGCCAGGCTAAAAAGAGAACGCGCAAAGGAACTGGGAAACCTACTTACCACACTACAGGAAAAACAAATAGCAAACAAAAGGTCCCCAAGCGACACACTACGGGCAGACTTATCAACACTTAGACAAAAAATAATATCAATCTTAGATCAACAGACATTAGCGTTTAGAGACAGAATGCGGAGGGAAGTGTACGAGACCGGGGACAAATGTGGTCGCCGCCTTGCGCGAGTCCTCCACCCTAGAACACCTCAAACACATGTCCCCAAAATCCAGAGGGCCAAAGGGGGGGCGACGATCTCCACTAAAGACATCCTAGAGGAATTCCGCATGTACTATAAGAAACTATACGACATAGATAGGCCCGCTCAGGAAGGAGAGGGGGAGCAAAGTGAAGAGAGAGCCTTCCTAGATAGATATGGACCAGGACTCCTGGGAGCGGAGGAGTCTGAGGCCATGGAGGCGGACTTCACCTGCGAGGAGATAACCGACATAATCAAAAACCTAAAGATAGGGAAGAGCCCAGGCCCGGATGGCTTCTCAGCCAGGTTTTTTAAGCTCTTTGCGGAAGAACTATCCCCCCTCCTAACCCAAGTCTTTAACGATATTTCCAGGGGAAGCCCCCTATCCCCACAGGCCCTTCAGGCCCATATAGTGGTAATTCTAAAACCAGGCAAGGATCCCTCCTCTTGCGCTAGCTATAGGCCTATCTCCTTACTGAATTTAGACATAAAAATGATGGCGAAACTCTTAGCAAACAGGCTCAGTAGACACATTCCTGACTTAATACACAAAGATCAGGTAGGATTTGTCCCGGGCAGGGAGGCGCGAGATAATACCATCAAAGCCATCTCCCTAATTACGCGCGCAAGATCGACGGACAAACCGCTATGCCTCTTAGCAGTAGATGCTGAGAAGGCGTTTGACAGGGTCAGGTGGAGCTTCTTGGAGGGGACCCTCTGCCGAATGTGATTGGGGCAAAGGATGAGAAAGTGGATTATGGCGCTGTATAATGGACCCTCCGCAAGGATACGAGTAAACGGTGCCTTGTCGGATGAGATAATGATAAAGAATGGGACGCGGCAGGGCTGCCCTCTATCGCCCCTGCTACCGCCCTCACTATGGAATCCTTGGCCAATGCCATCAGGGAAAATGGATCGGTTAGAGGTCAGGCGGAGGGCCCCTCCGAACACAAGCTAGCATTATTTGCGGACTACCTCCTCCTGTTCCTGTCAAACCCTAGAGTGGGGTTACCGGTGGTGATGAAGGAGTTTGAAAGATATGGCCAGGTCAGCAATTTTAAAGTGAATCTCCAGAAATCGGAAATTCTTAATGTAACCCTCCCTCAGGAGGAGGCCGAGGCACTCGCTGCTTCCTTCCCCTTCAAATGGAAAGACTCCTATATAAAATACTTGGGGGTTCAACTACCGGCGGACCCGGCACAGATATTCGAACTAAATTTCCTCCCCTATGCAGATAGGCTGAGGGCAGACCTAAACAGGTGGAGCCCACTGTATGTTTCGTGGACGGGGTGGATTAACTCCATAAAGATGGACGCCCTTTCGAAGTTCTTGTATCTGTGTCAGACTATGCCGATACACCTAGGTCGTCAATACTTACTCAGCATCCGCTCCCTAATAATTAATTTTGTATGGGCAGGGCGTAGATCGAGGCTTAGCTACAGAGTGCTCACCCGAGCCAAGGAGGAGGGAGGGCTGGGGCTTCCAGACTTTGCGCTTTACTATAAAGCAAGTATAGCCAATTGCGTCCTCACACTACTTCAAGGGAGGGCGACAAAATTGTGGGTGGAAATGGAACATGAATCAGACGCTAGGGCGATACAGGGGGCCCCATGGATCCCAAGACAATACATGGGAGACCTCACCTCCCTGTCACCCCTTGTCAAGGGGATTCTCAAGATCTGGGGGACATTCGCATCAAAGCTAGGTCTAGCAACAGTACCGGGCCCCCTTACACCACTACTGGCCAACCCTCAATTCCCAGCAACTAGAAGCATTATATCGATACTATCCCTCCCTAGTCATCCAATACCGAGAGTCAGAGATGTACTGACCCAAAATGGAATGAAGTCCCTGACGGAGATTCACGGGAACTCCATCCCACACCCGGGAGCCTGGCTGAGATACCTTCAAGTTAGGGAGTTTGTGGGGTCCCTGGCGTCTGAGGGGTGTGGTAATAAGCAGTTGACGCCGTTTGAGCACCTGTGCATGTCCTCGGCTCCTACCGAGCATGGAATATCAACTATTTACAAGTTGCTGCTGACAAAGGAGATGGACGAACCACCCAGTTACACAGCCCAGTGGGAATCAGAACTGGGCAGAAGCCCAACGAGGGCAGATTGGCAGAGAGCGTTCCTTTTATGCCACAAAAGTTCCAGATTTGGGAGACTCCAGGAGCAAAACTATAAGGTCCTATCCAGGTGGTATTGGACACCGTCGAGACTGCATCAACTCGATAAACAAATACCCCCAACCTGTTGGAGGTGCCAGAAAGGCTCTGGGACAATGTCGCACATTTGGTGGGACTGCCCCCCAGTTAGAGAACTCTGGTATAATATAGAAACATTATACAACGAGATGACCAGGTCGGGGGTGTCCCTGACAGCTGAAATGACCCTGCTCCTGATGCTCCCCGGACCTATAGCCAAAGTCAAGGCGGACTTATTAAGGATGGTGATACTGGCGACAAGGATGTCTGTCCCTGGGCTGTGGAGATCCACGACCCCTCCCACTAGAATAGTTTGGGCTGAGAAACTGAACCTCCTTATGAGGTATGAAGAGGAGGGGGCTGATTGCGAGCAGGAACGACTGTACTCCCACGATTTCTGGAGCCCTTGGATCGTAATGAGAGACTCAGACCAATTCAAAAAATGGCTGGAAACAGGTCAGTTAGGTTGATAACAACCTTTAGGAGCGGGTAAGCGAGGCTGATATTTTTCCCTTACCCCCCCCTTCCCCTACACCCGCCTCACCTCTCCACTCATCCCCCCCCCTTACCCCCCCAGTTATGTTCATGATTTGTTATAATCTTACATTGCGCAGTTCCCAATTTCTGATACGAGACACAAGAGATTAAGCTATACAATCTAGTTCATGCCATAAGTATTAGGAAACCAAGATATGTGGTTTGTTGTGCTTATACGGACACATGTTGATATCAACGATGTTGTGCAATGTCTATATAATACTTTTCTTTGAAAACCAATAAAAACCGATTGAACTAAAAAAGAATTATTAGAATTTGTTATTAAGGAAAACCGATAGAGAAAAATACTGGACACTTCACAGATATGATGTCAGATATGTAAAGTCGGATCCTGTGAGTTTAATACAATTATGCCAAAGCACTGAATTCATGAAGAGGCGCACACCTCTTCATGTATTCAGCGCACCCCTGGAAGCTCCGTGCGCCTAGACAGAATTGTATGCCAGGTCCGACCTGGCTTACATTCCTGGTAAAATTTACACCAGTTTCTGGCATAAATTATACATAGATCTGCCAGTCCGGAGCGACAGCGCCCACTTTTCGATAAAGTTGCTGGGCCAGCGCAGAGAGGAGCGTTGCCCATGCATAACATCAACAGGCATCCTAGAATGGGTCCATCTATCCATCTATTCCATTACAATATGGAATAAGTGCTATCCATAGTGCAGTGTAGTGCTGCGCTGTATATCTATTTAATAATATGTGGCTCCAGTGTAACACTATGTCCCCGCCATTTGAACAGGTGCCAGGCTGTTATCCAACAACTGAGCACCCGCTCCACCTGGCACGGGAGACCAGTGCCAGGCTTCTAATGCAGCCGCTATCAAAAGACTGCATTAGAATAAAGCCCCTTAATGCCACCGTTAAAAGGCGTATGGGCGGATGTGAGTTCATCATGTGGTTATAATGGTGTCATTGCTATTAATCTGGTATTAAGTAATATTGTACATCTATCTTTTATGATATTTTAACCAATCTTAGAATGACTGAAATATTTTTCTTTTTTGTTAAATATCCTTAGGTCGGTTTCACACGGCCGAGAAAATCGTGCAAGTTTTGTGCGTTGAGAGACGCACAAATCTCGCACAAATATGAACCCCATTCATTTGAATGGGATCATACTAGAGATGAGCGAGCGTACTCGCTAAGGCAAATTACTCGAGCGAGTATTGCCGTTTTCGAGTACATGCCCGCTCGCTCGAGTAATTTGCATTAGCGAGTACGCTCGCTCATCTCTACATCATACACATGAGGAGAACTCTGCAATCCTCTGCCGTGACTGTGACAACCACGACGGGGATTCCCTTCATCCCTGCAGTGATGCTAGGCTTTTTTCTCCTAAAATCATGTCGCATCAGTTGGGCTTTCACATAGGTGGCGAAGGCGATATTGGGCTGTGATGAAACATATTCTTAAGACCTTTCTGTGATTTTCTTTTTTTCTTTTTGGTCTATATTTTAAAAAATCCTAAAATACTGCAATTTTTAAATTGACCACAGAGCCTAATATTAGTCTGATACTTCTTGATCTGTAGAGAATTAGCCAATAAATGCTCTTAATGCTGTAAATGTGGCTCTGGAAAGATGTCAGCCCCCATAGTCCTGTACAGACAGCAGAATAAAAAATTCTACAATCCAAAAATAAAAGCTGATGAGAAAAAATGGAAAATGTTTCACTCTCTGGTTTTAATTAATACAAAAAAGTGTTGGTATAGTCCCTTTAAGGAATCTGTTGCTAATGTATTGATCCTATAAGGCACCCTTTAAAAGTCTTATGGAGTCAATGCCTTCATGGGTCAGAGCTGATTTGTCATAGTCTGTGACAAAATTTACAACAAAATCTGCCCAAGAACCGTATTCTATTGAAAGTGACGCGTTCACCATGTGGAAACTGTGATGAGTGACCACACGCGGATTAGCCTGATTTAAATGGGGTTAAATACATATGTGGAACCTCAGTGTGTTGAACTGCAAATCTGCAGAAGAAATCCGAGGGTCAGCCACCATCTGAACATGGCCTTAAAGGGAACCTGCCACGTACCCACAGCACCATAAACTAATCTGACTTTTGTGCGGAGTGCAGATATTACCGCGTAACAGCACTAAAGTATAGTATAGAAAATACTATACTAGAGTGAGTATAGAAAATACGTCACCTAACTCCCTATCACATCCCCTAACAGTACCATAACGTAGTTTATGGTTCTTTCGTGATTTGACAGGTTCCCTTTAAAGTATTTTAAAGTCAAATTAGTTTCAGCAAATAAAGACTATTTGTTGTATAATTACATTTTTTTCACTATGCTTTCTGTATAAATCTCCTGTGGCTTTCAAGATCACTGCTTGCCATAATAAATTGAAAACCCTTTATTATGTACACCCAGTAGATAAAAATCCATTCTAGTCATGTGATGATCCCACAGCAGCATAGCTGCTTAAATATCGGTGCTGTGTCCTGATCCTGTGTCTATGCTTATTAATGCAGAAGCAGATATGGATTTGGGAATCATCTTTATTTGCATGGCATTGGAGGCCAAAGGGCATACATTTACCAAGAGTGTTAGTCAAAATAGAGCTCTATAATAGTTCAGGGTGGTCCAGCAGTGAGGGGGGTGGTAGATGATGACAAAAAGAAACAGAATAGAACTTTAGTAAAGATTGGAGTATTGGAATTTAATGGCTAGCAGTTGTACGGTAAGCTGTGTACATTATCCAGGATTAAAGACAATTACCTTTCAGTTTGTGTATGAACCAAGTTGGGTAACATTTTTCGTGTTGATGTTCGCCAATAGATCAACTGCAATGTAAATTGTGCAGGTCTAAGAGCGCTTGGCCCACAGTGATCTTAATATGGGAAGTTTTGATATGATATTCAGTAAAAAAGGTAATTACCAAAAACAATTTTAAACACTCTAAATTCAGTCACCTAAACTGGAGCATTTAGGCCACTGGCCAAAGGGCGTTGGGGTTTACCACCGCATATTTCCGCTGCGGGAGAACACTAAAGTCACCGCGATTTTCCGAGATGAACCTATCATTATGATTAGAGATGAGCGAGCGTACTCGGATAAGCACTACTCGCTCGAGTAATTGGCTTTATCCGAGTATCGCTGTGCTCGGGGCTAAAGATTCGGGTGCCGGCACGGAGCGGGGAGCTGCAGGGGAGAGCGGGGAGGAACGGAGGTAAGATCTTTCTCTCCTTCTCTCCCGCCCGCTCTCCCCTGCTCCCCGCTGCGACTCACCTGTCAGCCGCAGCGGCACCCGAATCTTTAGCCCCGAGCACAGCGATACTCGGATAAAGCCAATTACTCGAGCGAGTAGTGCTTATCCGAGTACGCTCGCTCATCTCTAATTATCATAGGTTCACCGTGAAAGATCATGGCATGTAGCGATTTTTATACGCGAGCGAAAAATCACTGAGTATTTTTGCTGAGCAAATTATGTAAAGCATAGAGTTACTTAGAAGATGGCAATTACTGCATGTCTCTGTATAAGAACTTTCTGACTTTGAAACTCAAGATTAAAGCATATATAACTACAACAAAAAGCAAATTCAGTCAGCACTTCCTACAAATGAATTAAATGCACAGATGAACTTCTGCCATGGCTGTGACAATACAGTACAAATAGAAATGTATGGCAGCAGCACTTATACACATTTAATATCTGAATTAAAATTGCATAACTTATTACTAACTGCATAAAAATGCTAATTTTCATCAAAATATGTGAGCCCACTTGCCATATCAAGGTGACCTTTTTATAGGTGGTGCCCAACACTGACTCATCCCTTATTGGGCCTAAGACTCCAAATTTAAGGAAAATGGGATGCAGCTACAAGCTCTAATCAAAAGGCTCTGGACAGATGCACAAATAAGGTGCACAATAGATAGTGGAGTTATCAAGGAAGTCTGAAAGCTAGAGATGCAGCTTTTAAAAGAGGAAAACTGGTGAAAATGCAGAATTCAAGTCATATAATGGCCAGGAATAGTTTTATTACTTAAAAATCTTATTCTGAAAAGTCACCTGAAAAGTTAGGCATGCTTTAATATATCTGACATATCTTTTTCTGTCCCTGCTCAAGAAATTGAAATATACATCTGTTATGAGTAAAATATCTACATGTGTTCCATCGACAACATCAAGGCCTTTGACTGCATCAACCATAACAAGCTATGGAGCGCCCTACAAAACCAGGGTGGATTGGCACATCTAATCAAGCTGATAAAATCACTTTATACCAATCAAGAAACCACAGTGAGAAGACAGTATGTGGACACAGATTGGTTTGGGATTGGCAAAGGTGGCCGACAGGACTGCATCCTCTCACCCTTCTTGTTTAACCTATATGTATAAGTGATCATGTGGAAAATAGACCTAGACACGCAAACCGGGGTGAAAATAGGTGGCAGAAACATCAACAATCTCCATTACAAGGATGACACAACTCTATTTGCAGAAACAGAAGGTAGTCTGAACCAGCTGTAAGATTTTAACTGAAAGTGAAAAAATGGGCCTCTAGCTAAATTTAAAGACGACAAAAATGATAATGACTTCAAAAAATAGCAATTAGGCCATAGAATGCGTGCAAGACTCATCTTCCTTTGTTCGAAATTGACCAGAATAGAGAATCTATGCCAGAGATAAAACATAGTATTTTGAGGCTAAGCGTATTTTAGGTTGAGGCTAAGCGCGATGCTAAATATGGACAAAATCTGGAAAAGTAGGGATATCGTCACAGCAACTAAATGCAGGGTAGTGCAAACCATCATTTTCCCCATAGCCATGTATGGGTGTGAAAGCTGGACTGCGAAAAAAGGTGAAAGAAGGAGGATTGATGCATTCAAGCTGTGGTGCTGGCGAAAGCTGCTGTGTATGTCCTGGAGAGCAAGAGTAACAAATAGAGAAGTCCTGAATCGTATAAGACCCGATATATTACTGGAGAGGAAGATGACCTGGTTCAGGCTCATGGATTTTGGCCATGTAATGTGAGCAGAGTCGCTAGAAAAATGCTTGGACAGGATAATGGCAAAAGAAGACCTGGCCACTAAAGGCCACGATGGATGATACTGTCAAAGCTGATACATGGGTATCACACAGCTGTGTGAATGACTAAACGGCAAACAACATCAGTAGAAATAGATTTGCACTAAAATTTGCATCAATTCCGGGTTAAATTATAGTAAATTTGTCAGACCAACATGACCCCACTCCTTCCGGCCTGCCTCTGCTACTTTTCTTGATACTTTTTCATGGTGGCAAGAGAAGTAAAACAGTTACAAATTACAGCATAAATGTGGGGTGCAGCAACATTTCTGACCTTTTATGCCAAATACTGGAATCATTATTTTAATAAATTTCCCCCATTGTGTTTTTAGTCATAGTTTTTTGAGAACTTCAACCCATGAAATTTGTGTCGTACAAAGAATTGGAATGTCCATGATTGCTGTACCATTATCTGATTTTATTACTGTTTAGACTAAATTAATAGTTTTTTAAATTTTAGTTTATTTTTAGGTTTTATGTTTTGCATTGAAAAGAAACTGAATAAATGAGAAATTAACGTCAGCAAACATATAGCCATCGCAAGTAACTTCTGATATTCACAGGAGGCTCAGAGAAGAGGAAAACCACTTTTATCAGAGGACACTGATTTCTTATGTAAGCAAGATACATTTTCTATGGCTCGGCTTTTCAAGCCTTTTCTACTGAGGCATCACTAGCCAGAATATGATATATGGGTGTCACTATTGGTTGTAACCCATACTAACATTTCTAAATTTCAACTTGATTTAACTTAAAGGGGTTGTCCAGTTTTTGACTATTAGGATAGGCCACAAATAGTCTGCTACCTGGAATCCCTTCTGATTAGTTATTCTCTGGGCCGGTGTGCTCATGCACTGAGCTGATTTCTGCAGGAAGTAGATGGTTCCATTCCCTACAATGAAGCAAGACTTTGTATTATAGGCAAAATTTCTGATTGAAGTGAATGGGAACATTATGTGTAATACCAAGCTGGGCCACTGCAGTGAGAACAAAGCTGTCTACATTCTCCAGAAATCAGCTCAGTGCATGAGCACACTGGCTTGGCAAATGCCTAATTATTAGAGGACCCAGATAGTGGATCCTTCAGCTATGCTCTACTATTGATGGCTTATCCTAAGCATAGGTCATCTATATTTTACAACTGAACATTCCCTTTAAAAAGTGTCTCCTAAACGAAGTAAAACATAAAAACATGGACAAAATAGTCAGTGATATTGCTAAACCAAAGATTGGTGCAGACAGAGAAAGGCCCTCATAGCATATGATCACTTAGATCAACTGAACCTCACCTACAAATAAGGGGCCCCCTCATAGTTTAAGAGCATGTTCTAGGATGTTCTCAATCCATTGTGACTTCATTGTAGTTTGGGGAATAATGAGAAATATGTCATGATTTACCTTTTCTTGTTGTTTATGAAGAAAATGAGAAACTTTGTATGGTTTATAATGGAGCATTTTGTGGACAAACCAAATCAGCCCATATAACATTATCGGTATACATAGCATATATTGGAGGAGGTTTTCGGGACTTAGATATAGGTCATCAATATCGGATGGGTGGTAGCCTGATTCCTACCGATCACCTTCATGGTATACCACACACAGCACTGTTTATTTCGTAGCAGTGATGTTTGGTACTGCAGCTCAATCTCATTGAATTGAATGAAATTGAGCTGCAGAATGACCATGTGACCAATGAATGTGACATCACAGGCCAGAGAAGAGGTCGCAGTACTAAGCAAACCCGGCGGCCTCTTCAAACAGTAACTGTTGTCAGCACCCCACCTATCTCATATTGGTGACTTAAGGATAGGTCATTAATATTTAAGTCCCAGAAAACCCCTTTAATGTAATGTACTCTTTAACATATGCAATATTTTACTTTATAGATACACAACCTCTAGACCTTTTTTAATAACATGAAGTTTTGCCTGAACAGACCTCTGTAAATGAGTAGAGTATAGAGATGAGCGAACGTACTCGTCCGAGCTTGATACTCGTTCGAGTATTAGCGTGTTCGAGATGCTCGTTACTAGAGGCGAGTACCACGCGATGTTCGAGTTACTTTCACTTTCATCTCTGAGACGTTAGCGCGCTTTTCTGGCCAATAGAAAGACAGGGAAGGCATTACAACTTCCCCCTGCGACATTCAAGCCCTATACCACCCCCCTGCAGTGAGTGGCTGGCGAGATCAGGTGTCACCCGAGTATATAAATCGGCCCCTCCCGCGGCTCGCCACAGATGCATTCTGACATAGCTTAGGGAAAGTGCTGCTGCTGGTGCTGCTGCTATAGGGAGAGCGTTAGGAGTTATTTTAGGCTTCAAGAACCCCAACGGTCCTTCTTAGGGCCACATCTGACCGTGTGCAGTACTGTTGAGGCTGCTTTTAGCAGTGTTGCACAACTTTTTTTTTTTGTATATCGGCCGTGCAGAGCATTGCGTCCGCAGTCTGCAGTCATTGTACAGAGTATAGGGGCAGTACTGGTGAGGCAGGGAAAGAGATATTCAGGCTATATACGCAGTGGGCTTTTTCCAAAAAATTGATCGCCGTCATCCCACCAGAGGGAAACAGTATACATAATATTATACGCTGCCTACAGTATCTATCTGCTGTGGGTTGTAGTCCTAATTAATACGCAGCTAAGCGTTACAGCAGGCTTGCGTAAAATTGTTTCCTGGATATGCTTTCTCTGTTACATCAGCGCTGTCATCCCGCCAGAGGGAAACAGTATACATAATATTATACGCTGCCTACAGTATCTATCTGCTGGGGGTTGTAGTCCTAATTACTACGCAGCTAAGCGTTACAGCAGGCTTGCGCAAAATTGTTTCCTGGATCTGCTGTCTCTGTTACATGATCGCCGTCATCTCACCAGAGGGAAAGAGTATACATAATATTATACGCTGCCTACAGTATCTGCTGGGGGTTGTAGTCCTAAGTAATACACAGCTAAGCGTTACAGCAGGCTTGCGCAAAATTGTTTCCTGGATCTGCTGTCTCTGTTACATGATCGCCGTCATCCCGCCAGAGTGAAACAGTATACATAATATTATACGTTGCCTACAGTATCTATCTGCTGGGGGTTGTAGTCCTAATTAATACGCAGCTAAGTGTTACAGCAGGCTTGCGCAAAATTGTTTCCTGGATCTGCTGTCTCTGTTACATCAGCGCTGTCATACCACCAGAGGGAAACAGTATACATAAAATTATACGCTGCCTACACTATCTATCTGCTGGGGGTTGTAGTCCTAATTAATACGCAGCTAAGCGTTACAGCAGGCTTGCGCAAAATTGTTTCCTGGATCTGCTGTCTCTGTTACATGATCGCCGTCATCCCGCCAGAGGGAAAGAGTATACATAATATTATACGCTGCCTACAGTATCTGTCTGCTGTATCAGCTCAGCATTTAAAAAAAATAGAAGCAAAATACTTAAAGGGGTTGTCCCGCGAAAGCAAGTGGGGGTATACACTTCTGTATGGCCATATTAATGCACTTTGTAATATACATCGTGCATTAATTATGAGCCATACAGAAGTTATTCACTTACCTGTTCCATTGCTAGCGTCCCCGTCGCCATGGAGCCTTCTAATTTCAGCGTCTAATCGCCTGATTAGACGCGCTTGCGCAGTCCGGTCTTCTCCCTGGTGAATGGGGCCGCTCGTGCCGGAGAGCTGCTCCTCGTAGCTCCGCCCCGTCACGTGTGCCGATTCCAGCCAATCAGGAGGCTGGAATCGGCAATGGAACGCACAGAGCCCACGGTGCACCATGGGAGAAGACCTGCGGTCCACCGTGGGTGAAGATCCCGGCGGCCATCTTAGCAAGGTAAGGAAGAAGTCGCCGCAGCGCCGGCATTCGGGTAAGTACTATCCGTTTTGGTTTTTTTTAACCCATACATCGGGTTTGTCTCGCGCCGAACGGGGGGCCTATTGAATAAAAAAAAAAAACGTTTCGGCGCGTGACAACCCCTTTAAGGCCTACTACTGGCCTTTGGCCACTTGACTGCTTCTGCGCTGTGAATTCCACTAGCTCAGTCATACGCACGTACGTCTCACTACAGGCGTGCGCAACATTGTTTCCTGGCTCTGCTGTGCGTTCCGTAAGGGAAGTCAGCCTCCAACCACAGGCCAATAAGCGGCACATTTAATTACAGCGTTCTGTTTCTGCACTACTCGTAATACAGCATGCTGAGGGGTAGGGGTAGGCCTAGAGGACGTGGATGCGGGCGAGGACGCGGAGGCCCAAGTGAGGTTGTGGGCACAGGCCGAGCTCCTGATCCAGGTGTATCGCAGCCGACTGCTGCAGGATTAGGGGAGAGGCACGTTTCTAGCGTCCCCACATTCATCTCAATTAATGGGTCCACGCGGTAGACCTTTATTAGAAAATGAGCAGTGTGAGCAGGTCCTGTCGTGGATGGCAGAAAGTGCATCCAGCAATCTATCGACCACCCAGAGTTCTGCGCCGTCCACTGCTGCAACTCTGAATCCTCTGGCTGCTGCTCCTCCTTCCTTCCAGCCTCCTCACTCCATTACAATGACACATTCTGAGGAGCAGGCAGACTCCCAGGAACTGTTCCCGGGCCCCTGCCCAGAATGGCCAGCAATGGTTCCTCTCCCACCGGAGGAGTTTGTCGTGACCGATGCCCAACCTTTGGAAAGTTCCCGGGGTCCGGGGGATGAGGCTGGGGACTTCCGGCAACTGTCTCAAGAGCTTTCAGTGGGTGAGGAGGACGATGACGATGAGACACAGTTGTCTATCACTCAGGTAGTAGTAATTGGAGTAAGTCCGAGGGAGGAGCGCACAGAGGATTCGGAGGAAGAGCAGCAGGACGATGAGGTGACTGACCCCACCTGGTTTGCTATGCCTACTGAGGACAGGTCTTCAGAGGGGGAGGCAAGTGCAGCAGCAGGGCAGGTTGGAAGAGGCAGTGCGGTGGCCAGGGGTAGAGGCAGGGCCAGACCGAATAATCCACCAACTGTTTCCCAAAGCGCCCCCTCGCGCCATGCCACCCTGCAGAGGCCGAGGTGCTCAAAGGTCTGGCAGTTTTTCACTGAGAGTGCAGACGACCGACGAACAGTGGTGTGCAACCTTTGTCGCACCAAGATCAGCCGGGGAGCCACCACCACTAGCCTCACCACCACCAGCATGCGCAGACATATGATGGCCAAGCACCCCACAAGGTGGGATGAAGGCCGTTCGCCGCCTCCGGTTTGCACCGCTGCCTCTCCCCCTGTGCCCCAACCTGCCACTGAGATCCAACCCCCCTCTCAGGACACAGGCACTTCCGTCTCCTGGCCTGCACCCACACCCTCACCTCCGCTGTGCTCGGCCCCATCCACCAATGTCTCTCAGCGCACCGTCCAGCCGTCGCTAGCGCAAGTGTTGGAGCGCAAGCGCAAGTACGCTGCCACGCACCCGCACGCTCAAGCGTTAAACGTGCACATAGCCAAATTTATCAGCCTGGAGATGCTGCCGTATAGGGTTGTGGAAACGGAGGCTTTCAAAGGTATGATGGCGGCGGCGGCCCCGCGCTACTCAGTTCCCAGTCGCCACTACTTTTCCCGATGTGCCGTCCCAGCCCTGCACGACCATGTCTCCCGCAACATTGTACGCGCCCTCACCAACGCGGTTACTGGCAAGGTCCACTTAACAACGGACACGTGGACAAGCACAGGCGGGCAGGGCCACTATATCTCCCTGACGGCACATTGGGTGAATTTAGTGGAGGCTGGGACAGAGTCAGAGCCTGGGACCGCTCACGTCCTACCCACCCCCAGAATTGCGGGCCCCAGCTCGGTGGTGGTATCTGCGGCGGTGTATGCTTCCTCCACTAAACCACCCTCCTCCTCCTCCTACGCAACCTCTGCCTCGCAATCAAGATGTGTCAGCAGCAGCACATCGCCAGCAGTCGGTGTCGCGCGTTACGGCAGCACAGCGGTGGGCAAGCGTCAGCAGGCCGTGCTGAAACTACTCAGCTTAGGAGAGAAGAGGCACACAGCCCACGAACTGCTGCAGGGTCTGAGAGAGCAGACCGACCGCTGGCTTGCGCCGCTGAGCCTCCAACCAGGCATGGTCGTGTGTGACAACGGCCGTAACCTGGTGGGGGCTCTGCAGCTCGGCAGCCTCACACACGTGCCATGCCTGGCCCACGTCTTTAATTTGGTGGTTCAGCGCTTTCTGAAAAGCTACCCACGCTTGTCAGACCTGCTCGGAAAGGTGCGCCGGCTCTTCGCACATTTCCGCAAGTCCCACACGGACGCTGCCACCCTGTGTACCCTGCAACATCGGTTTCATCTGCCAGTGCACCGACTGCTGTGCGATGTGCCCACACGGTGGAACTCTACGCTCCACATGTTGACCAGGCTCTATGAGCAGCGTAGAGCTATAGTGGAATACCAACTCCAACAGGGGCGGCGCAGTGGGAGTCAGCCTCCTCAATTATTTACAGAAGAGTGGGCCTGGTTGGCAGACATCTGCCAGGTCCTTGGAAACTTTGAGGAGTCTACCCAGATGGTGAGCGGCGATGCTGCAATCATTAGCGTCACCATTCCTCTGCTATGCCTCTTGAGAAGTTCCCTGCAAAGCATAAAGGCAGACGCTTTGCGCTCGGAAACAGAGGCGGGGGAAGACAGTATGTCGCTGGATAGTCAGAGCACCCTCCTGTCTATATCTCAGCGCATTGAGGAGGAGGAGCATGAGGAGGAGGGGGAAGAGACAGCTTGGCCCACTGCTGAGGGTACCAATGCTGCTTGCCTGTCATCCTTTCAGCGTGTATGGCCTGAGGAGGAGGAGGAGGATCCTGAAAGTGATCTTCCTAGTGAGGACAGCCATGTGTTGCGTACAGGTACCCTGGCACACATGGCTGACTTCATGTTAGGATGCCTTTCTCGTGACCCTCGCGTTACACGTATTCTGGCCACTACGGATTACTGGGTGTACACACTGCTCGACCCACGGTATAAGGAGAACCTTTTCACTCTCATACCCGAAGAGGAAAGGGGTTCGAGAGTGATGCTATACCACAGGACCCTGGCGGACAAACTGATGGTAAAATTCCCATCTGACAGCGCTAGTGGCCGAAGGCGCAGTTCCGAGGGCCAGGTAGCAGGGGAGGCACGGAGATCAGGCAGCATGTACAGCACACGCAGGGGAACACTCTCTAAGGCCTTTGACAGCTTTCTGGCTCCCCAGCAAGACTGTATCACCACTCCCCAGTCAAGGCTGAGTTGGCGGGAGCACTGTAAAAGGATGGTGAGGGAGTACGTAGCCGATCGCACGACCGTCCTCCGTGACGCCTCTGCCCCCTACAACTACTGGGTGTCGAGCTGGACACGTGGCCTGAACTCGCGCTGTATGCCCTGGAGGTGCTTGCTTGTCCTGCGGCTAGCGTCTTGTCAGAGAGGGTGTTTAGTGCGGCTGGGGGAATCATCACGGATAAGCGTACCCGCCTGTCAACCGACAGTGCCGACAGGCTTACACTCATCAAGATGAACAAAGCCTGGATTTCCCCAGACTTCTCTTCTTCACCAGCGGACAGCAGCGATACCTAAGCAATACGTAGGCTGCACCCGCGGATGGAAGCATTGTTCTCTATCACCATCAAAAACTGGACCTTTTAGCTTCATCAATCTGTGTATAATATTGATCCTCCTCCTCCTGCTCCTCCTCCTGAAACCTGATGTAATCACGCCGAACAGGCAATTTTTCTTAGGCCCACAAGGCTCAGTCATATAATTTTTGTAAACAATTTTTATACGTTTCAATGATCATTAAAGCGATGAAACTTTCACCTGAACCAATTTTTATTTTAACTGGGCTGCCTCCAGGCCTAGTTACAAATTAAGCCACATTAACCAAAGCGATTAATGGGTTTCACCTGCCCTCTTGGTTGGGCATGGGCAATTTTTTTGACGTACATTAGTACTGTTGGTACACCAATTTTCTGGGGCCCTCGCCTACAGTGTAATCCAATTAATTTTTTGCCCACCTGCATTAAAGGTGACGTTACATCAGCTGTGCTGGGCACTGCAATGGGATATATTTATGTACCGCCGGTGGGTTCCAGGGAGCCACCCATGCTGTGGGTCCACAGGGAGTTGTAACTGCATGTGTCCACTTCTAAAGAACCCCAGTCTGACTGGGGCATGCAGTGTGGGCTGAAGCCCACCTGCATTTAACATGACATTACCTCAGCTGTGATGGGCAATGCAATGGGATATATTTATGTACTGCCAGTGGCTTCCTGGAACCCATCCATGCTGTGGGTCCACAGGGAGTTGTAACTGCATGTGTCCACTTTTAAAGAACCCCAGTCTGACTGGGGCATGCAGTGTGGGCCGAAGCCCACCTGCATTAAACATGACATTACCTCAGCTGTGATGGGCAATGCAATGGGATATATTTATGTACCACCGGTGGCTTCCTGGCACCCACCCATGCTGTGGGTCCACAGGGAGTTGTAACTGCATGTGTCCACTTCTAAAGAACCCCAGTGTGACTGGGGCATGCAGTGTGGGCCGAAGCCCACCTGCATTTAATCGGACGTTACCTCAGCTGTGATGGGCACTGCGGTGGGTTCCAGGGAGCCACCCATGCTGTGGGTGCACACGGAATTCCCATTGCGGAGTTGTACCTGCCTGTGACTATTTATAAAAAAACCGCGGTCTGACTGGGGCATGCAGACACCTTGACAGAATGAATAGTGTGTGGCACATAGGTACCCCATTGCTATGCCCACGTGTGCAGCTCCTGATGGTGGTGGCACAGGATTATATTTCTCATTGCTTCTGTACAGCATTGTGGGCTATCGCCCCGCCCCTTTTAAAGAGGGTTGCTGCCTAGCCGTGCCAACCCTCTGCAGTGTGTGCCTGCGGTTCCTCCTCATGGCAGACGCACTTATAAATAGACATGAGGGTATTGTGGCATGAGTGCAGCTGAAGGCTGCGCAGGGACACTGGTGTGCGCTGTGGACACTGGGTCGTGCGGGGGGGGGGGGGGGGTTGGGCAGCATGTAACCCAGGAGAAGTGGCAGCGGAGTGTCATGCAGGCAGTGATTGTGCTTTGTTGGAGGTAGTGTGGTGCTTAGCTAAGGTATGCATTGCTAATGAGGGCTTTTCAGAAGTAAAAGTTGTTGGGAGGGGGGGGCACTCTTGCCGCTATTGTGGCTTAATAGTGGGACCTGGGAACTTGAGATGCAGCCCAACATGTAGCCCCTCGCCTGCCCTATCTGTTGCTGTGTCGTTCCCATCACTTTCTTGAATTGCCCAGATTTTCACAAATGAAAACCTTAGCGGAGCATAGGTCCCATACAAAAATGCTCGGGTCGCCCATTGACTTCAATGGGGTTCGTTACTCGAAACGAACCCTCGAGCATCGCAATAATTTCGTCCCGAGTAACGAGCACCCGAGCATTTTGGTGCTCGCTCATCTCTAGTAGAGTACAATACAACGGAGTGAATGCATCCGATGAATAGAACCATGGTGGCTCTAATAAAATATGCCACATGCGCCTAAGTAGAGGCTCACAGTTCTCACTAATGCAGGTAGTAGTGGTGAGAAGGATTCATATTAGCATTATTGGCTGGCCTAAGTCGGAGGGTTCTGTCCTGGTTACATGTCATACAGGTTTGTATAATTTGCACATTGTCCTTATGCTGGTGTGACCTTGTTTCCACCTCCTTCAGTCAAGGTTGTGACATCTGTACGTCCGCTAGACGTGCTTGTTTCAGCTCCTCCACCAAATGGTCTGCGACCACAGCATATAACTTGTATTAAGCAATTTCGAAACTATAACACAAATAGAAAACATTAGCACATTGTCAATATCTGACATTGGCTGAGCACTTAGATTATAGATGTACTATGTAATTATAGTTATAACCACTTTACTAATGTATATATATTCATGTAGGTTCTTACATTACCTCCAGTGCCCTGTGTTTTGTGGATGTTAATTGATTTTTAATTAACATTAAATAAACTGTATGGAGGGAATGGAACTGTAATGTTGCTTATAATGCTGTTTTGATGTTAAAGCCATGATTACTTAGTTTTACACAGTAGAGGTGCATTTAAAGGGGTTGTCCCGCACCGAAACGGGGTTTTTTTTTTTTCAACAGCCCCCCCGTTCGGCGTGAGACAACCCCGATGCAGGGGTTAAACAAGAAAACCAGACAGCGCTTACCTGAATCCCCGCGCTCCGGTGACTTCTTACTTACCTGCTGAAGATGGCCGCCGGGATCTTCTCCCTCGGTGGACCGCAGGGCTTCTGTGCGGTCCATTGCCGATTCCAGCCTCCTGATTGGCTGGAATCGGCACGTGACGGGGCGGAGCTACAAGGAGCCGCTCTCTGGCATGAGTGGCCCCATTCAGAAAAGAAGAAGACCCGGACTGCGCAAGCTCGTCTAATCTGGCGATTAAACGCTGAAAATTAGACGGCACCATGGAGACGAGGACGCTAGCAACGGAACAGGTAAGTGAATAACTTCTGATAACTTCTGTATGGCTCATAATTAATGCACAATGTACATTACAAAGTGCATTAATATGGCCATACAGAAGTGTATAGACCCACTTGCTTTCGCGGGACAACCCCTTTAAGGTCTCATGTCCTCGGGCTCACACAGTTTCCACGTGCAGAATCCTGCAGCAGATTTGACCGGGTCCGCAGACATGAGGCCAGAAAATAAATTATACTCACCTGTCTGGACGCTGCGGGACTCTACTCCGTGCAGGTTGAATCTTCTTTCTTCTGCACAGCGGATGGGCTTAGGACACCGGTGGCATGCCGGGTGCATGCGCAGTGCCATCTTTTATTTTTTTAAACTCCTGCTTTCCCACTGTCACGCGGCACAGACGCAGTGACAGCTGAGTTGTGGCCATGAGCAGGGGGGAGAGAGGGAGAGAGAGATCTCCCCTCCATCTCTCCCGCGCCGCTGGCAGCCGAATCTTTGCTCCTGAGCGGGCAGGTACTCGCTAAGGGCAATGCTCGATGGAGCAATTGCCCTTAGCGAGTATGCTCGCTCATCTCTAATACTATTGCATATCTTTCCTCATAATTAGGTACTTTAGAGATCAAATATTTCAAAAGATTGCTTTGGTGGGGTTCTGGGATTGGTAAAACATAAAGGGGGCCTGACTTTGCCCATGGATTTGGCTAGTGAGTATGAGAATAGGTTCGGCTTGAATAAATAGGAAGATATACAGTATATTCATTGGATCTTTACCCAATTATAACCAAAACCCATCAGAGGCCACAGCGTTACTTTCCTGAATTCCTGGCATCATGGCGCCCAGGATTTGAGTGTTGATGGCTTTACAGCGAATTATTTCCCAAATCCAAAAGAATTCTAACTTGCAACAATATAACTAGATCATATATAATTAATCAAAGCCAAGACAAGCAATATTATCACACCGTTCCCTCCCCATTTGTCTAAATAGGAATTAAATGCAATACCAGAGACTGCCAATAGGACGGGTTACTGTTGTTTTTGACAAAAGCAGAGCCTTTTTTTCAAATTAGTCACAGATTTCCTCTTTAGGCTTTATTCACATGAGCATATATTGGCCGCCATTTTCACAGTTGGCCAATATTCACTACCACCTGATGCATTAGATCAGATGGGCGATTTTCTGCCGCATAAAAGCGCCAAGATAATGCATTTCGGCTGGGTGCTTTTATGTCGACCAGGAAAGATAGTGCTGAAACTATCTTTCCGTCCGGAATACATTGACCGCTGCTATAGACTCCTATGAAAGCCTATGACAGCTGCTGGAGAAGAGAGGTGGGAGGGAGTTTAGCAGTGTGACTGCTAAACTTCCTCCCCCTTCTCTCCTCCTCTCCACCCCTTGTTAGCTGTTTGTAATGGAAGGGCCGTGGAGGGGGTGGAGCTAGTTGCTAAGCTCCCTTCCTCTCCCTTTGCTAGCTGCTGAGAGGGGGCGAGAGCTTAGCACACTAGCTCCTGCCCCATCCCACCTCCATCCCCTTGCCAAGAGCTGTCAAGGAGGAGAAGAGCTCTGCTAAACTGTCTCCTCCCACCCGACGGCATTGTAGGCTAGGCGAATATGTGCCAGGCCAAGGCTGTTTGAATGGGCGCACAAACATTAGATTTCTGCACCTGTTCACGCATTTTACATTGCCTGCGGGCAAACGTTAAAACGCCAATACCCATGTGAATAAAGCCTTAGTGAGGTTTATTCATTGCTTTTGCGGCAGTTTTTTGTACTTTATTAGACAAAGTCAGAAGTGAATTTGAAAGTCATAGGAAATATATAGAATATATAGATATATAACTATGTAGAAGAACACAAACTTCCCCTTCCTGATGGATCTGCTTCTCTTTTTGGCTCAAATAAAAACTGTAATTTTTTTTCAAAACCAAACTGGAGTGTGAAGCCAGCCTTAGGGGCCTTTCTCACGGGATGGGATTAGAACAAACGATGTAACCAAACCAGCAGCTGTGGAATTCCATGCCAAAATCTGGGGGTCTAAGACTGCGGGAATGTCCGCAGCAGGACCACACGGAAATTCCGTGAGATTTACGCAGCTTGAAGTCCTGCGGGTTTTGGCGCGGGTTTTCAAGTGGCTTATTCCGCTGTGGCCAGCTCTTCCCCACAGAGAGGAGAGATGGCCGCAGCGGAAACAGCGATAAGATTGACGTGCCTCAGCTTTGAATTCCGTGCGGCATATCAATTTCAGCGTGGCTTGGCTGTAGCGGACTGGACGCAGTATGTGGATGAGATTTTTGCAGAGTATCAATGTATCTATAACAAGTATCTATAGTGCAAGTATCTATAGCAATGTTTCCCAACCACACTTCCATACAAGATTGGGGTTCCCATAAACACTTTCAGGGGATACACCGGGGATAGGAACGGATGATTACAATCTAGGGACAGTAATGTAAAATATATTGCTGCTATATAAAACTATATGGATAATACACGATAAGCAATGTAAAATGAGGAACAGTTAATCATATATCATACATACATATTTATTATGAATCTACTCCTCATGCATTCTACAGCAATGTGCTAATATTTATCTAGTTCTAACATACTGTGTTACCATGTGTCTACAACCAGACTAATAATGCAAGTTGAAGAAAAAGGCTGGACACATCATTTCAACTGGTGTAATAATAAGAGAATTAACATCTAATGTGTGAAAATATTAATTGGGAGGGAGGCTGTATTTTTTGGTGGAGGAGACTTTTTGGTGGTCATTTTGAAATCCTCCATATTGAATTCAGCTCAGGTTTTTCTAATGGGGGTCATGTGAAATATCAGTCTTGGTTAGAACTTACTCAAAAGTACATTAAAATGTCAGTTTTGCCCTAACTTTACTTGTTTAGGAGTTAAGTGAGGGCGATAGTTTACAAAGTGCTTTGCATGACATGTTTGATGTGTCCATCCTTCTGCATACGATTAAACATTTAATCCAGTCTTTAAGAAAACGCAGAAGAACTGCAGGTGGTATTTCTTCACAGTACTGTAAGATTCACTGTTTCAGGTGAACCACATTGCGTATCTTTCCCACACTGTTTCATATGACTGGTGAGGTCAACGGACACAACCTCCAGTGCTGATCCGATCATAACCCATCATGGATTGACTCATCAAAAACAAAATGTTTGCAAAAGGCTTATCGTTTGGTGTGTTAATTGGGGGACTCACTTTATAAGGCCTTTCTTCATTGACTGATCACTTAAAAGGTGTTGTACTATATAAGAAGTTATCCCCTATCCATGAGATAGGCTCACTGCTGAAAGGAGGAGATTGAATGGAGCACTGGTCACACAAGCCTACCAGTGCACTATTCACTTTCAATGGAGCTGCGCAGATTCTCATGCAACACCTGCTTGGGTATTTCCGTTAGCCCTATGGAAATGAATTAGGGTGGAGACCGTACATGTTTGGCCAGCACTCTCTTCAACCTGTCATCCCTGCGGGAGGAGAAGGTTCCCCTGCAGTGACAGGCAGAACTAGACAGGAGTCCCATTTTGGAGATCGTCGATCAGCAAGTTATCCCCTGTTCTGTGAATATAGGGGATAGCTTGCAATCTTGGAACAAGCTCTTTAACAGTAAGAAGTACCTCCAGATGCTACAGGATACCATATTCTCATCTGTTCTCAATAAGAACAGTGAGTTGCCACGTTACTTTAAACAAGAGAGTGCACCTCCACACTTTGCTGTGGCTGTAGGCAGTTGGCTGGATGTGCTATTCCCTTGGCACTGGATTTGGCATATTGGTCCGTTAGAATGGCCTCCAAGGTCACTGGACTTAATGCCTTTAGACTTTGATCCCTGGGGCCATTTAAAGTCTCTTGTGTTCAGCTACACTTCAAAACAATTTTCATTTCTATTATTTTATAAAATATTTTTTTACCAACATTATTCACTCTTTTGTGAAAATAAGGCCTATACCACTAGATGGCGCTTAGTACCCCGATGATCCCAATATGGCACCTTCAATGCTTCCCTCAATGTATTTCACTCAACAAAGAGCAGGAACATCAAGGTTTTTATTTCAGATTTGTATTAAATTAGTATTGACTTTGTTACACTTTTGACTTGTGTAGAAGGAAGCCTGGTCAGAATGGATGAGAAAATAAGGTTCCTTCTGGGCGTAAAAATGTGTAACAATGAATCTGCACCTTATCCTAAACAGGAAATTCATATTATAAAAAAGACATTAAAGGACAAATCGCAAAAGGTCATAAAACTTATCTCATCACCAGTATGGGTAAAAGTTGTTACAGTTTATGAAGATAAGGTGGTGATCCTAGTACAGTGATGGCAAACCTTTTAGAGACTGTGTGCCCAAACTGCAACCCAAAACCCACTTATTTATCGCAAAGTGCCAACATGTCAGGGGGCGGGGCTTACATTATTTTACCTCCGTCGTTCTAAAAAGGACAGGGCTGCTTACAAATAGACAGCGTGCAGATTTAGACTGCTTTTTGGAAGCGGAAATGCTGCAGAACGTCCTCAGCAAAAAATTCTGTGGAAACTTCTGCAGCATTTCCGCATCCAAAAAAGTCAAAATCTGCACACTGTCTATTTTGAAACAGCCCTGCCCATTTCCGCCACATGTAAACATACCCCAGTGGTAATAGTGACCCCCCCAGCGGCCCTAGCGAAAATAGTGACCCCCCAAATGGCCACAGCGATAATAAAGACCCTCCCTAGCGGTAATAGTGACCCTCCCAGGGCACCAGCAATAATAGTGACACCCCCCCAGCGATAATAGTAACCCCCCAGCAGCCCCAGTGATAATAGTGGCAACCCACCCCCAGGCGATAATAGTGACCCCCCCCCCGGTGATATAAGTGACCCTCCCCCCAGCGGTAGTAGTGACCGCCCCCACAGCGGTCCTTAGCAGTAATAGTGACATCCCACAGTGGCCCCCAGAATAATAGTACCCACCCCAACTGTAATACTGACCCCCCCTACACAGGAGCCCCCCCGTATCATAGTGACACCACACAGTGGCCCCCAATATCATAGTGACACCTGTGAGGTGTGATAGACATGATGATTAGTCAGTGTAAAATGTCTATTGATTTGTACTAAACTAGATGTATTACGCAGCTGTAGTGATTTAACTCTTAGAGGCTAATGACTGCATAATTTCATTATAGTAATTGCTGGACAATGGCATGGTGAAAGATGTGTGTTATAATGTTAGCCTAATATATATATGTTCCACAAGCAGCCTCTGAGAGTTAAAAGTCATAGTATTACATGTATACCTGTATTCAATACTGAGTGTTTCCCCAGTCCTTTCCCATCCCCCACACAGAAACTTCTCCATACTAACTTCTGCAACAAAGAGATACTTTCAGTTTTGACCGCATGTAATAGAACAAAGGACAAATGAGACACACAGTGGACTTTGGAGAGGGGTGGGGGATTCTATATGATCTGACAAATGAGAATTCTATATGTTACTGATGTAATCTGTTGCACACCCATAAAGGGGCAGGTGTCATGTGTTACAATAAAAGCCTGAGGCTCTACACTTTAGAGAGACTCTCCCAGCTTAGACCAGCACTTGTGTCTGATCTGGTCGATGATGTGTGCACACTATACAATTTGGAAGCTACAGAATACCCCGAAACCTGCTGGAGGAAAATATGATCCAGTTCAGAGGTACTGAGGGGCGTGATAGTGGATGGTCGCTACATCGCCCCTAGGTTCCTGTATTATGCCTAGTGGGGCTGGAGGAAGTTCATGTCCCGCTGTTTGAGACATGAAAGTCCAGGAGTTCAATGTAATCTCCAGCAAGTAGTTGCTGGAGGTTTTCCTTTAAAAGTCTTTGGGCCTGGATTTTTGGAATGGATGTCAGTTTGGTAGTAAGGCCATCCATTCCAATTCCTCCACTCCAGGGTGTGTGCGAGGTCAATCAGCACAGGTGCTGAGGCTGAGCCAGCAGGAGGTGTGCATATAAATAGCAGTGTGCACTGACACAGGGGGGAATAAGATGGCTGCTGGACCCTGGCAGCCTGTGATACCTGCTAGAGGTGGAAGCCTTGCTGTGTGGTGAACCTGCTGAGCGTGACCTGGTCAGGCAGGGACTGCCTATGGACCTATTGCTAGACTGTTATTTTCATGCCTGAAGCTAAGGCTGAATTTTTTTTTATTTTTCTGGACTGAAATAAACGCAGGTCACGCCTGCACTGGGACTTTACCAACTTGTTTCCGTCTTTGACTGCCGCAAAACCCGCAATCTACCGAGCTGTCCTCCCAAACACCCCACAGCAGCCCCCAGTATCATAGTGACACCCCACAGTGGCCGCCAGTATCATAGTGACACCCCACAGCAGCCCCTAGTAGTAAGAGTGACACCCCACAGTGGCCCCCAGAATCATATTGACACCCCACAGCAGCCCCTAGTAGTAATAGTGACACCCCACAGTGGTCCCCAGTATCACAGTGATGCCACACAGTGGCCCACAGTATCATAATGACATCCCACAGCAACCCCCAGTATCATAGTGACACCCCACAGCGGCCCCCAGTATCATAGTGACACCCCACAGCGGCCCCCAGTAGTAATAGTGACACCGCATAGCGGCCCCCAGTATCATAGTGACACTGCATAGCGGCCCCCAGTATAATAGTGACACTCTACAGCGGCCCCAGTATAATAGTGACACCCTACAGCGGCCCTAGCGAAAATAGTGAACACCCACAAATGGCGCCAGCGATAATAGAGACCATTCCTAGTGGTAATAGTGACTCCCCCAAGGCTCCAGCGATAATAGTAACTCCCCCTTCCCGCCAGCAGCCCCAGTGATAATAGTGACAACCCACCCCCTGGTGATATTAGTGACCCCCCAGCGGTAGTAGTGACATTCCCTCTTGCGGTTATAGTGACTGCCCCACAGCGGTCCTTAGCAGAAATAGTGACATCCCACAGTGGCCCCCAGCATAATAGTGCCCACCCCAACGGAAATAGTGACCCCCCCACAGTAGCCCGCCGTATCATAGTGACTCCACCCAGTTGCCCCCAGTATCATAGTGACACCTCACAGCAGCCCCCAGTATCATAGTGACACCATACAGCGGCCCCCAGTATCATAGTGACACCTCACAGCGGCCCCCAGTATCATAGTGACACCTCAAAGCAGCCCCCAGTATCATAGTGAAACCCCACAGTGGACGCCAGTATCATAGTGACACCACACAGCGGCCCCCAGTAGTAATAGTGACACCCTACAGCGGCCCGCAGTAGTAATAGTGACACCCCACAGTGGCCCCCAGTATAATAGTGACACCCTACAGTGGCCCCCAGTATCAAAGTGACACCCCACAGCGGCCCCCAGTATAATAGTGACACCCTACAGTGGCCCCCAGTATCATATTGACACCCTACAGCAGCCCCCAGTAGTAATAGTGACACCCCACAGTGGTCCCCGGTATCATAGTGACCCCACACTGTAGCCCACAGTATCATAATGACATCCCACAGCGGCCCCCAGTATCATAGTGACACTACACAGTGGCCCCCAGTATCATAGTGACACCCCACAGTGGCCCCCAGTATCATAGTGACACCCCACAGTGGCCCCCAGTATCATAGTGACACCCCACAGCGGCCCCCAGTATCATAGTGACACCCCACAGCGGCCCCCAGTATCATAGTGACACCACACAGTGGCCCACAGTATCAGTGTGTGCATCTGGTCGGGGAGCTGCAGTACCCCAGCCGGTAATCACTGTAATGGTGAGAGACGTCACCAGAAAGCAGGACAAAAGGTCCTAAAGCGGGACTGTCCTTCCTAAATCGGGACGTCTGGTCACCTTAGTTTACAGCCATGTGATCCCGGCCTAATAGGGGTGTGAAGAAGAACACAGCATGTTCTATTTTAGGGCTTCTTCACATGGGCTTATGCGCGACTATGCTCGCAGTTACGGTGCATAGACACTCATGAACGTGTTTTCCTTTCTCGAAGTATTAAAACTCTGCAGTATAGCGCAAGATGAATAAAAATGCGTGAAGATTGGTCCTGTTGTATCTTTCTCCCACATAGTATTAACGGGCGAGAATCCTACTAGTGCAAATGAAACTGTTGAATCAATGGTTTCCTTTCGTCCCCTTATGCAGCCGTGATTATCATGGCTGGATAACGGGACAAAATCGCACCCATGTGTTTAAGGCCTTTACGGCGTATTGTGAGCAATAGAGCCCTGTTGTCCTCTATGGGTGTGTAATAAATGCTGTACATACTATTACATTGCGTATAAACACACACACACACATGCATCGTTGCTTAGCGACAGAGCGGGAAAGAAGAAAAAATGAAACCAGGACGGCTGCGGATGACAGCGTGCGTGATATGTTATCATGTGCAGTCCAAAATCACTGCCATACACGGCGATATGTCGGGTCACACAGCGGTAAAATGCTGCGTTATACTGCATGCTCGTGTAAAGGAGCCCTTATGGTTAAACAGATGAGCGCATGCGCTACTACGTTCGTGGCTACGGAGTGTATTAGTGCATGAACTGTTTGTTTTTGACTATTCATACTCTGTGCTATTGCGGTAAGATAGGCCCCGCCCTATAACGCAGCATTAGGCCCCGCCCTATAACGTAGCATTAGGCCCCGCCCTATAACGTAGTATTAGGCCCCGCCCTATAATGTAGTATTAGGCCCCGCCCTATAATGTAGTATTAGGCCACACCCTATAATGTAGTATTAGGCCCCGCCCTATAACGTAGCATTAGGCCCCGCCCTATAACGTAGTATTAGGCCCCGCCCTATAACGTAGTATTAGGCCACACCCTATAATGTAGTATTAGGCCCTGCCCTATAACGTATTAGGCCCGCCCTATAACGTATTAGGCCCCGCCCTATAACGTAGTATTAGGCCCCGCCCTATAACGTAGTATTAGGCCCCCTGCACACAGCAGACACAGATTCCACCTGAGGAGTCCGGCACTGGCAGCAGCGGCGTCTGAGTGTACCTGCTCAGTCGCCATATTTTCTGTACTGCTTTTGGACCCGGGGGCTTGCCGTTGTTCACACGCAGTAATTTATTTTTTCCTGTGCTGTCATTGCGGATGGTCAGATGGCTTCCAATGACTTCAATGTAAGCCGTTCGTGTGGAGCCCGCATGGAAGTGAAGCATGCTGCGAGTTTTCCTCCGCAAGTGGAAATTGCTATTGATTTCCGCTCATGTGAAGGAAGCAGCGGATTTCCTTGGGAAGTAAAAGGCGGTATTTGCTGCAGAATCCGTGGTTGGCGTCTGCACTGCAAATCTGCAGCAAATACGGCCCGTGGGCAGGAGGCCATAATGTGTGAGGGTCCTGATAGTGGAAACCATCAATGGTTTCGCTGCGTCCCGTTATGTAGCCGTGATTTTCACAGCCGCATAATGGGACAAAAATACAGGCATGTTTTTAATAAGCCCTAAAGGAGCATGCAGGTTATGTGAGGGGCAGCAGCTGGCAGAGCTCACTATGGACTCATCTCCACTGCATGGAAACCTAGGCAGATTCTGTGTGAAATCTCATCACTGACACCACAGAAGTACAGGGCGCAGCTGACAGAGCACTGCTCTACACACTGCTGCCGGCTCCTATACAGGCAGCAGAGCGCGGACTCCGCGGCCCTGGGAGAAAAACGGAGTAAACTGCGGTCTTCTACAAAATGGCGGCCGCAGCTGTTTAATTGGGTTATGTGGTGTCACGTGGTGTTTCTCCGCCGCTTCCACGAGGAGCGGCCTGTGTGTATGTCGCAGTTGTGCGGTGTGTGGGCGGGGCGCTCTCCTCGCTGTGTACACACGGCTGTAGCTCTGCATCTCGGCCTCTGCTGTTTGCACGAAGGTTAGTTCCTCGTGGGTGTCACGCGGTCCTCCGCTGGACCAGTGTGCTAACACTCTTCTGCTGGGGTCTGGCACCACCAGTAATTGCCAGAAGCAAGGTGTCTGCCTGCCCCTCGCCATGTGTACATGCCTCAGTGTCCAAGCACACAGCTGGGGGTCCCAGCTCCATAAGAGTGCAGCAGCCCCCATAACTGGACCATTACTCCTTTCTGAGTGACCCGCACGGTTATTGCGCCCGCAGCCAGCGATCAGTCATTCATCGCATAGAATTACCATTTTATGGTTGGAAAACCCCTTGAAAAGCTGAAATAGCGTGATTTATCCCAAATAGTGCAAGAGGAGGGGCTGCGGGCGCCGCTCACACTGCGGAGACGTCTTGGAATCTGGTTGCAGCTCCTCCACTTCAGCCGCTCTCACACATGGATGCGGCAAAACTCTGCGATTTATTTTCTTTTTCGGGAGATTAGGTTCGCTAAATGATGAAAAATAGAGTAGACAACGCTCAAAAACGGCAGCACTGGACACTTAACACGTATCTGTGAGGCCCCACTGTAGTCAATGGGAGCGTTATGCTGCGATCACCGTGGCGTTCCAAACGCTGTGGTCATCGCGGTAATGCGCCTGTGTGAGAGCGGCCGTCCTCCTGTAGTAGGTGGGAGAAAACTGTGAACCGCACGTGGCGGATATTCGCACCGGTCACTGTGCTGCCAACCTGCACATGGTGTCACATGTCAGAAACGCCAGTTAGATTCTGTCGCCAATACCGGAAAAAGCGATTTGTTTCCCGCATCGCAGAAACCATCATTCATGCGTATGACTCCATTTAAAAGAATGGTGGTCATGTGCTTCTCGCGGTGCACAAATCTCGTGCGCGAATCTCAGCCGTATGAAGCCGGCCTTCAGGCTTCTTCTGATGGCCGGGATTTTGTCCCATTCTGCATCAGTCAAAATCTTGGACGCAAAACGCGATGAAAGAAAACCACTGATTTTGCTGGTTTTGTTTTGGCTAGCGGGATACTAGCGTAATATTACTGCGTGCGAGAGAAGATGGGTCGGGCAGGTCCTGTCTGCTGATTTGTTTTTGGATTGTGCGCAATAGTACTGAGCTTAAATAGTCAAAAAAAATCACTGGTTCATCCGTAAACGTGGTCAGTAGTGGCGAGTGTATTTGCGTATGCGCCTGTATGTTGGCGCCCTTACATGTGGGGTCTGATGCCAATATGAGCCTTGTGTGGTGCAAAGTGTAAGCTCTTGCCTACAACCTAAAGGTTGCAAGTTCAATCCCAGCGTGAGTCAGGTAGCCGGCTCAAGGTTGGCTCAGCCTTCAATCCTTCTGAGGTTGGTAAAATGAGTACCCAGCTTGGTGGGGGGTAATAAGTAAAAATTACCTGAAAGCGCTGTGGAATAAGTTGGCGCTATACATAAATGACAAGATTTATTTTAATATGGCAACTGTTCTGTAACTGAGCAGGATGTGGAGTTGGAAATGTGCAGCATGCTTGTATGTGATGGTTGAGAGTTGATTGCTGGGGGTCCGTCAGTTAGGGACCCCCTACAATCTGCTGCTATCCAGCCCTATGTCGGATTGTCGGGGTCCTGAATGACAGATCCCTGCCATTCAACAGCTGATCACGGGGGGCTCTGTACAGCAGACCCTCGCCAATCAGCAATGGATGACCTATCATCAGTAATTAAAGGGGTATTCTGGTGAAATGAAGTTATCCCCTATCGGCCACTACATGGGAGGTCCTTGCGGGGCTTCCGCTCCGACCAGTCTTCATATTTGAACCCAATAGAATTCCGTGCGAGGTTCCCAAATGCTCACAAATTGGAAATACGCTGCGCAATTCAGTATTAAAAAAGGACACCTCATTAGGCTAAATAGCCTTTTTTTTTAAATTAAAGTATTTTTTATTAAACTTTTTCACCTTTTGCATATTCTAAAACATTTTTTTAAACAAATCTTTGGTTTCCCCTCCCTTCCCCTCTCCCCCCTCCCTCCCCCATCCCCCCTAAGATCTCTCTCTCAACGTTCTGTTCTTTGGGTAAACTGTCTCTGAATGAACAGTGTTGTGTCGTAAACAATAATAACAGTTCATGTAACGTATATTTGTTTTCTTCTTTGGTCTTCGTGTTGCTTATCTTCTTGCTGTTTTCTTTTATTGATTCAGGGTTAGATTTTTTGTTGCATTCGAGGGGGGGTCATATTTCTTTTGCCCGTTGCCCGGTCTCTCTCTCTCCAATCCCTCCTTTCTTAACTTTTCCCTATTACTCCTTACCACTTTATTTTATTGTATATCGAGTCTGTAATTTGTTCTACATTTCCCAATAAACTTTATATATATCGATTACATACGTTGTTATGTCTTAGTAAATCCCCGGTTTACTGGTGCCTCCCCACACGGCTCACCACTCCCTATGTATTTGGTCCAACATTACTGCTCTGGGCGTGTATCCATCTCAGCCATATGTCCTGATATTTTTGACTGGTCTTACGCTTAGTGTAAATACTCCTTTCCCACGGTAAAATTTGGTTGACCTTATTTTTGAATTCTCCCAGCGTGGGTGGTTCTTCGTCCAACCAGCGCTGGGCTATTGTTTTTCTGGCTATATACAATAGTCTGGCTACCGCTAGTTTTTCATGATCATCTAATGTTAGATCCTGTATGTATCCCAGAATGCACACGTATGGTGTAAAGTCCATACGTATGCCAAATGCCGCGTTAATTGCATTTCTTATTCCCATCCAATATCTGTGCAATTTTGGACATCGCCGTGTGGGTTTTGCACCTTACACATATCGGGGAGGTTCTCATTCCTATATTGTGTAAGAAGGCCGGGGTGCGGTACACTCTGTGTATTAGAAATATTTGTGAGACTCTGTGTGATTCGCTCAGAGATAACTTGGGTGTCATTTGTAGGATTTCCTCCCAGTGCGACTCCTCAATGGGCCCTATGTCTGCCTCCCATTTTGCTCTTGTTGATAACGGGTTGTGTGCATTGACCGTGTCCTGTATATGGGAATATAGTACAGATATTTTCCCCGCTGTGGTGGTGGCTTTTCCTATTATGTCCGCTACTATATTTATTACCATTGTTATTTCCGCCGTGTTTTTTTCCGCTTGTATAGCGTGTCTAAGTTGCAGATATTTGTAAAAGTCACTATTGGGGATGTCGTGGTTTTGCCTTAACTGCTCGAAGGTTTTTAGTTCCCCCCCCCCTCCAGTATCTGGTCCATTCTCCTAACTCCCCTGTCTTTCCACCCTTGGAATCCTTTTAGCTTGTTGATTTCTGGCAGGTGCGGGTTATTCCATATGGGGGTATGTTGTGTGCAGTTTTTTATATCAAGCATGTTTCTGGTCTTCCACCATATTTTATGTATCAATAATAGCGTGGGGGCACTTTGACCGTTTTTTTTAAACGCTCCACGTTCCAGGGTTTCAAACAAATGTGATCCGTTAAAGAGATTTTTAAGGATTCTGAAACTAGCGTCGTGTGTTTCTTCTGTCTCCCATCCCCTGAGATGTTGCAGCTGGGAGGCCATGAAGTACGAGAACGGATTGGGCAAGGCTAATCCTCCCTTTTCTTTTGAATTGTATAGCAGTTCTAATTTTATCCTAGGTGTCTTCCCTCCCCATATGAGTTCTCTAAACAGTCCCTTGGCCTTGTGGAAACATTTTTGTGTTATCCAGTGTGGGGAGTTGTGTATTAGATACAGTAATTGGGGCATCCATATCATTTTTATAAGATTCACTCTTCCTATGATTGTCTTGGTTAGTTTTTTCCATATGTGAAGTTTTTGTTTCCATTTTTCCATAAGTGGTTCCAGGTTTATTTTCCCGTACTCACTGACCTCTTTCGTAATTTTAACTCCCAGATATTTAATTGTTGGGGTGCATTTCAGGGTTAATTCTCTATTGGCAACTTGCATGTCTGGGGTGTCTATTGATAGTATTTCGGATTTGGTCCAATTGATAGCGAGTCCTGAGAAGGCTCCAAATTCTTTTATTGTTTGCATCGTGGTTTCTAAAGATTTTTCCCTGTCCCCTAAAAATAATAACATGTCGTCTGCATACAAAGCGATTTTCTCCTCCATGTTTCCTCTTATGAATCCCACTATTTCCTGGTGTGACCGAATTTTGCATGCTAGGGGCTCTATTGCAAGTGCAAACAGGAGTGGTGATAGTGGGCATCCCTGCCTTGTCCCTCTATGTAGTGGGAATGTTTCTGATGACCCCCCGTTGATGGACACATCCGCCTCCGCTCTAGCATATAGGAGTTTTACTCGTCTCACAAATATTGGGCCACAGCCCATTTTTTCTAGTACCTTCCACAGGTATTGCCACTCAACGCTATCAAACGCCTTGGCCGCGTCCAGTGAGCATATGATTCTGTCTCCGGTATTATCTACGGGTATTTGTAGGTTTAGAAATACTCTACGGATGTTCGTAGCCGTTGATCTTGCTGGTATAAACCCACTCTGGTCTGGATGCACCAAGGTGGATGCCACTTGTGATAGCCGCTTGGCTAGAACTTTTGCTATAATTTTGACATCCGCGTTTAACAGCGATATCGGCCTATACGAGTCCATCAACAGGGGGTCCTTTTCTGGTTTTAACAGAATTATTATTTTTGCTTTTCGCATTGTTTGTGGTAGTTCCCCTTCCTTTTCCGCCCCCGCCCATGTCTCCAGGAGTTGTGGTAATAAAGTGTCTGCATGTTGTTTGTAAAATTCTATTGGGAAACCATCCTCCCCTGGGGCCTTGTTATTTTGCATGTCTTTTACTGCCTCTTGCATCTCCTCCAAGTCTATTGGTGCATCTAGAAACTCTCTCTGTTCCTCCGTCAATTTATGTGTTCTTATATCCGCCAAGTATTCCTCGATTTGTTCTACCGTTTTTTCCAGTTTCGAGGAATACAGAGAGGAGTAAAATTCCCGTGCAATCTCTCTTATGGATGTTGCGTCCCTGACTATCTCGCCTTGTGCGTCTTTTAGTTCAATGATGTATGTGGGGCTGGTTTGTGCTCGGGCTATAACTGCCAGCATATGTCCCGTTTTTTCTCCCTCCTCATAATATGTCTGTTTCCTGAACCCATTTTTAGTGGCTGCCGTTTCTAGGACGTATTTATTAAGGGCCTCTTGGGCCTGTTTCCATAGGTTGAGTGTTGTTATAGTTTTCTCTTTTATGTAATTTTCTTCTGATTCTTTTAGTTTGTCTCGTATTTTTTGCCCTCTTTCTCTATGTCCTTTTTTTGCCTGTGTGATTTGCTGTATGTATACCCCCCTCATATATGCCTTCATGGCCTCCCAGCAAATCGTCATACTTGTGGTATCCTTATTTAATATGAAGTATTCCTCTAGTGTTTTTTTCACTATTTCCTTGTTTAATATGTTTAGCCAGTGCGAGTTCAGATTCCATCTTTTTTGGGAATGACTCACAGTGTTACTGTGCTGTATGTCCAGACGTAGGATGGAGTGGTCAGAAACAACTCTTGGTAGATATTCTATCGAGGTTATATCTCTATATATCTGAATATTCCCTACCGCTAGGTCTATTCTAGATAAGCATTGGTATGTGGATGAGTAGCAGGAGTATTGTTTGTTTGTGGGGTGCCGTGTTCTCCATATGTCTATCAATGATATCTCGTTTATTAGTTTACCTAGTGGTGTCAGGTTCCTTTCTTCGTTTGCGTTTCCTGCCCTTAGTCTGTCCTGTGCAGGGTTAATGACCGAATTAAAGTCGCCTATGATAAGGACTGGAATGTCCGGTTTATCTGTTATGAATCCTATAACTTGCCTCATTATCATGTTATTATATGGTGGCGGGATATATACTGAAGCTATAATGCATGTGTAGTTGTAGATTCTGCAGTGTAGGCATATAAAGCGGCCTTCTGGGTCAATTTTTCGTGAGAGACATTTAAACGGTATATTTCTGTGTATCACTATGCTGACCCCCCTGGAATACCTCGTGTGTGTGGAGTGGAAGCTCTGACCCATCCCCCCTATTTTGAACGTGTCCGTATTTTCTTTTGATAAATGTGTTTCCTGCAAGCATATAATAGCCGGGCCTTGTTCCTTGATGACTTGCAGTACTGCTGATCGTTTTGTCTGGTCACTCATACCTCTCACGTTCCACGATACGACCCTTATCCTACTACCCATTTTCCTTGTTTTTTGTTTTCCGCAGGGTTATTATTTTCTGGGCGCCTCCACCCCTTTTTGTTTTTATGAGTGAGTCGCACTGGGAGGGTCCCCATCTCTGTATTTGTGTCTCGCCCGTGTCGCCCCGTATATGTGTATGTGTATTACTGTTTGTTCTCCGCATAGGGCTTCTCCAGTAACATTTTGGTTTGGTCCCCCACATCCCCCAGTACAGACATTTATCCACATTTACTGTACATATTTTCGTTATTTGCAACACATTTATCATTTGTACATTTACGTTGACATTTCTTCCCCTTATCCCACCCTGAATCATTTTTCTATCGTTTAACCTTATCCCTTTTAACTGTATCTTATCTAATATTCCCCTAATATGCGAGAGAGAGACCAAACAACAGACACCCCCAACATGTAACTCACTGATCCGTTGTCTCATCGGATCGGGGTACCAGTCCTCCATTCTCCTACGCGATGCATCCTGTCGTCCCAGGAGCTCCTTTCAGAAATTTTCGGTTCCCTTTGCATGAACGTTTCTTTAGGTGCAGCCTCTTCATGGTGTCTTGCGCGGCGATCTTCCCCTCCGAATCTGTTCTTCATTTTGATCTATCCAGGCACCTGCATCTTTTGGGTTTTCAAAGAATTGTGTCGTGCCCAGCGCCGCCACTCTCAGTTTAGCCGGGTACAGCATCCAGGCTAAATAGCCTTTTAAATCACGGCAGGGGTGTGCCACGCAAAATACAGTACTACATGCTGAAACACGCTCAAATCTACCTCATCAACCTCGTTCACATTGCGAATACATTGCGCTGAAGCATGCGTAATTGCACGTATGATCGTCTGAAGCTGTCCTTACGGAAAATGACTTGGGGAGCAGAAGAAAATAACTCATTCACTTAAATGGATTGATTCACATGAGCGATCTTTCTCTCGGACCGATAGTCTGATTTAGAAAAATCGCTGCCTGTCCTATTTTTGTGCGATTCTTCAAGAATCCCTCATCATTTTCTATTGGAGCGTTAAAAGAAATTGCATCGCAATCGAATTCTGAGCAAATGAGATGCATGTTAGTGCAGGTTATTACAGGGACCACAAGAAAAAAAACTAGGAAATGCAGAGCTGAGAAAAACGTATGCCGAAATAGTGAAAAAATTGTATGGAAAACAATTATTCAGTGCCCAGAACCGCACTGGCATGTGTGAATACGGCCTTAGTGACAGTAATTGTGTAACTGATAGGGTTGTTCCTATCTCATAAAGGTTTGGCATATGGCTGGAATATGACATCATTCTATAATTGGGTGGGGGGTCTGACCTCTGGGGCTTCCACTGATCCACCAGGCTGCATTGGTTAGTAGGGTGCTCCCCTCACAGCTGCTCCTGGCCACTTGGCTGTGCAGGGAGCTGCAGCATTGAATGTTCAAGTGAATGAAGCCCCCTGAACAGCCGATGGGTGGGGGCACTGCTGTGAAGGGTAAGCATAGAAGGGGACACAGCACTAAACTGGCAGTTCGCTTCTTTCACAGAATTGTTGGGATACCAGAGGTTGGACCCCCGATGACCATAAGGCTGCTTCTACATGGGCGATTTCCTTGCTATGTGACAGTGCTACAAATCGCATGTATGTACAGCCCATGCCTTTCTATGGGTTCTTCACACAAGCGATGTTTTGTAGCGAGCGACATTGCGAGACTACAAAATCGTGGTATGCTATATACAGCTGCGATTTGCAATTTTTTGTAGCCCATGTTTCCCTATGGAGCCTTCCTTACTGTTGCATCGCATTGCACGAACGCGTTTTTTTCGTGCGGTGCGATGCAACTTTTACAGTAGGAAATCCTACTGTAAAAGCCATAAACTAAGCCCTAACTGCAGGGGGAAAAAAAGAATACATCACCTTGGTAGCACTGTCCGGCTCTGCTGCATCTTCTCTCCAGCACTGGTCTTCAGCATCTCTTCTAGCCGGGGATTGAAAATCCCCGCCTCCTGGAAGTGCTGCCTCTGATTGGCTGAGTGCCATGATGCTTATCCAGTCAGAGCCAGCGTTCGATGAACCAATCAGCCATTCATCGAGCGCTGGCTCTGATTGGCTAAGCAGGGTTCATACGCATCATGAAATACCTGGAATTTGATGAAAGTCATGGAATACCTGGAAATGTCATGGAATTTCTTATTTGTCATGGAATTTTTTCTGAGTAATAATAATAATTCCTGAGATTCTTGTTTGTTTTAGTTATGTTTGTCCAAAACAATTCATTCCATTACGATCCAGTATTGTGTTTAACACTAGAGGCCAAAGGAATAAAGAACTAAAAACACACAAGAATCTCAATACTCAGCCTTAGGGCTTATTCAGACGACCGTATATTGGACGGGTTTTCATGCCCGGACAATATATGGTGTCCCTCTCTGCAGGGGGAGGAGGCTGGAAGAGCCCAGAGCAGTGCACTGAGCTCCTGCCCCCTCTCCGTCCTTCGCCACTATTTTCAATAGGCAGGGGCGAAGCTAAGTTGCGAAACTTAGCTCCGCCCCTGCCTTCACCCATTGCAAGTAGTGTCGGAGAGGGGGCGGGAGCTCAGTGCACTACTCCTGGCTCTTCCAGCCTCCTCCCCCTGCAGAGAGGGACACATGAAAACCCAGCCCATATATGGTCGTCTGAATAAGCCCTTAAAAATACAAAAAATATTTCAGATTTTGAAGTTTTTGTTCTCTTGTGGTTGATGATTTTTTTATTTAAAAAATGATTTAACTGGAAATAGCTTGACTCAGCAGGGTGTGTCTCTTGTTATTTTTGTAAATAAAACAATAAAAAAACAATAAGGGCGCTTTCACTCTCATGAGAAAAATCACACTTTTTTTGAGCAACGCAAGAGGGAGTGAAAGTGCAGAATTATGAAAGTAATGATTTTCAATGGTTTCTTTTTTTTTTGCGATGTTGCAAGAAAGAAAAATCATGGCATGCCCTATCTTTCTGCGTTTTGCATTTTTTTAATCTCCCATGTTTCCTATGGAGCTTCCTTTTTATCGCATCGCAAAGCAGGAACTTGCGATTTTCGTGTGATGCGCTTTTATCATTAGGCCTGTTGACTTACGCGCTAAAAAATTGCAGCAAAATCGCGAGTGGCAACAATATCGCCAGTGTGAAGGAGCCCTTAACCTTTGATTGCGTGTATTTCAAGTTGCGCGACTGTCATTGAAAATCAATATTTTGTCAAGGAAAAGTCATGTAAAAGTTTTTTTGAAAACCTGTATGAACCCTGCTAAGCGTCACAGCATTCAGCCAATCAGAGGCAGTGCTTCCCGGAGGCGGAGATTTTTTAATTCCCGGCTGGAAGAGATGATGAAGACCAGTGCCGGGGATCATGAAAAAGATTCAGCAGAGCCGGACAGCGCTTCTAAGGTGAAGTATTGTTTTTTTTTTCTGCAGTTAGGGCTTATTTTTGGGGTAGGGTGCTTTGTAGCGCCACAAAATTGCGGTAGCGCAGTGAGAAAACGCAGCGATATCACATGGACCACCGATGCGATATCGCTGCAATTTTCCTGTGTCGCCCATGTGGAAGGGGCCTAAAGTGATGGCCTATCCTGGTGACATGGCATCACTTAACAAGATGGGAATACTTCAGAGAAAACTATAGTTTCCAGTGTGACTCCTGTGGCTACTGTGTATGGGAGAAGTGGCTACCAGAGCTACTGCATGCAGTAGACGATTGGTGTGATGAGGGTGAGATTAGGAGGTGGTGGGTGTGATTGTTTGTCTTCTGGAGCTTCTCTTTATAATATATCTGAGGTCCTGGAAAACTCTTTAAAATCCGCAGTGTCTGACTCTACTAATTCACCGTCTTGTTCTCTTCCTCTGTAGAACCATGTCCTCCTCTAAGGTGATCTTACCACCATATCCAGTGCAGATCGGTTCAGTTAAACACTACTCTCCTGAAAAATATCTCCAAGAGTACGTACAGTGCGGTAACTATGCAAAAGTGAAGAAAATGCTGAAAAAAGGTAAGGGTTGTACTATAAGGGCGCCCACCCACTGGCGATTTGCGTTTCTCTGCGTTTTGCGTTTTTTCTCAAGAGCAATTAGAATTGAATGTACTCCCACCCACTGGCGTTTTGCGTTGCGTTGCGTGGCGTTTTTTAACATAGGAACCAGCAGTTGCATATGTGTCCTTATTTTTCTCCTAATGCACCCATGAAAGTCAATGGAAATTAATGGAAACGCCGCGAAAACGCGGCGTTTTTCACGCACGGAAATCGCAAACGCCAGTGGGTGGGCGCCCTAATAGTGTGCTAAAAGATAATGTAACTGTAACCCCTCGTACAACACTGGTTATTGCTTCACCGATTCTCTGCTTAACCCCTTAATAACATGGCCTTGGTTCTAAGTGGATTAAAGTGAAAACAAAAAAAACAAACTTCCACCATCTTTTGTTGCGTCTTGGTTCTACGGCACACAAACTGCAACAAAAATGACATAATAACTTTATTTTATGGGTTAGTACGATTACTACGATACCAAACTTGTATCGTTTTTGTACTACTTTTATTTTTTTTTTAAATATATATTTTTTAAATATTTCCAGCCGCCATCTTTTGCCCGCAATAACTCTTCATTTTTCCGTGGACGTAGTTGTACAAAGGCTCATTTTTTGGAACACATACGACTTTTTTATCGCTTTTTATTGCATTTTTTCTTGGAGACAGGGCCACCAAAAAAAGCGCATTTCTGAAAGTTTTTTTCCCCCCTTTTTCAGACGACGTTGATCGAGCAGGAAAAATAATGTGTTACTTTGATAGATGGGATTTTTATAGACGCAGCGATACCAAATATGTATTTTTGTTTTATAATTTAAATTCTTTTATTGTAAATATGTCAGAATTTTTATTTTTTATTTTTACTTTTATTACTTTTTCAACGATTAGTAAAACTTTATTGTTTTTATGTTTACTTCTTTCTTAATCCCCAGAGGGAACCAACTAACGATGGTTTGATTGCTCCTGCAGTATGATGTAATGCCTTAGCATTACATCATATCACGATCGGGCTGGCAGTCTATCAAGCCACCACACCAGAATGGCTTGATAGGCAATCTGACAAGACAGCCCTGGGGCCTTTCAGAAGGGCCCTGGCTGCCATGACACCTGCACGGCTCCCTGCGATCTCCTCAGAATTGACAGCGGCATCTAGGTGGTTAATAGCTCCTCTCAAACGCACAGCTTTTCGGGGCTTTTGCGGCTGGGTTCAGCTGTAATAAACAGCCAGCGCCCACGCTAAATGAAGGGAGATCGCTCCACGATCTCCCTTCATACATACCACGACCCCGCAGGAGGTAACTGTACGACCTATAGCAGGACGGGGTTAATCATGAATTATGTCTTATATGCATGGTAAAGGGCGCACAAAGCTTTATGGCAATCTCTACAGGGGTTGTCCCGCGCCGAAACGGTTTTTTTTTTTTTAACCCCCCCTTCCACCCCGTTCGGCGCAAGACAACCCCAATGCAGGGGTTAAAAAAACAATCCGGAGAGTGCTCACCTGAATCCCGGCGGTCCGACGTCTTCATACTCACCTGCTGAAGATGGCCGCCGGGATCCTCTCTCTCTGTGGACCGCAGGGCTTCTGTGCGGTCCATTGCCTATTCCAGCCTCCTGATTGGCTGGAATCGGCACGTGACGGGGCGGAGCTACACGGAGCCGGCATTCTGCACGAGCGGCCCCATTGAAGACAGCAGAAGACCCGGACTGCGCAAGCGCGGCTAATTTGGCCATTAGAGGCCGAAAATTAGTCGGCACCATGGAGACGAGGACGCTAGCAACGGAGCAGGTAAGTATAAAACTTTTGATAACTTCTGTATGGCTCATAATTAATGCACAATGTACATTACAAAGTGCATTAATATGGCCATACAGAAGTGTATAGACCCACTTGCTGCCGCGGGACAACCCCTTTAAGTCTCTGTGCAATATCATATTCTCCCTTACAAGCGAAAAATACTTTTGTAATAAGGAATGGGACAAAGCAATTTTTCTCCTACAAATGCAGGGCACCAGACGGCGACCAAAATGGTCCCAATTGTACCTTAATTTAACAAATGGCAATAAGATTTTTCAATCTTGTTGCCATTTGCGACTAGTGCTGCTGACACAATGTGCGGCCAGGCTGTAATACCAAGATATATGTTTTGCATCTAGTACATGTGTGCTGAGGCATTGATTCTAGCAGATGTGCCTATTGTGTGGCTTTTCTGCTAGAATCCCCATGCCCGATGCTTATATTGCCAGAGTCTGGAGAATCAGCACTGCTTTAGGCCTCATGTCCACAGGCAGGTTTAAATTCTGGGATCTGCGTGGTTCCCACCCTGCCTGCAGCATTAGGACATTCCGGATTTGTGTGGGTCGTCCGGCGCCTCCTCCGTGCATGTGGGCGAGCACACCAGGAGTGACGGACGGATGGCTTTCATTGACTTCAATGGAAGCCTCCAGCGCGGGTCCCGCAGCAAAACGCAGCAGGCTGTGATTTGTTTAATCATATGTCCAGGCTTCCCCACTATAATCATATACAATGTATGTAAATACAGTTCTGATTATAACTAGTATAATACTGCTCCATATGTACAAGAATATAACTACTATAACACTGCTCCATAATGTACAGGAATACAACTACTATAATACTGCCTCCTATGTACAAGAATACAACTACTATAATACTGCCTCCTATGTACAAGAATATAACTACTATAATACTGCCCCCTATGTTCAAGAATATAACTATTATAATACTGCTCCATATATACAAGAATATAACTACTAGAACACTGCTCCATAATGTACAAGAATACAACTATTATAATACTGCCCCCCATGTACAAGATTATAACTACTATAGCACCGTCTCCTATGTACAAGAATATAATGACTATATTCCTGTATATAGGAGGATGTATTATAGTGGTTTTATGCTTATATGTAGGCGGCAGTATTACATAAGAAATAAAGCAATGTTGTGTTAAGGCAGGAGTGTTAAGGCAGCAGAAATACTGTCTTAAACTCCCATTCATGATGTGAAGGTTGCAGGTTCAATCCACGCGTAGTTCAGGTAGCCGGCTCAAGGTTGACTCAGCCTTTGATCCTTCCGTGGACAGTAAAATGAGCACCCAGCTTGGTGGAGGGTAATAAATAAAAATGACCTGAAAGCGCTGCGGAATAAGTTGGCGCTATACATAAGTGACAAGATTTATTTATTTTTTTATGTTCTTGCAGTCCTGCTGTACCATCTAGTTTAGGGTATCTGTGCTATTGTGTGGCTAGATTCTGCACCTTTAAAAGGAGAAGATTCACTTTGCCATAAGGTGACTGCAGAAATATGGAAATCTTAAGATATTTGCAAAGAGATTGAAAATATATGATGTGTTTCTCTGCAGGCATCTCTCCTGATGGCACAAATTCCCAGGGGCAAATGCCTTTGTTTGTGGCGGCATTGCTTGGACTGCGAAAAATAGTTGAATTGTTGTTGAAATTTAGATCCAACCCCAACCAGTAAGTATACAGTAAAATGGATTATTCTGGTTGTAGAGATATACATATAGCACAGATCTGAGCTATGCTACAGTTACATTAACCTTCTATTTATTGGGCGACCTCATCCATGTGAACATCACGGGGGGATCTTCATTAGACAACCCCTTTTAGCATTATTATTTCATCTATATATATAGTGTAAGGACTAGTACAAACAAATATAGGACCGAAGGTAGAGCCACAACCTGATCCCATTCCGGATATGTACACAAATAATAAGTAAATGAGCTCTTTACTTTTTATATAAATTGGCATCATTTCCTAAACCTTCAAACAGATCTATCCACTCATGTGTTCAATATAAAGTCTATAAGCCCAGGTTTTGCATCTATATCTGATATTTAGTGCATATCCGGTGGAAGCAGATCTGCAATAAAATCCGCTGTGAATTTGCAGTATATTTGCTGTGGGTATTCCCCATCAGATATGTGCCGTGTGAAGGTGGTCTTGGGGTAATGCTACGCATGGCAGATTTGTGAACATTTCTCTTATTGTTCCATACATCTGAATAGAATTTGTAAAAACATAAGCAAATGTATGGAACAGATATATTTATTTACAGAAATATCTGCCACAGATTTGCCACATATGAATGGAACTGCAACATCCCAATATTCTCATACAATATACACATGGCTGTATTCCAGCTCTTCTTTGTATGGTGCCGTAATAGGGCTGCCATAGAGGTGCACGGACCCTCTACTGTCCTGTTTGCTTGCAGTTTCATATGTATGCTTACCGAGGATTCTGTGGCATGTTCCATCAGATCCATATGGAAGGATCAATGTTCCCCCATAAGTATTGCTTCTAGAGGAGAGAATCAGTATACACATGAATTCCACAAGGAGCTTGTATGGCTGTGTGCTAACAAACCGTACAGACTGCGCTTAATGCTCTGACATTCTTATGGGCCCTCAGGGTATTTTCACTTATAGCGGGAATGCTTCTGATTCTCCACAGCGCAATTTGCTGCGGGAAGTCAACAGCATTTTACGGTGCGGGTAGTATGGATTGGATTGTAAGAATTCATGACCTTAAATCCACACCGTATCATTTCATGCCGCTTATTTCACCCTTTGCACTCCAAAACTGAAATCTGCGGTGAAATGGCAGCGTTTCTACAAATGACATCTGCCCAATGTGTGTGCTTCTTGCCATTGTGGATTCTCTAATGTGGAAAATCTGCAGCAGGTTTGTCTCGTGTGTCCGTACTATTTGGTCTAATGGGAGATCGAAAAGTTTGCCTTGGCCCCCCTGCAGCCTAGTCCAACGTTCATGGAGGGCTTCTTCACATGAGCGTGATTTCTGCGGCCATGATTTCAATAGTTTCGTTTTCATCAGCGGCATTCTCTCCCATTAATAGGACGGGTGAGAAAAGATAGGACTTGCCCTATATTTCCTGCATGTAGTATTAACCCCTTGAGGACATGGCCTATTTTGGGCTTAAGGACACAACGATTTTTGGCAGATTTTTATCTCCATTTTTCAAAAGCCATAACTTTTTTATTTTTCCATCGACATGGCCATATAAGGGCTTGTAGCTTTTATTGGGGACATTTTTTGGTATATAGACTATATTGTAAAACTTTTATGAGTTTTTTTATGATAGCACGGAGAAAAAACACATCAGTTCTGCCATGGATTTTTTTTTACAGCGTTAATCATGCAGCATAAATGAAAGAATACATTTTTTTTGGTACGATAACGATACCAAAATTCTTATATTTTTTGGAGGTTTTTCCATTCTTCCGCAATAAAAACCCTTTTTTTGGAAATCTTTTTTTCTAAATCGCTGCATTTAAAGTCTTATAACTTTTTTATTTTTCTGTAGACGGAGCTCTGTGAGGGCTTGTTTTTTGCGAGCCAAGCTGTAATTTTTATTGGTACCATTTTTGGGTACATAAGTTTTTTTAAATTACTTTTATTGCGTTTTTTGGGAGACAAAATGCTAAAAATTTGCATTTTGCCTCAGTTTTTTAGGTTTTTATTTACGCTTTTTGCCGTGCAGTGTAAAAAGCACATTCAACTTATTGTATACGACGATACCAAATATATGCGATTTTAATTCAAAAAAGATGTTATGCTGTGGAAAAAAAGCACAAAAAAGGGTGTTTTTTATTTTTATTTTGACATTTTTACTGATTTTATGTCCCTGTGGGGGACTTGCACTATACCAGCTCTGATCGCTATAATAAGGCATTGCAGGACTTCTGTTCTGCAATACCTTATCGCTTCTTACAGCGATCACAGGCACTGGCAATACAGGACGCCGGTATGTAGCATCCTGTTGCCATGGTAACCTGTCTGGCTCTCTGCGATTATATTGTGAAAGTCCAATGACGGTGACCCTTGTCATGCCGCGATCTATATAGAAGGAGTTAACAAGCGGGGGTCACTGCTCTGATGCAGCCACGCTGTTGCAGGGGGAGCCCAGCTATCCGTGACAGCTGGCCCCTGCTGCCAGATAGCCCAAAATCTCTTATGATCTCACACTATCCCTAGGGCGTAACTGTATGCCCTGTTGTGCTCAGTACCCCTCTGCCAAGTTTGAAAAGTTCAAGAAGAAAAAAAAATGTTTCTGCACAACTATGCTCCGTAGCCGCGAGCGTAGTTGCGCATACGGCCGTCTTATTTTGCCCTGATTCTTATCAATGCTTAGTAGAGATCACAGTAAAGGGTAGTCTATAGTGTGATCTTTCCCTGAGGGCCATTTATACGGGCCGATTATCGCTTAAAACCCGTTCACAAAAATGAGCGATAATTGTACGCGTAAATGCCAAAAAATCATTTACCGTTCGCTCACTCTTCGTTATCGTTGACTTCCAGTCAGCATAAAAATCATTGCTGGATCGCGGGCTTCTCGCTGATCGTAAAAAGCCAGTGAGAATCCTACGATCCAGCAGGGATTTCTGCCTGTCTACAAGCTCTGCACGAGCGCTAACAACCCTACTGGTGACGCCCGCGCCTGTGCAGTCCTTGATACGACTGTCGGCTCGTCTAAATGGGGCATTAGCCTTGTTCACTGGGGCTGCGTTACTACAGCTTTCTAAGTGTACAAGTACAATGGCAATCAGATGTCCATATCTCCTCTGTTGTATGTTTGCAGTCGATGCTTTGATTGGAGCACGCCGGTCCATGCTGCAGCATTTTCTTGTGACCAGTTGATTATGAGTAGGATCATTGATGCAGGAGGGGACTTGCGACTTCATGATCAGAAATCAAAACAACCCTATGACTGGGCGCTCTTGGCTGGAAAAGATGAAAGTGCTCAGGTTAGTCAAATGAATGGTTTGGCTTTGTAGGGACTGTACATATAGTACATCTCATTGTATTTGCCACTCAGCTCCGAAATATCATATGGGTGCTTTGGGTTGCCATCCTAACTGCCCATATAATAATCCACAGCACTGGTGAAGCATTCAGTTGCCAATCTTAGTCGGCGGGTATTTACACAGGCGATTATCATGCACGATTTCTGTGCATTGCAAGATGTACAGAAATTGTGCACAAAAAGAACCCATTATTTTAAATTTATATCTCAGCATCTCCTATTTTTGAGCGACTCTGTTCAAGAATCACCAATTATTCCCTATGGGAGCAAGAAAAAAACTGCATCACACTTGCATGAAACTCACATTTACATACAAGTGTCATTTTTCTATTTTTACTATTGGATCAACATTTGATTTTTACACAAGTGCAGTGCTGCATTTTTTATTGCAAATCACATTGCACTTGCATAAAAAATAGCGGGTTTACAAGTGAGATCAGTCCGGGTTTCTTGGATCTATATCACACTTGCTCACTCAGTTAAAGAGGAGCAAGTACTACTGTACAGCCATCCCTCTCTAACTCACTGAGACAAAGCAGGGACATAGTAAGAATTGATAGTGAAGTAGGAACTGCATGGCTACGCTGCCATTTAGCATAGGAGGAACACTGCTCTGTACCCTCACGAAGTTATGGTGGCCCCTCTACACTCCCATACATTTATAGTGGCCCCTCTACACTCTCATGCAGTTATAGTGGCCTCTCTAAACTCTCATAGTTATAGTGGCCCCTCTACACTCCCATACAGTTATAGTGGCCCCTCTACACTCTCATACAGTTATAGCGGCGCCTCTACACTCCTCCCATACAGTTATAGCGGCCCCTCTACACTCTCATACAGTTATAGTGGCCCCTCTTCACTCTCATACAGTTATAGTGGCCCCTCTTCACTCTAATACAGTTATAGCGGCCCCTCTACACTCTCATAGTTATAGTGGCCCCTCTACAGTCTCATACAGTTATAGTGGCCGCACTACACTCTCATACAGTTATAGTGGCCCCTCTTCACTCTAATAGTTATAGTGGCCCCTCTACACTCCCATACAGTTATAGTGGCCCCTCTACACTCTCATGCAGTTATAGTGGCCCCTCTAAACTCTCATAGTTATAGTGGCCCCTCTACACTCCCATACAGTTATAGTGGCCCCTCTACACTCTCATAGTTATAGTGGCCCCTCTACACTCTCATACAGTTATAGTGGCCGCACTACACTCTCATACAGTTATAGTGGCCCCTCTTCACTCTAATAGTTATAGTGGCCCCTCTACACTCCCATACAGTTATAGTGGCTGCACTACACGCTCATACAGTTATAGTGGCCCTTCTACACTCTCATACAGTTATAGTGGCCCTTCTACACGCTAATACAGTTATAGTGGCCAGTCTACACTTATTGCATCACCAAGCACGAACTTGCGATTTTTGTGCGATGCGTTTTTAACATTAGAAACTCCTATTGTCTATCTCAAAAAATGTGTGAGAAAATCACAAGCAGTGCAATGTTTATGCAAGAAAAAGCATCGCTGATGTTCAAGACATTTCATGAACACAATTGCGATTTTCCTATGATTTTCTCTCTGCAAAAATCGTGATCGCCAGTGTGAAGGCACCCTAAGATGATTACATATCTCAAACAGCCCTTGCTCAAAGAAAGTTGTCTAATAGAGCATATGGAAAGAAGTTTATGGCCTCTTTCACATGGGCGACAGTGATATCGCCGCAAGAAAATCAAAGCGAAATTGTGATTTTGTAGTGTTCTTTAGTGAGTATTTTCAAGGGGGTGAAATACAAGTCCTACCATGAGCTCCGCCGCACGTCTCCTCCGGCAGTTCCGCGGCACTTGTCTGTAGTCTTCAGCCAGTACTTCCTGGTGAGGAGCTCAAAATCCCTGATTGGTTCTCGCGCGCTGCAGCTCAGCCAATCACTACTATAGCTGTGATTGGTTCACCGAGTGCTGCAGTGATTGGCTGAGCCGCGACGCTCGAGAACCAATCAGAGCCAGCGCTTTCTGGAGGCGGGATTTTTGAACCCCCTCACCAGGAAGCGCTGACAGAAGACTGTAGTCAAGTGGGTCAGAGTTTCGGGAGGAGAAGTGCGGCGCAGTAGACAGCTCCTGTTAGGTGATGTATTGTTGGTTTTTTTTTTATGCACCTAGGGCTTATTTTAGGGACCAACAGTAGGACTTACTACTGTAAAAGTTGCATGGCACTGCGTGCTTAGCAACGCAAAGAGAGGCTTTATTTGAAAAAATGGGCTACAAAACATCGCAAATTGCGGCTGTGTTGAGCATGCTGCAATTTCTTTTTCTCGCAGTGTAGCAGGCTACAAAACATTGCTAATATGAAGGAACCCATTGGAAAGCGAGGGCTTCACATACATGGGATTTGTAGCATCGCGAGAAAATCGCACGATTTTGTCACCTGTGTGAAAGTGCCCTAAGGGTGGAGCAATCCCATCAATGTTTCTTGCGGTTTTCTCAAGGACTTGTGCTTCTAGGTTTTTATACCAAGATTGTAATGGGGCAACAAATAAACCATAAACTGCAGACATTGCAAATAACTGTTCTATTTGTGATTGTGTAAATGTATGATACTTCTCTTTTTTTTTTACTTCAGATGATTGAATTTATTGATCGCTGTACTATTCGCATGCAAGCTTTAATTCACTTTTATCCTTTGAAGCCCATGGACATTGATTCATCGCAAGACCTTACTAATAGAGCATCATTTCTTAAGCTGTTTTCACCAAGGTATACCTACCTTATGGTTTTATGTTTAAGCCTATCCACACATTGAGGATATCTCGCATTCTGGCCACAGCAGGGTTTTAACAGAGATGTTACACTTTAATGAAATGTGATTGTTCTGAGTGAGAGAAACCAAGTAATCTTGTAGATATACCTTTTAATGGCTAACAAAAATACCTGATGTTATAGTGAGCTATCAGATCTTCTGTGGACCCTTCATCTGGTCCATAGAAGATCCGAAAGCTCACTATAACATCATGCATCGTACTATGTAATGCACGGAGATTCCGCCTGGCGATCATGTGACCGCCGTTTGTCCCCTGACCCCAGCTGATACATGATCGCCGGGCCGGGAGGCTGAAGGGAGATTGTGGAAGTATTACTTCCGCATTCCGCCCGGCGATCATGTGACTGCTGTGTGCCACCTGACCCCCGCTGTCACGTGATCGCCGAGTCGGGAGGCTGAAGGGAGAATGCGGAAGTTATACTTCCGCATTCACCCGACAGTGATGTGACCGCCTGCACCCTCCTGAACTCTTTCAGATCAGGAGGGTGAAGGAAGAATTAATTTTTTCTCATCCATTCTCCCCAGCTCCAATTTATTTGGAGCTGGGGAGAATGGATGAGAAAAAATAAATGGATTGGAAACTGTTAATGCACCTCTTCCCTAGCGGTCCCCCCAGTAGTAATAATGCATCCACCCCCAGCGGTCCCCCCAGCAGTAATAATGCACACCCCCCCACTCCCAGCGGTCCCCCCCAGCAGTGATAATGCACCCCCTTCCCACCCCCAGCGGTCCCCCACTTGTAATAATGCTTCCCCTCCCCGAGACCCACATACTTACCCCTCCTCCTCGTGGAAGCGCCGCTCGTCTTCTGTCTGATCGCTGGTGCCTCCTCCCCCTGCTCTTGTGGAACCAAGTAGGAGACGTCGGGGGACGGGGGAGGAGCATCCCGGCTGCACACTGACTTCACAGCGCGCTGATCAGTGAATGCCTTCAGGGGAGCCGCGCCCCCTGCAGGCATTCAGTAATGTGGTGAGCAGCCGATTGTGACGCGTGCCAGCAGGGAGGGCTCTGTGTGCCATAGGTTCGCCACCACTGGTTTGGCAGCTTGTCTCCCCGGCACTGTACTGAAGCTCTTTCAGCAGGCGGGAATTTGAAAGGGCTGCGTCTGATTGGCTGAGTGCTGTGACCAATCACAGGCAGCGCTGATTGTAAATCCCCATCTGCTGAAAAAGCTTTAAAGCAGTGCCGGGGACCAAGCGGCTAGACGTGGAGATGTGAGTATATATTTTTTTATTTTTACACAAGCTAGGCTTGATTTTCTGGGAAGGGCTTATATTTGAAGCCCTTCCCCGAAAATCACTGAGGTTGGTGCCTGCAGCCCATTGCTTTCAATGGGGCCGCTGACAGCAGCAAAGGGCATGGAGCTTAGTTCACGCGTTTTTTTGTACGCACGGATGCTTGCAAAACGCTCATGTGAATGAGGCTTTAGGACGCAATCATTTTTTGGGGATTTTCATCTTCACTTTTCAAAAGCCATAACTTTTTTTTTTCTGCAACAAGCCACAAGAGGGCATGTTTGTTGCATGGTTAGCTATAGTTTTATTGATACGATTTTAGAATACAGCTGGGATCAGAGTTATTTATCTCTGATCCCAGCTGTTGCAGCTGGCTCCCACCGTGGATGGCGAGGGCTCAGCTCTTTAGCCAGCAGCGTCTAAATTATTCATATGGATGGCATTTTGTGTGAACCTTCTAGTAACTTCTGGATTACTATAGTAGATCTTACAGAGGTTGCCTGCCCTTGGTTTAAATTATATGGTTTTTAGGGGGGGGCGGAGCTTGCCGATGCCGGAGTGAGACGCGTCCCTGCCGGGTTCCCGCAGCAACCGCCGGCAAACATAGCCTACCGTGATCCAGACGGCACGAAAAGTCACCTGACAGCACCATGGGGAAGAGGAGAACAGCGGGGAAGACACAGGAGGCAGCGGAGGACGAGCCGCGGCGCATAGAACGCTTCTTCAGCGGCCGCGGACCGCCGGCTTCTGCATCCAAGATGGCGCCGGAACACGTGCACCCGAAGTACATGGAGCCCAGCGGAGACAGCGGGGGGACAAGCGGAGCAGAGGAGGCAGGAGCGCTGGCACCACTAGCACCACCAGGGACAGATAAGTGCACTGAAACACCGGGTGCGGGCTCCGGGGCTGACGGGGGGGACATTGTATCTTCCCCACGGACTGCCGCCATATCAGAGGGGAGCTCCGAACGCTCAGCCCAGCACAGCAGTGCACCACAGGGGGCAGACAAGGAACTCTCTGATGGGCACATGCACTCCCAGAACAAGGGATTGTGTGCAGCCCACACACATAACAAAGGGAGCCCAGACCACATCAAGGGCTCTGCTACACCACAACCCCCAGCAGAGAGTTACAGCCAGCCACAAAACCACAAGGGGGGCACAGACGCAAAACGAGCATTGCAGCAGCTAAGTAATCCAGGGGACACTCACACCTTGACAGGTGGGAGTGGTAGTCGCCCACAACAAACACGCAGGAGCAGCGCCACAGCAATAAAAAATACACCAGGCCGCCCGACTTCCCCAAACGATTCCTCATCTGATGATGACTGGAATTGGAAAGAGCACTTGAGATCTCTCCCGACAAAAAGGGACTTCCAGAGGCTGGAGGCCTCACACAAAGAGGCGCTATCCCTTTTACATCAAGAGCTTAAACATGTGGGAAACCGCGTAAGCGCGGTGGAGGAGACACAGGAAAAAGTCCTTTCCACACTTGATACTCACAGCCAAGTAATCAATGCGCAAGCCCTACAAATGGCAGACATATTGGCACATATCGATGATCTTGAGAACCGCCACAGGCGCAATAACTTACAGCTGAGAGGTTTATCCGAGGAGGTGTTACCCTCCCAACTAGAGGACTGGGCACGCAATTTCTTTAGCTCACTACTAAAACGCAGCCCTGACCAACCGGTCGTAATCGATCGCATACACAGGACTCTAGGCCCCAAACCGGATGATCCTAATAGGCCACGGGATGTCGTATGCCGCATACACTATTTCAAAGAAAAGGAGGCCATCATGAAGTGCGCCCGCGACAGAAAGGACACTCTAACCCACAATGGGGTCCCTATAGCAATCTACTCAGATCTAGCAAGACGCACCCTGCAATTGCGCAGAGCCGTACGACCCCTGCTAGATGTCCTAAAAGCTAACAAAATCCTGTACCGGTGGGGTTACCCCTTCCAGCTCACGGCCACCAGGAATGGCAAGACAGGAACTTTTAGATCACCAGCTGACCTCCCTAGATTCCTAGGCACTCTGGAGCTCCCAATGGTGGCACTGCCGGACTGGCCCCACCTTCCATCACTACCCATATCTGGGCCCAGGGACACCTGGCACGAGGTGGGACCCCGGGGTCCTGGGCCCAGAAACCACACCAGCAAACCACAACGCTGATTGTCACACGACCAAAGTAGCTGATTCCCGGCGACTTGGCGCGAGCCGCCGATTCTAGACCTACAGCGCCGTCTGGACACGCCCACAGCGCTAAATATGCATGGTCATGAACCAGTAGACTGCAACGTTGTTTGAAGGCCTGATGACTGGTTATGCGCACTACTATGTTATAACTGCTGTTATGTTACTACTGTTATCAAAGTTGCCTAAAGACACGAGCCATATGGTTGACCTCAAGGTTTGTCGGCGGGGATGGCGGGAGGCCCGGGCCATTTGGTTTCGGTGATCTCCCCTTCTCTCCGGGTTGACGTCACTACAGTGCCCTCTATAGCTGATCGATGGTCGGCTCCCCGCCAGCTAGACTAGGAATGTATGACCTAGTCGACAGAATGTTCATTTTCTGTCACCCCATCCTTTATTCCCCTACTTTCTTCCCACTATTAATGTCTCCCTTTTCCTTTTTCTATCCCTCGTCCTGGTCCCGAGCCCCATGGACAGCAATAACACCTTGCTCAACCGTCAATATACCGCCATGACAAACCTATCCTTTTGCACATTTAACGTCAGAGGCATAAACGCCCCGGCCAAAAGAGGCCAAGTTCTGTCCCATATGCATAAAAAGAAAATTATGATAGTCATGTTACAGGAGACGCACTATAGAAAAGACCACATTCCTAAGAGTAACAATAAATACTACACAAGCTGGTACCACAGTACACACCCAGATAAGAAAATCTGTGGCACGTCCATTGCAATTCATAAGAATCTCCCCCACAGAGTCCTGGCCTCTAGGGCGGATCGCGAGGGCAGATACATCTTTCTCAGAGTTGACCTAGGATGCCGCATAATAACGGTGGCTAACGTCTATTTCCCCAACACAGGTCAGATTGCCTTTGGATGTCGGGTTATGGGGGAACTGGACCAATTCGCAGAGGGATCGTACATAGTGCTGGGCGGCGACTTCAATCTGGTCTGGGACGCGGCTCTGGATACGTCGACGGGTAAGTCCAGTCTCTCCCCGGTAGCCCTGCGTAGGTTGCGGAGAAGATTATCCGAGCTTAAACTCGTTGATCTCTGGAGAACACTACACCCGGAGATCAAGGACTTTAGCCATCACTCCATCGCCCATAATAGTTATGGACGTTTGGACTATCTATTTGTCTCCCACGGCCTGTTGGACTGGAAACCTAGGTGCTCTATAGGTAACTTCATCTGGTTGGACCACGCGCCTGTATATGGGGCCCTATTGGGTGGGGAGGCGGTAAGGGGACTAAACACATGGAGACTGAATGACAACCTCCTGGGCGACCCTTGCTGCCTGCAGGAGATCAGACAAACAATAGAATCTTTTATAGAAACCCACAAAACGGACACAACCTCCCCAACCATCCAGTGGGAAGCCCTAAAATGCGTCCTGAGGGGGGTCTTCATCTCCCACGGGTCAAGACTTAAGAAGGATAGGGTAGCTAAACTGGCGAACTTGATATCCCAGCTGGAAAAAACGGAACAGGCCAATAAGACTAACGCATCCCCGTCTTTAAAAGCGGAGATATCAACACTACGCCAGCAAATTTTAGGGATTATGGACCAGACCTATCTGCATCTGAGGGATAGAGCGAAGGGAGGATATTATGAGTATAGCAATAAATGTAGCTCTTGGTTGGCTAGGGCGCTAAACCCGCGGGAAAGCCAGGCACATATTTTCTCAATGAACTCAGTAAACAAGGGCAAGGTCCACGCTACAAGCGACATCCTGGAATGTTTCAGAGAATACTATGGCGAGCTATACAACATTGGGGGGACAGTCGAAACAACCGCAATAGACCAATACCTACAAAAACATGCACCAACAATGATCCCAATAGAGAGACAGGAGCTACTAGAGGAAGACATGTTAGATCAAGAAATACTAACAGAAATTAAAAATTTGAAAATAGGGAAGAGCCCGGGGCCGGATGGCTTCACCCCTAGGTTCTACAAGACATGTGGGGACTTGGTGGTACCTCTCCTGGGCAGAGCCTTTAATGCAGTATCTGAAAGATGCCCATTCCCGTACCAAGCCTTACAGGCGATCATTACAGTTATCCCAAAACCAGGTAAAGACCCCATGGCTTGCGGAAATTATCGCCCAATCTCTTTATTAAACGTTGACACCAAATTATTCGCTAAAACGATAGCCACGCGCTTACGTCCTATCGTCCCCGGATTAGTCCATAGAGATCAGGTAGGATTTGTAGCGGGACGAGAAGCTAGGGACAACACGATACGGACCCTAGCATTAATGGGGAGAGCACGAGAAGAAAAAATCCCGCTCTGCCTCCTCTCGGTGGACGCCGAAAAGGCCTTCGACCGCGTAAACTGGAGGTTCCTAGAGGCGACGTTAAGGAAGGTCGGACTGGGCAAGAGGGTGATTAACTGGATAATGGCCCTTTACAATAACCCAACAGCACAGATACGCGTCAACGGGAGGCTATCTAACCCAATTAACATAAAGAACGGAACGCGACAGGGCTGCCCGCTGTCCCTGACATTATACGCCCTGGTTATGGAATCACTGGCGAACGCCTTAAGGGAAAACAAGGAAATACTGGGTTACAAAACAACGAAGCAGGAGCATAAAGTCGCCTTGTTTGCTGATGATCTATTAGTATACATTACCAACCCCAACCGGGCATTGCCCGCTATCCTCAAGGAGTTTGATAGATATAGTCGGGTCAGCAATTTCAAGATCAACCTGAAAAAATCAGATATACTAAATATTACACTCCCGACGTCGGAAATCACGCGGCTTAAACACCTATTCCCCCTGAGCTGGCGAGAGGACAACATTAGATACCTGGGGGTGATACTCCCTACGGACCCCGGGAAGACCTATGACTTAAATTACGAACCTATATATTCTGCTATGATAAAAGACTTCGAGAGGTGGAGGCCAATGACTCTCTCGTGGTTTGGCAGGATTAGCGTCATTAAAATGAACTCCCTTCCTAAACTCCTGTATATATTTCAAACACTACCCATACAAGTTCCGAGGAATTTCTTTGTAAAACTGCAAAAGGCAGTGACACACTTCGTGTGGGGGGGAACTAAACCGCGCCTAAGCTACAGACTACTGACCCAACCAAAAAAAAGAGGCGGAACGGGTCTGCCGGACTTGCTACTCTATTATAGAGCTGCCATTTGCAGAACGGTGCTAGACGTGGTGCATGAGGGGACAACTAAACGATGGGTAGAACTGGAGCGAGAGCTAGCGACAGGGAGGATCCGGGGACTTTTCTGGCTACGCGGCGGGATAGGAAGGAGGGGCGTTAAAGTCTCCTCTTTTATAAGCTCTTTACTGAAAGCGTGGGACAGCTTCGCGGTGAGGGGTGGCCTGGTGAGAGTCCCCGGGCCCTGGACGCCATTGAGAGGGAACCCAGATTTTCCTCAAGGAGACATAGGTTTGCCCATACTGGACGGGCTGGGTATTGAGTTGCCCAGGGTTAGGGACGTGGTGGACGGAGAGGGCCTAATACCACTGGACGTCCTCTTGGGGAGCAGAGTGGGGGTGACAGGCGCGTGGTTCCAACACTACCAGATTGGTCACTATGTACGAGCCCTGGGTCCGATCTTGGAGTTGACGGCACCGGACACCCCTTTCGAAGGGATGTGTGGGGGACCTCAGAGGACAAGAGGAGAGATCTCCGCGGTCTATGGCTTTCTGGTGGCCGGGGAGAGACTGGACCCTGGAGGTGGGTCTAAGAGGGCGTGGGAAAAGGAGCTGGGAAGAGAGCTGACTACGGAGGACTGGGCCAAGGCCATATGCCTGACCCATAAGATGACAATCTCGAGCAGCCATCAGGAGCTCAACTACAAACTGCTAACGAGATGGTATCGCACCCCTGTGCGCCTGGCTAAATATTACCCTGGGGTGTCTGATCTGTGTTGGAGGTGCCAGAGAGAGGTGGGCACACTTTCACACATATGGTGGTCCTGCCCGCAGGTCAGGAAACTCTGGAGGGAAATCGAGTTCTTACATAACGCCCTGAACAGGGACTCTTTGGTGCTGTCACCCGAGATGGCCCTTCTGTCGATCCTTCCGGGGTCAATAAGAGCAAACAAGAATGGCTCCCTAAGATTCTTCCTCTTAGCTATGAGAACAGTGATACCGAGATTGTGGAGATCCCGTGAACCCCCCACAAGGGTGAACTGGGTGACCGCCCTGGACGAGATAGGCCATATGGAAGAGTTGAGAGCAAAAGATGACGAGAAATATTCAGCATACCACGCTACATGGGAGCCCTGGTTGACATTCCGCAACACCACGGGCTTTGGACAGTGGCTGGTGAGTGGAGCTTTGCCTAACTAATCCCATGTTTTATGTACGGGGCCATGGAAACGGGACCAGGACCATTTCCCCCATCCCCCCCTCCCTTTTTCCCCCCATCTTCTTCCCCCTTCTTTATTGTCTGTTATATATGTACACACACAATGTTATTATTCTCTCCTTATCCTTCTTACTCCTCCCTTTTTGTTTTGTTTTTGTTTTGTTGTGTTTTTTGCGTTTGTCTTGTTGTGGTTTTTGTGATTTGTTTTCTTTTACTTAAAGCTCATAACGTTATATAAGTAATAAGTTATAGAACACTCAGCCTATACCAAGCGGGTATTGATAGCAATTGATTGGGGTGGGCGGGTGAGTGGGAAAGTTTTACGGGTAAACTGCTTCCAAGTAAAGACCATCAGCAAGGTCTATGCCGCGATATTACTAACAACAGCCATTAGGGACAAGTCTGACGTCCTCCCGAAGCACGGAGTTAACGGCGGCTTAGTCAAACGAGAAGAGGTTTTTCACAAAGCTTGTACTATTGTAAGCTCTAATTTCACACTGTACGTACTGCAGAAAATTTCAATTTCATACTGTTTGTACCTCAGAAAAATTTAATAAAATACATTTTGAAATAAATTATATGGTTTTTAGATTGGCAATCAATGTCAGACGGAAGTTTACATAGTTTTCCGCAGTACATATTTGGAGCAGTTTAAGAGGAAAAAAAAAGTCATCCCCCTCTGCTAGAGGTCCCCTACCTTTTTGTACTTTGAGACATGTATGGAAAACCAAGAAATCACAAATTTGCTAACACTTTCTGATCTATCTATTTTAGTGTGAAATGTAACACTAGTATTCTACACTGGGGCTGTTCGATCATGTCTGCAATAATGTTAGTTCCATCACATTAGAGCTGTTTAAGATGATGTAAGTAGTAATGTATTTGGGGCCATGTGTTGGAGCAGGCTATCAGTCGCCCTACAAGATGTAAATAGTCAGCATTTGTGACATAAAAACAGAATTTAGTTTTCTGCGTCATTGGGGGGAAAGCAAGACCTTCCGTATAGATCTTGCCACTAGAAGGTGAAACTAAGCAAAGAGAGAGTACTGCCCTTTTACATGAGACATTCTCGTTTGCTGGCATCATCACGAGCTCATTCACGCTCGAGCAGTGTATTTGGACTGCACGATTCTCGATGAGAATATCATTTGTATGTGAAACACTAAATGGTCAGTGTTTAAACTGCCCTACAAGTGAACGAGCCAGCGCAGATTTTTATACCACCTGAAATTGAACAATGAGCGAGGACCTCACGATTCTCGTTCGTCATTCCGTCATCAAAAAGGAACCATTATCAACAGTTTAGCTCGTAAGAATGATTTTGTAAACATAATCGTTCGGTCTAAATGCAGCATTCATCTCTCCTACCAGCTATACCCCTCCTGCAGATAGTGAACTAAATCAGTTTTAGCTTAGTGCCCCTAGGAGGCAGACCTCCTGCTTTGCAGGTCTTCTCCGCTTTTGTTATTTTAGCTTATTTTTGCTTTTTTACCTCTAGCTGGGATTCAGGGATGAGTCAACTTCCCTGCTGACTCGCAAGTGGAGGGTGCGAACAGTGCTGCATCTGACACACTGTTGCTCCCTCCCCAAGAAGACAAAGTGGAATAGTGCAGCTATAACTACCCTGCTTCCTGTCAGCCTTTCAGTCACCTGAATTTCCTGCCTGCTCACCCTAATTCCAGCAATCTCTCACCCCTAGTGATAGTCGCTTAAGTGGTGACCCTGTTGGTGCCCTAGAGAAGCCGAAGCGAAAAGGATGAATATGGGGTGAGTATGCTGGACTCGGTATTTTGTCCCATCCCACCTTTTCATTACCCCTCTCCCAGCCCACCATGTATTCTAGGGAATCTTAGGCCCTATTACTCCTCCCCTACTTCTGTTGGCATCACGGCCACCCTCCTTTCAGGTGTCCCTAATAGTCCCTTTGCAGAACTAGAAATCCATCTTTTGTTACCTCTTGACACTTTCTGTCGTTCCCTTCTTCATGGTAATCTGCTGCTTGGGAATTGCTCTCTGTGTCTCCTCAGGCTCTGCCAGCATTGTGATTCCCCATCGCCGCATGGTCCCCTAATCTAGACCCAGGCTTTTCGGGCCTAGTAGGCCGATATTAGGAGCTGGCACTTCCCAGCAGGCGAGACTGGATGTGGTGAGAGCACATGTCCAGCTTGGCTTCCCTGTTCCTGGAATCCTGCAGCACTTGGAAACCCTTCTCCTGCTTCGCACCAGATAAATCAGTGGTGGCGAACCTGCGGCATGCGTGCCAAAGGCGACACGCAAAGCCTTTCCTGCTGGCACGCGTTGCCGCCGGCTGCTCGCCACATTAGTAAATACCAGCAGGGGCCGCAGCTGCCCTGCTGGCATTCACTCACTGCGCTGCTAGCACCGCTGATCCTGGCCACACTGTGACGTCAGTGTGCAGCCAGGATCCTCCTCCCCTCCCCTGATGTCTCATTTTAGGTTCCGCGAGAGCAGGGGAGGAGGCGTCCGTTAGCACACTGACGCCACAGTGTGTGCCGGGATGCATATTAACTTTTTCCACACCACTTCTTCCCTATTCAGCAATTTCAGCAACCAGATTGGTTGTTTGGGTTGGCTGATTCACCAAACAACCAATCAGGTTGCTGGAACTGCTGAATAGTGCAGAAGTGATGTGGAAAAAGATAACTTGCTACCGGATCAGCGCAGATCAGCAACGCCGGGTAAAGGAGGGGCAGAACTTCCATGAGGAGGAGGGGGTAAGTGTGTGGGTCTCGGGTTGGGAGGGGGGGTGTCACTATCATAGTGGGGGCCACTGGGGGGTGTCACTGTCATAGTGGGAGCCGCTGGGGGGGGGGTCACTATCATGCTGGGGGCTGCTGGGGGGAGGGGGGGCACTATCTGCTGGGAGGGGGGTCACTATTACCGCAGGGGCCGCTGTGTGTGTGTGTGTGTGGGGGGGTTACTATTAATACTGGGGCCACTGGGGGGTGTCAATATTACCGCTGTGGGAAAGGGGGTCAATATTACCACTGGGGGGGGGTCACTAGTATCACTGTGGCCACTGGGGGGGCCACTATCACCGCTGTGGCCGCTTTGGGATGTCACTATTACTGCTGGGGCTGCTATGGGATGTCACTATTACCGCTGGGGCTGCTATGGGATGTCACTGTTACCGCTGAGGATTCTGTGGGATGTCACTATCACTGCTGGGGCCGCTGTGGTATGTCACTATTACCGCAGGGGACGCTGTGTGTGTGTGGGGTCACTATTACCTCTGTGGGGGGGTCACTATTAATGCTGGGGGGGTGTCAATATTACCGCTAAGGGGGAAGGTCAATATTACCGCTGGGGGGGGGTCACTAGTATCACTGTGGCCACTGGGGGGGGGGGCACTATTACCGTTGTGGCCGCTGTGGGATGTCACTATTACCGCTTGGGCCACTATGGGATATCACTATTACCGCTGGGGCCGCTATGGAATGTCACTATTATTGCTGTGACCACTGTGGGATGTCACTATTACTTCTGGGGCTGCTATGGGATATCACTATTACCACTGGGGGTTCTGTGGGATGTCACTATCACCGCTGGGGCCGCTGTGGGATGTCACTATTACCACTGAAGGTTCGGCGGGATGTCACTATCACCGCTGGGGCCGCTATTGGATATCACTATTACCGCTGGAGCCGCTATGGGATGTCACTATTAGCGCTGTGGCCGCTATGGGATGTCACTATTACCGCTGTGGCAACTGTGGGATGTCACTATTATTGCTGGTGCCGCTATGGGATATCACGATTACCGCTGGGGGTTCTGTGGGATGTCACTATCACCGCTGGGGCCGCTGTGGAATGTCACTATTACTGCTGGGGCTGCTGTGGGATGTCACTATTATCGCTGGGGCCGCTGGGGGATGTCACTATTACCGCTGGGGGATGTCACTATTACTGCTGGGGCCAATGGGGGATGTCACTATTACCGCTGTGGGATGTCACTATGACCGCTGGGGGATGTCACTATTACCGCTGGGGCCACTGTAGGATGTCACTATTACCGCTGGGGCCGCCGTGGGGTGTTACTATTACTGCTGGGGGTTCTGTAGCATGTCACTATTGTCCAGGCTAGCATCCTGCATACGCCCTCATCTGTTTTCGAAGGGGCAGTTTTCTTTGCGGCTTCGAGCCTCTCGGGAGCTCACCGCTTTCAATTACAATTATTTTCCTCACCAGAGGGATTCCTTGTTTTCATTTCGTATGCTCCAGGACGGAGTCTTCAAGACTCTTTCTTCGTGACCCTTTCTCCAGCACCTTCTCCCCACTTTCCCATCTCGTCTCCTAATAACTCGCTCTCCTCTTCTGGGAGTGGTAACGCCTGGATGGAACAATAGGATAAACACTTGCAGCATCCTTAGCCTCGTTTCTTCTCTGGCACTGGTCACTTTCCATTGAGCTATTGCCGCTCTAAGAGGACATTCCCTTCCGTCATTTCTAGGACAGAATTCAGAAGAATTTTGCCTTGGGATCATCATTTACGTTCTTCTTGGTACCCTTTGGTCCTTTCAGCACCAGACCTACTTTGCTCATTCTCCCTCTGCTCAAGGCAGCTCGAAGCAATCTGCCGCAATGTATATCATCACTAGCCAGCATACTGTAGCCAGCTTAGCCCCACATAACAGCTCTCCTGCTATTCACATGCAATTCTGGAAAGTCAGTAATAACATAGCTTTCCTCACCGCTTACATCCATGGGCAGAGAACCGGAGAACCAGCCTCACCTGTCCGGAACATAGCTGTCCGGAGCATAGACTATGCTATTCTATAGAAGGTCTAGATACATTTCCTTTTCTGCTGGTAGCAAACTGGAGAATGCACAGTACCTTCCTCTTTGCCTTTTTCTCTTATTCTGTTCTTCAGCCCTTTAAGTTCAAGTCTGTCTTTTCAATCCGCTCGTAATCATTGCTAGTCTGTAACGACCGTTGGTTAGTCTATCCATACTGATTAAACCAGAAGCACCTCCTAGTCATCCGAATGCTTAATAGGCTTCATGTTCTCTTAGTCCTACCTGGCAGGCATCAGAGGACTTATATGCGCTTAATGGGATCAGGTTGCCCACTCTACCTTTTCTTTGTCCCACCCCTTGGGTACTGATCTAGAACGTCTTGCTGTGTCCCCCAATGACATAGACGCGGAAACAGGATTTTTGTTTCTTACTGTTAAATCCCTTTCTTGTCACATTCATTGGGGGACACAGCACCCACCCAGTCGGTGTCTTTTTTTACTAGCGTTGCCGGTCCTTTTCCAATCATAAACTCTCAATCTGGCCTGGTTTTCTTTTTTCATCTAGGGCTTGTTCTCTGGTTATGGTCTGTATTGATGGCCTTCATGTGTTATGTACTACAAACTGCTTATGTCCAAACTCTTATACCTCAGTGCCTGCAGGAGGGGTATAGCTGGTAAGAGGGACTAACTCTTTCTTTGCTTAGTGTCGCCCCCTAGAGGCAAGAGCTATACCCCAAGGTCTTGCTGTTTCCCCCAATAAAGGTGACGAGAAAGTGATTTTATGGTAAGTAACACAAATCCTGTCTTTCCTGCAAAGCAGAGACTTGCATTCCCAGATAATGTTTACTGACATTTGTGTTTTTCCATTTATTGAGAAATAACGGGTCCCTCTCCAAACCCAGCAAGTCTGAGAAGATTTCCGCAAAGAAAGCATGCTGCTTTGGCTTTGGGCAAGTAATGTTGTGAATGAGCAGTGATGTATATGTTGCATCTATGATGTAGCACATTAAAGGGGTTGTCTCGCGAAAGCAAGTGGGGTTAAGCACTTCTGTATGGCCATATTAATGCACTTTGTAATATACATCGTGCATTAAATATGAGCCATACAGAAGTTATTCACTTACCTTCCCTGCGCTGGCGTCCCCGTCTCCATGGCTCCGTCTAACTTCAGCGTCTAATCGCCCGATTAGACGCGCTTGCGCAGAAGGGTCTTCTGCCTTCGGGTCTGTCCGGCAGCAGTGGTGTTCTGGCTCCGCCCCCTTCTACGCGTCATCACGTAGCTCCGCCCATCACGTGTGCCGATTCCAGCCAATCAGGAGGCTGGAATCGGCACACCTGATGGGGCGGAGCTACGCGAGATTGGTGTGTTGTGAGATACACAAAACTCACATAAATTTACAACTAATTATTTAAATGGGTGTATTTACATAGACGATTTTTCTAATTTTCGCAGCATGTTCTATTTTTCTGGAAGTCTGCGGCAATCTCACTCATTATTTCTATTGGGTGAGAAAAAAAAATCGCATTGCACTTGCAAGTACTTGATTTTTTAATTTTTCCTAATAAAATACACACATTGTAAAAAAAAATCAAGTACCTAGAGGGAGTTGTTGAAATAGTATGACACTATGTATGTGTGATTGTAATGTAAGTGATTATAATATCAGAGCAATAGGATAATTTATTGTGGAAAGCTGACCCCTTGAAGGGAGGCTCTAGCACCTGTTGTACTGCCTGTAGCTTGGATACAAGATGTGATACTTCCGGGCATGGAAGCTCTAGTTCCCTGTTGTACCGCCTGTAGCTTGGATGTAAGATGTGATACGGGCAGGCATGGAGGCTCTAGCACCTGTTGTACCGCCTCTAGCTGGGATACAAGATTTGATACTGGCAGGCATGGAGGCTCTAGTACCCTGTTGTACTGCCTGTAGCTTGCATACAGGATGTGATACTTCCGGGCATGGAGGCTCTAGTTCCCTGTTGTACCGCCTCTAGCTTGGATGTAAGATGTGATACAGGTGGGCATGGAGGCTCTAGTACCCTGTTGTACCGCCTCTAGCTTGGATACAAGATGTGATATTGGCGGGCATAGACGCTCTAGTACCCTGTTGTACCGCCTCTAGCTTGGATACAAGATGTGATATTGGCGGGCATAGACGCTCTAGTACCCTGTTGTACTGCCTCTAGCTTGGATACAAGATGTGATACTGGCGGGCATGGAGGCTTTAGTACCCTGTTGTACTGCCTCTAACTTGGATACATGATGTTATACGGGCGTGGAGGCTCTAGTACCCTGTTGTACCACCTGTAGCTTAGATACAAGATGTGATATTGGCGGGCATGGAGGCTCTAGTACCCTATTGTACCGCCTCTAACTTGGATACAAGATGTGATACTGGCCGGCATGGAGACTCTAGCACCCTGTTGTACCGTGTCTAGCTTGGATACAAGATGTGATACGGGTGGGCATGGAGGCTCTAGTACCCTGTTGTACCGCCTCTAACTTGGATACAAGCTGTTATATGGGCGGGCATGGAGGCATTCAGGTTCTGTATGGTATCCTACAACATATTAGTCCACATTTCCTGTAACTGAACCTCTAGGTCATGCAAACTTGTAGGCGATAAATCTGGCGACCATGCAAGCCACGGACGTGTGACAATGTTGTGGAGACATTCCTATGACCTTCTTGCTGTGTGCGGTCGAGCATTATATTGCTGCCTCTTGGAAGCCGCCATAGCAGACAACACATGTGGCTGCAGGATGTCCTAAACATATCGCTGAGCTGCCATTGTCCCTCCTACCACTACTAGTGGCGACCGACAGAGGCGATGGTGGGTGGGTGTGAAAGGCAGTACATGTAATGGGGTGCCCTTAGACTAAGTGTCCTTCAGCCAAGCGCTCCGACAGACACAGGGGCCTGTACTGATGATACCGCCTGTCTCTGGATGGCAGACAATGAAACAGTTGTTGCTGCTTATTTTTGTCAGATGATCCTCTCTACTGGTGGTCTGTCAAGGGTGTCTTGAGCCCGGGTTACTTGGTGTGCGTGTCCTCGCACACATCTACTGGTCCTAACAGTCTGGCCAGAACAGCCCGAGTGGTGGGCAATTCGTCAATACGACCATCCAGCTTCTCGCATTCCAATAAAACACCCCCTCTCAAACCTTGTTAACTTGGCGTAAGCTCTTTGATTGCATCGTAGAGGCGTCTAGTGGTCAGCAAGCCTTAGAAAACTGAGCATATTCAGCGAAGCGTATCGCACTTGCAGAGAAAATCACAATTTTACAAGAGTTACATTGGTTGAAGTCTTTCGGACCGATATTGCGCTCGCCTGTGTCAATAGAGCATCATCACTTCCTTGAAAGGTCATGTGTTTGTTAGGTGTTCTGTAGATGACTGGACGGCCCCTTGTGCTGGATGTCCTGCAGTTTGGCCAGATTAGACCGCTATCATCTTGTGCCGCATGAAGTGAAGGTGGGCCGGTATAAAGCCAGCATTAATTCAGAACAAAAACTGCTCACATTTAGAAAGTCCGGTCATTTTGCTTTTTTTGTCCAAAGTAACGCATGGTGGGCGCTGAATTAACCAATTTTCTATGAATACATGTGAATTTGGTGCAGGTGCTGTAGAAAACACCTCTGTCCTGTATAATTAATCTGATCTGGTTTGATCCAGTAGATTGTACCTGTCATATACATTTGTGGCATATTAGACCAAATTAGATAATGGTCAACCAAGAAGATAGGAGAACAAGCTCTATTCATGAGCCCTTGAAATCCACATGTTTGCACCATTTTCAGCTTTATATCTCCTTCTAAATACTTTTTATGGCTTTTCTATGTATTTGATGTTTCTCGCAGCATTATTTTTCTTCTGACTTTCAGTTTTGTGTGCGGGATAATGGCCAAGCTGGATTTATGCTAACTTTCCCTTTCATTGAAGAAAAAAGCCTTGTGCGGGACGAAAGCAAGCCTACATTCTCCTATGCCGCTGGACCATTCATGACGATGACAAAGTAAGACATTACAATCTCCTTCTATCACTTTTTTTCACAGTCCAGCTTTCACATCCGTACATGGCTATGGGGAAAATGATGGTTTGCACTATCCTGCGTATAGTTGCTATACCGATATCCCTACTTTTCCACATTTTGTCCAAGTTTAGCATCACGTTTCACCCCAATGCTATCCTACGTTTTATCTCTGGCATAGATTCTCAATCCTGGTCAGTTTTTGAACCAAGAAAGATGGCGTCTCGCACACATTCTATGGCCTCGTTGTCAATTTTGTGAAGAATCTGTGTGGTACAGTCCAGGCAGTGTCATCATGTAGGAATTCTTCTGACTAAAATTGTGACATCTTGAGAGAACACAAAGCCAAGTAATTTCCAGGCGGTCACATTGAGATCACATGACGCACCTGAAGAGAAGTTCTCCAGGAATTTTGACATAGAAAGGAATAACTAAGGAAAGTAATACCAGCTGACTTATATATATTGGGGTCAAGTTACATAATGAGAAAAAAAGATCACTGGAATAGGCCTTTAATAAAATCCTACATTACAGTGAAAATTGACGGATTGTCATAAGGTTTTCTTCCTACATCCTGGGGACAGTTCTAGAAAACCTGAAGCAGGACTGTTGCAAGAAAACTATGTTCAATGACTCTACTTGTGCATAGAAAAAGGAATATATAGTCTCTTGTAAGAGGCCTATGGTTTCCACCATGTAGCTTCTGACATACAAGTACTGCCCTGTGTTTGAAATGCAGTCTGCACTATGAAAAAAATGCCATAGATATGGCACAAATCATTACAACAATCTTGTTTGGCCACTTATTTCAGTAGTCTAGCGGCAACTGAAGGGATGGGCAGGTGAGGAACAAGGAGTTGGTGATATGTTCCACAATCTCTTGTATCCAGAAGTTATAATTGAGAATCCAATTGATACTATTAACAGAATGGTACCTTAAAATGTGACTGCCCTACTTATTCAGTGTGATCCCTAAGGCCACGGTCACAGAGGGCGGATTCCCGACAGAAATGCCGTGGTTTGGCCGCAGCTAAAACCACGACATTTCCGCCGGGAGAACCGCCACGGAAAAAGCCGCGGCGGCTTTGAAGTGGCCCGGCCGCTCGCTCTTCCACTGCGGCCGGCGCTCCTATAGAGGAGAGCACGGCTGCAGCGGGAAAAAAAAATAGACATGCTGCTTTCGGCAAATTTGCGAAGCAGCAGCGGCTACTGCCGGCTAAGCCGTAGCGGATTTGCCGTCCCGTGTGGACGAGATTTCTGAGAAATCTCGTCCACATGGCTGACTAATCCTGGGAGTAGCCAGCCACATGCGGATTTGCACGGAATTTCCGCGGCAAATCTGCCCCGTGTGAACCCATCCTAACGTGCGAGTTGCAAGCATTGGTCACTACACAGGGATCGCAGCAGCGGTAACTGCTCCAACCCATGTGTGTTGCAACGCTGACTGCGGGCTCCCAATCAACAGCAGCAGAGCAGTGGTGGACCCCCGATACTATCTCATAGTATTCTGCATTGAAAACCACTTTAAAGGAGATGTCCCGCGCCGAAACGGGTTTTTTTTTTTTTAAACCCCCCCCCCCGTTCGGCGCGAGACAACCCCGATGCAGGGGTTAAAAAAACCACCCGCACAGCGCTTACCTGAATCCCGGCGGTCCGGTGACTTCAATACTTACCGCTGAAGATGGCCGCCGGGATCTTCTACCTTCGTGGACCACAGCTCTTCTGTGCGGTCCACTGCCGATTCCAGCCTCCTGATTGGCTGGAATCGGCACGTGACGGGGCGGAGCTACACGGAGCCGCTCTCTGGCACGAGCGGCTCCATAGAAGACTGCTGAAGACCCGGACTGCGCAAGCGCGGCTAATTTGGCCATCGGAGGCCAAAAATTAGTCGGCACCATGGAGACGAGGACGCTAGCAACGGAGCAGGTAAGTAAAAAACTTTTTATAACTTCTGTATGGCTCATAATTAATGCACAATGTATATTACAAAGTGCATTATTATGGCCATACAGAAGTGTATAGACCCACTTGCTGCCTCGGGACAACCCCTTTAAGTGCCCAACAGTGCTTTCACACAGGAGCGATGATCATTCAATGAATAGAGGTAGAGCGGTGCGGAGATTGCTTCTGCCCGCCTGCCTCCGTTCCCAGCAAACAGGCAGTCGTTCACAGATGAGCAACTGCCTGTTTACACAGGCCGACTGTTGTTTGATTCTATGTCTGCACAAACTGAACGATGAGTGATATGCCATAGAATTATCGTTCGCCATTCAGTTGCTGGTATCTCTTATACTGAACGATCATTCAGATTAGTATGTTCAAGCAAGAATCTGAATGATAATCGTTCTATGTAAATGAGCTTCTAAGGGGGCTTTCAAATGAGTGGAATATTTCTGCACAAGATGCAGTTTAACTGCCACTGCGGAATTCCACTCCAAAACTTACACGTCACATGCAGATTTTGATGCAGAATTGTCAGCTGTAGAGATGAGCGAACGTTCTCGGTTCGTGTGTTTTTGGACTCGAGCACCGCTTTTTCCGAGTAACTGACTACTCGGACGAAAAGATTCGGGGGGCGGCGTAGTGGAGCGGGGGGTAGCAGTGGGGAACAGAGGGGAGCTCTCTCTCCATTCCCCCCCTCACTCCCCTCTGCAACCCCCCCGCGCACCCCCGGCGCCCCCGGAATCTTTTCGTCCGAGTAGTCAGTTACTCGGAAAAAGCGGTGCTCGAGTCCAAAAACACCCGAACCGAGTACGTTCGCTCATCTCTAGTCAGCAGTAATTTTTAATTCTGCATCAAAATCCACACTGCGGCTGCAGATTTTGGTGTGGATTAGAGATGAGCGAACGTGCTCGGCCACGCCCCTTTTTCGCCCGAATACCGCGATTTTCGAGTACTTCCGTACTCGGGCGAAAAAATTCGGGGGTCGCCGTGGCGGCGCGGGGATTTGCAGCGGGGAGTGGGGGGGAGAGGGAGAGAGGGCTCCCCCCTGTTCCCCGCTGCTACCCCCCACGCCGCCACGCCTCTCCCCGCCCCCCGGCGCACCCGAGTACTTTTCACCCGAGTAGTGAAGTACTCGAAAATCGCGGTGCTCGATTGCGAAATCGCCCTTACCGAGTACGTTCGCACATCTCTAGTGTGGATGTTTCCCCGTCTTGTGTTCACAAAATACCGTGTTCGGAACTGTGGCATTTTACAGCGATTTTGCGTAGCGTTTTCAAATGCATTCTGCAGCATTGACAGCGTTTTTTAACACACCCCATCATTGTGATGAGTTGTGTTAAAAAGCTCTTAAACACACGAAAATGGAGCAGACAGCGCTAATCTGCGAGGCCCCATTTAAAATTAATAGGAGAGTTATATAGTGCTAAGTGCTGTAAAAAGTGGGCTGTTTGAGAGCAGCTTAACCCTTTCCAATCCATTGTCTGACGTCTGAAGACATTCTGATTGAAGGCTGTACAGCTCCGATGTCGGAAGACATCCGGCAGGGTATTCTTACTGTATATTACTGGCCGCTCTGTTGTCGGGGGGGCCTCTCCAGCATGTCCCATACCGCAGTACTGGCTCTAACCAGCAGATGGCGCCATTATATAATGGCAGAATGAGAAAGTCCCGTAGGAAACTCTGAATCCAAAATTGGATTGCAAAGGGTTAAAGGTGGCTTTACATCAGACAGCTATGCTCCAAACAGTCACTTGGTAAAGTGAATGTAACCAAAGTTGTTTCTTATAAACACAGCCACCATCCGGGTGACGACCAAGCATTCGTCTGCTAGCTGCTTTGTTTCAGTTCACCTAAAAATAGTCGCGGGTGGATATCATCTGGTGTAAACAGATAATTGTTTGTCGGTCAACGACTCGCCAATAGCATTGTGAGAAGGTGCGCACTTCAGTGGCCATGAAATTGTAGAAGTGAACAATAATCGCTCTTTTTAAAAAGACACAAGCAAGTTGTGGAGAAACTGTTCAAACAGTAGTTGTCCTGTGTGAAGGCCCTCGTATAGTGCACTGTCCTATACAGCCATATGTAGAAGCTGCGCAAGAAAACGCTGCAAAATGATAGCACAAAATACATGCATTTAAGTGGAAACAAATGCCCCCAAAGGTGTTCACAGCCTTTGAGCTCATGTTTTGTTTTATATATACACCCGATCAAAAATGTGTTTCTATCCCAAACATATGTTTATGTGTATGTCCACAGTAATCTGCCTTAGGCCGCCTGTCCACAGCCACAACAGAATATCGCGAGTGATTTTCCGCTGCGGGGCAGCACTAAAGGTCACCGCGATGAGCCTATCCTAATGATTGGTTCATCGCTGCATGCCACGATTTTTAGGCGAGAGTGGTTAATCGCTATGGACTTCCCGCTCGTGTACATCGGGCTCCGCTTCCCATAGTTATCCTATGTAAAGCGTTTCAAGCGTGATCTGCGTGCGATTTATCACCGTGGATCACGCTATGAAGTATCGCCCGTGGACAGCCAGCCTTAACCCATTCCAAATGCTGTCTGGTTTTGTTAATTAAACTTTAGATTGTTATATTGTCTACACTTTTATAAAATTCCTGAAAATCCTTGTCAATTCTCCTAGCTTGCTGTGGGGAAGTACAGAAGTTACAGTAGGGGTTAGGGGACAATGTTCAGAACAAGTGCTTTGCTGATCTTCTTATAGCCGAAGAGGAGAATATGAGGTACGTGAGCCTTTCTATTTTTCTTCTTCCTCTCCTTGATTTACAGTAACTTTCCTTGTGTTATGGCACTCACTAAGACAAGTTTCGGTGCTATATAGTGTGTTACAGGTCTGTTCCTTCATTCATCACTAGTCACTCCACTGTATGGCTACAATTTCAAGAAGGAATAAGACTTACTGGGCAAGATCCAACTTCCAAGCTTTCATACCTACTTTGAGTCTTCTTGCTCCTTAGCTATTAGTAGAGACTTCCAGTGGGTACAGAAGCGTAGGCATGGCCATCTCTACCTCTGGGCCCAGAGTGCAACTAATCAGGGCACTGACCAATTGGAAAGGGGAATCGGAGGTCAGCCTGATGTACCACCAATCGTGTAGTTATAGGGATCGCAATGGTTGCACTTCCTAGTGGGGCCTTACGCTATTGGGGCACACAAGCCATCTTACCAAACTGACACTTCCTGCCCTGTTAGTCATTTTACAATGATTTGATTCCACTGCCTAAATCTACTGTGAGCTGTGCATTCACCAGTGTGTGAATTGTCAGTCATCGTGTCTTATCTGCACTACTCATTGGAGTAGAGGAGAGTGCAGACAGGAGAAGATGATTTCCGAAGATGATTTATGCCCACACGGCTCTGAAGTAAGGAACCAAATTAGTGTTAAATGATTAACAGCTCAACCAGGGAGAGGCAGAGGAACTTATGGAGGGCAATAAAGGATATTTAATACATGGTGGAGGGCCATAAAGGGGGGGGGGGGGTTATTACATTTCTGGAGAGCAATAAGGGATCGTTTATTACACAGGGTACAGAGAGCTCTATTATCTCCTGGCAGCACAGAAGGCACAATAAGTGGGCAATATTACATCATCGGGACTCTCTAAAAGGGCACTGTTTCTACATTGGGCTACTAAGGAGGCATTATTACAGGGGGCATCTGGGCACTATTACTTTGTGGGGGGAACAGTCCAGAAGTAAAACAATTGCAGAAATATAGATCATATATGTGTAGCCTGAGAGGGGAGCATATCAAAGGTAAAACTAGCCTAAAAAAGGTGGAAATTTTGGTAGAAGCCTTTTTTGGATTAAAATAATGTAAACTGTTCAGAATTACGCCACTAAAGGCACCTTGTAACAAAATAGGTGAGCATTAACAGGGGCGGATGTGGCTATCCAGCCCAACAGATTTGCTATATATAGTATAAGAGCCATACGCTTCTTAACATGTTGGATGCATCTTACTCCAGTGGAGTTCATATTGAGACAGGGATATGAAATTCCAGTCTTAATAACTTCCCCTAAGTAGTTAAAATCATTGTAATATGAATACAACTATATGTTAAAGGTTCTGGGAAAACTGATAATATGAACAAAAAGGGTCTCTCCAGGGAAGCTCCTAACAAAGTTTAAAAAAGTACCAGTAAGGCATGGTTGTAAGAAAATGTTTTTTAAATCCTTTGGAGTAGAATTTTAAAAAAATTCCACATTAACACCTTTGGTGACATTCAATATGCATGTATGTCAGATGCGCATGGGGTTTATATGGAGTGGGCTTAGGAGTCAAACCTGCACGATACACAGGGTATAGATACCTCGTGTCAAAAACTGCCAACATCCAGCCTCATCGGCCAGAATTGGAGATAATAGAGACCCTGGCCATTAACCCCTTACTTGCTGCAGCATTTAAATAGCTTGACAGGGAGGGGGCTACCTCTATCTCCCGGAGAGCACCTCAGTGAGGAGATTGTGTCATGCTGTTTGATTCCCCTGTGGTATGAGTTAGTAAGATGCCCTTAGAAGCCCATTAGTATAGTATACAATATAAATGATCAAACGTCTGCAACTTGTGGCCCTACATAGGGAATAAAAGAAATGTAAAAGTAGCTTAAAGATTTTTTTTAATTACTTTAAAAAAATATTAAAAGTTTAAACCCTCCCTTTTCCCATTTTTATTGTAAAAGCTAAAAAAAAGCATATTTGGTATTATGTCGTCTATAAATGTCCAATTAATTAAATTAGCGTTATTTATCCTGCACAGTGAATGCTGTCAGAAAAAATTACACAATGCTTGAATTCAACAGAAAGCAATCAAAAAGCCATGTATGAACAATAATGGAACCAGTAGGAATTACAGGTCATCCTGCAGCAAACAGCCCTCACACAGCCTGATTGATAGAACAATATCATTTCTTTTGGGGGTTATTTCTATTGACTTTTCTTCAATATTCTAAGTTGCTGTAAAACTGTTCTAATGCTTAGAGAAATACTGCAGTGTTCATGTAGTTCCTGCATTCTTCTGCTTCACAGTTACCTGCAGCATCCTCTTATCCTTCAGCTGTTAGCACTGTCTACATCGCCTTCTCTGGAGAGAACACAACTGGTGTTTGAGCGAGTCACATTTGGGTCCTTTTACAGCATTTTACATGAAAAGGTAATTTCCAGAAATGGCTCTAAGGCCTCATGCACAAGGGACGGATTTTTGCTGTGGAATCCGGAGTGGGCATCTGCAGCAATAACCCTCTGCAGCATGCTATGGAAAAGTGATTCTTCATGCACAGAGCGGAAACCAGTTGCGGTTTCCGCTTGCAGATTAAAAATTGCAGCATGCTACATTGAAGTCTATGGAAGCCTTCCGACCCGCGGCCTGTTCACAATCGACATTGCGGATGAGCTGCCGATTCCGCGGGAAAAGCAGGAGCTTAAAAAATAAATTAATCTGTACTGCGGCAAGCAGTGCGGACCATCTGCCGTACAGAGAAGCCAGAAGAAGACAGGTCAGCACGGACGCTGGTGAAGAGGGCCGCCTGCACACACAGGTATGCAGGGTCAGCCGCCGTGGTTAGGGCTGGATTCTGTGCAAGATTCTGCAGGCGGAATCCGAACCTGTCGTGTGCATGAGGCCTAAGTCAGTGTGGAGCATGATTTTTTTACTACTGTTAAAGCAGCTTTTATGGTTTGAATGCAAAATATGTGTAAATATAGATTTTCAGATGAAGTGATTAACATTGCAACCTCCACAGCTGCTGTCTCCATCATGCCTCAGCCTTGTCTCCTAGATATGTCTTCTTCTCAACTCTGCAGAGCTCTTGGATAAGATTTAAAAGGACAGCCCAGTTTGGGCAATGTAGGTCCCGCTGTCTGCAGTTCATCACTGCTGGAAACCACGACTTTTGCTGATTTCGGAGAATCGTAGTGTAAATGTTTATCTGGCCTCCAATGACTCTACATGGAAAGTGAAGCATTGGACTGCTATTATATAAGGCTGTTAGCGCTCATGTAATAGTGCAAATTGCTGTGCTGCACTTGCAGGTTCAGCCTGACAGTTGTCAGGAAAATGCGAGTGCTAGCAGCAGCTGTGAGTGTTCGTATAATATCACGACGACCACTGATATCTTTGGCCTTTTCAGTGAACACCTGGTGTGCTCCAGAGCCAAGAACAACCTTAGTAGGGTAGATTTAAGCAGTTTAGCTTAATCCAACATCCTTCTTCTAAGGCTAGGGCTAAGCGATGACGTGTGTCACACAAAATCAAGTCTCACAAAAGTTATATGACAAAAAAACTTTATGGAGCTTGTCTGCAACTTAAGGCCCATTTACTCGGAGATCACTCAAATGACAGTTTGAGTAACAGCTTTGAGCGATCATTTTGCATAAACTATTAAGTAGTTACTCAGCTACTAATATCTATTTATTGTGCAAATGAAGCCTTTAGCTGAAAGCATTTAATAGCCCAAGAGCTCTTATCTGCTTTCAGTTTTTTTGTTCTCCGATGGGAAACAATGCTATCAGCACTACCCACGGAGAACTGCTGATAAGGCCGAACAACGATTTTTAGGTTGGCCTGAATTTAACGATCAGCTTGCAGTGCATGAAAAGTGCATGATGGGCGCGCGTTTAGACGCAATGATTATCGCTCAAACGATTGCTTTTTAGCGAGTTTTGAGTGGTCATGGCTCCGTGTAAATGGGCCTTTACTGTTATTTGACTGTGTTAGAACTGCAATTAAAAAAGACAGGTCGCAGGCAAGCCACGGTTGCATACTTTTTACATTGATTTCTGGTTTGGATTTTGTGGAAGTATTGTGTCGCAGTTGCGTTAGGTCAAAACGCAATCCCCTTGACAATCATTCGATTCAACATCGCATTCAAAACTGTGATCTTTATGTCGCACTACACATGTCGTTGTGTTACCCTAGCTTGTAATCAATAGTATGGCAGCTACACCAGTGCAGTGTATTAGCTATTGGCAGAAATGTGTAATTTTGCAACACTTTTTCGTACAATGAAATTAGCTGCTAGCTTTTCTGTACTGTTAATCTTGATATCTTCTGACATTTTCAGCGCTCAGAATACCCAATATTGCACTTAGGAACAATAGTTCACATACTCCTCCAGATGATTGAGGCGCTCGTATTTCTGCACTGGCGTGGATTCATCCATCGCTCCTTTTCTTCACATGCCATTCAGCTGGTAACAGCAGACAGAGCCAAGATAAGCAACTTTGAGTATATGGTAGAAAGGTAAAGAATATTTCTTATGTGTACATGTTCTGTTATAGTAAAGGTTATTAGTTTTGGCATGTATAGATATAAAGTCTGTCTTTGTTTTTTTTTTGTCTATTCCTAAAATATGAAAAAGGGTTTTCCCGTGAGGAACATTTATAACTCATTTACAGGATATGTGATCAATGTATGATCGCTGGGGTCTCACTGCTCGGAATCCGACAGATTATGAGAATGGGGGCTTCTACGTGCCTGTTTTGAATGGAGCATTGGTAATGTGTGCACCATTGATCATAGATTTATCCCCTTTCCCATGGACAGGTGCTAAATTGTGTTTGTAGAGCTACCGTTTTAGGGCCTGTGTCACACAAATGTATTTGTGCAGCGTTTTACATGCAAAATATGCAGTGAATAAAACCCATTGAGTTTTGTTGGTGCATTCAATGCATTTTGTTTTCACAACAAATATACAGTATGCTCTATTATCCTGCGCATTGGCTCATAAAAATAGCACATATTGAACTCATTAACTTAATTGCCAGTTCAGTGAATGAGAGCATGGTTGTGTGCTTCAAAGCATCTGCAATAAGTACATTAAAACACGCGGATGTCCATGTAGATATGCAAAACCCATTGTGCAAATATGCGGGGAAAATGCACTAACCCGGCCTTAGGATAGATTTCCGGATTTGCTCGGAAATGTATGTGACTATCCTGTTCATCTAAATGAGGCTTCCAGGAATCCATGCACCACCTGCAGAAATAACCAAATCTAAGAGTATGAATAAAGAATAAGGATGAGCGAGTATACTCGCTAAAGCACTACTCACTCGAGTAATGTGCCTTAGCCGAGTATCTCCCTGCTCGTCCATAAAGATTCCGTGATCGCTGCGGCTGACAGGTGAGTCGCGGCGGGGAGCAGGGGAGAGATCTCCCCTCCGTTCCTCCCCGCTCTCCCCCGCAGCTCCCCGCTCTGCGGCGGCTCCTGAATCTTTAAGGACGAGCAGGGAGATACTCGTCTAAGGCACATTACTCGGACGAGTAGTGCCTTAGCGAGTATACTCGCTCATCCTTCATAAAGAACAATCACAGACCTCTCTATAACAAATCTGCTGTGTGACCTCCCATGTGCCTCTTTGATATTGATTGTCACAATGAAGAATAGTTATAACAAAATGCAGTCCTATATTCAATCATCTACTTTACACAGATTTCATCATTGCCTACAAGTTTTACTAGAAGTTTGTCTAATATCAGTGTTGCTGGGCGACTATAACAACATCTTTTTGATGTCCTATTTCCAGTAGTTGCCCAGTTTAGAAAATCTAATTCTTCTTCTCTTATAGAGATTTCTGTGTTGTGGATTTTGCGGCAGATTAGCTGCAGACAGATTGTGGTATGAAATTAATCCGCATGTGAATTGCTCTAACAAGTAGGGACTGTCCAAAACTGAGAACTTCTGTAAGAGTATATACTATACTAAGTAGAATTATTTAATGCAGGAAAGATTTTATTGAAATCTAGAACTATATAGGAATTGTACAAGACAGTGAGGCTAATTCACTATTGGAAATTCAGCAATTTTCTGGTGCAATTTATGCCGGAAAACTGGGAAACATTCTTTGTGCCACATTTACTACACTATGATGACGAAAGTATCGGGGCACCCACTAATTCTGTGCTATCAAACGGTTTAAAAAGGTTAAAAGTTTATTGTTATAAATGCTCAAACAATCTATTCAAGGAGTACGGTAGCAATCATTGTATTAAATCATACGCAGTTCAATAACTATTGTGAGGGATTAGTGTTTAGGGGCAGTAGCAGCGTGGGCATCCGCGGCCAGAGACAGTGACAACGGGCAACAACGTTCTTTAGTCCAGGCTTTGCCTGGGTTTATTGCAGCAGAAACAAAACCAAAACGTAAACAAACACCTGCTCGTCTGAGCGCTCACTATACATATGCTTGTTCCTGACTACTCACTGTCAGAATACTTCTTGCTTGCTGCACACAGCCAGTCCGGTCCTCAGACCTGTGGAGGTCTCACCACACCCTCCTGGGTGTTGAGGTTAGGGGCGTCACCCTGTCAACCTCGCCTCTTGGCTCTCTCACAGCCCACACGCTGGGCTAGCCGGGCTCCTTGCTCCACAGAGCCCTCTCTCTGGCTCTCAGCCAGACGCTTTCTCTCTGGCTCTCAGCCAGATGCTCTCTCTGGCTCTCAGCCAGACGCGCCCTCTCTCTGTCCTGCAGGCCCAGGCTTTATAAGGCCTGGTACCAGCCCCACCTGGTACGTGGGAGTGACCATCCCACCCTTCGCTTTGGTCACTCCAGGAAAAGCCGGCCCGGACTATGCGGCTTGGAGCCACTTACAAAACTACAACGTGTCAGTAACATAGCGTTACTGACACAGGAATGCTGGCTTCCTCCACCGAGCCCAGGCCGCTCGGTGGCACGTATCCACCCTCCAGCATTTTATCAGTCACTGTCTCACATTATGTATCTATTGACATGTATCTAACAAAGTTTTTTCTTTGATTCTGTACTCTGCAAATCTTTCAATAAATAGCACAGAATTTTAAAAAAAATCGTTTTATCAGGCAAAAGGGGTATGCAGACTGGTTGTGCGAGCATAAGGTATAAAGGAGAGTATCACATATCTCAGGAACCATCAGAATACCACAAGGTGTAGAGTTAACAGACTTAGAACGGGGAGAAGAGAGTGTGGAAAATACTGGTGAGAAGGCGCAACGCTCCAAGCTAGTAGAAGATTAAGGTCCAATATGCGATAGTGAAAGCACTTCTTTTTTATTATTTAACAAAATAAAAAAACAGCAAGTGAAAACGCATTTCGGGGACGAGCCCCTTCGTCAGTTCAGCTGGATTAAACACGACAGGATGCCTGGGGGTGACACATTTCCAAGGTTTTTGGATGTGCCACAGGTCCTGTATGTGGCAGGGAGACAGGGAGGAAAGAAGACTTTGAACAGCGTATGTAAGTATGTTGTCACCTGAGCAACCAATCAGTACGGGACATCGCAGCCCTTTTGTACCATCCAAAACCCGCTGTTGGCAATGTTATTCGGATATAGAATATATCTGGTGTGTGCTGTGCAGTAACATTCGGGGAGCTCTCTAAACTGATAGAAAGTGGACAACGAAGCCTTGTACGAGCTGGAAGGCATCATGCAAATCATTTGCCAAAAGATTCGCTCAGTTGGTCTCATAAACTATTGGAAGTCCCACACACATTAGCACCAGAACCATCATAGGGAACTCTATGTGAAGGGTAGCCATGGACGAGCGGCTGCACACAAGCCCAACATCACAGCATGAATGCACAGAGGCGGCTGTGATGGAGCTTGTTGTGAACTGTTGAATCGTAGTACGCTATCTTCTGACCAGGTGATCGCATTTGCCTGGATCAGATTGTCAGTGTGGCGGTTGCCTGGAGAGCGGTTTCGACGTGACTGGATCGTCACAACAGTGAAGTCTGGCAGGGATTCTGTTATAGAGTGGAGGACTTTCTGCTGGGAAGGACCAGGGCCATTGATTATAGTGAAGTCCATCCTCAATGTCGAAGGGTATTGTGACAGTGTGGTATTACCTACCCTGTGTCAATACCTTGGTTCAGCTCCGTGTCTCTACCAACATGACCGACACCATGCCATACAGCACACAGTGTTGAAGCTTAATTTAAGGAGCAGGATGTCTGCAAACTGTACACATGACCGTTTATTCTGAAAAGTCAACTGAAATGACCGATACGCTTTAAGGTGTTTTTTAACATTTTTGTTTGTCTTCCAGCAAAGTTATGGCGACGTGTGATGGAATCATTCATTTCCCAATACCTAAACGGTTGTATTGCTGGGCATCTCCTGAAATAGTTGCGGGAAAAACTGGTACTGTAAAGTCTGATCTTTACAGTTTCTGTGTAGTGATGCAAGAAAGTTTAACAGGTACATTGATTTGTGTTTGTTTCATACTGAGAGCATTTACAAGAAACCTCATTTTTAGTTTTATGTGACAGGATGTAGCAAAAGATTAGAGCTAAAAACAAAGGAAAAGATTTAGCAAACACACTTATTATTGCCTATAAATACATATTTTTCTGCATTTTTGGAATGATGTGTAAGGCCTCCTGTCCACGGCAGTGATTTCGCCGACGGTAAATCGCTGGCGAATCACGCCGTCTGAAGCTTTCCATAGCTTTGCTATGGAAAGCACCGGCCCCATGTCCATGAGCGGAGAATCGTTGCAATTCTCCGCTCGCGGCCGGCAATTCGCAGCATGTTGTGAATTGCCCCGATTCTCCGCGGTTAGCCTATCAGATTAGGCTGACCGGCGGAGATTCGTCTGCGGCTGCTGCTCCCGGGCGGCAGTAGGGATACTGCAACGCCCGTGGACAGGGGGGCCTTACACAAGAATGCATGTAAGTGAAGTTTTTCTGTCTTCAAACTTTTGGCCATGTATTATAACTACAGTGGGTATGGGAACTTCGGCCATCAGTGATGCCAACCCTTCTGGCATTCTTTAAAGATTTAAAATGTTTAACTTGAAATCTCCCATACAATGCTACATGACACAAGCCATATATATTATGGGTTTATTCACCCATTGCAGTTATGGGGCAGTTTACTCACAATTTTGGTATGAATAAACCCAAATGGTAAAAAATTCTTTCTGGACCTTTTGTTCTCGCAGTTCCTAATTTACGGATTATCTTTACATTTTAGACTCTCTGCCATGGAATGGGGTAGATGGCGAAGCAGTTAGGGATGCCATGGATTCTGGACATTACTTGACTGCTGATCCAGCTCTTTCGGAACCATATTATTCTTTAGTCAGCACTGGGATTCAGGCTAGACCTAAGGAACGGACAACACAGCTTCAGGATATTGCATATATGCTGAAGAATGATGTGAAGGTAGTTGGATTATAGAATATATTCAATAGCCTTGTTGCCCATATTTTATATTGAGGGACCTTAAGACCGCACAGTCTTAACTTTTTTGTAGTGCGATCAAATAACTTTTCAATTGACGCTTATTGAAAAATCTTTGCCCTGTGCATATAGCCTTCACTCTCCCAGACAGTGGTCACATGGCCATTAGTAGTCATAAAAATTGTGCTGCACAAATACGACACCAGATTTACTGGATAACAAGATAAAACGGCCACATGAAAACAAATTAAAGGTGAAGATTTTTTTTTGTATAAAATTAAATTGCCAAATTGAATTTGAGTTCTAGTAGCATGGCCAATTTTGATAAATAGAAAACGCACTTAATCCCAGACAACCCCTTTAACTGCTATTATACCGAGCCTGTAGAAAATGCTGGTATAGAATAATAGAAACGAATTGGTGGAGCAACCCAAGTAAATTATGCAAGTATGAAGTAGGAGACAATGTCCTCTTTTTGGAGAAAGATGAGCTAGGGATTTGTTTTCCATATTTTAAGAACCCCGGGAGGGATTTTCCATGAATGGAACGGGCAGCTCACCCCAAATCCTGTTGTACCCAACTGAGTGAACGTTTCCATCTAATAAGCACTGCGGAATACGTTGGCGCTATACAAATAAAGATTATTATTATTAAAGACAATTCTTAGGGTATGTGATGCAACCTCCAGGTGTAATCTAATTACATGAGATTAGTTATTGCCAAACTTCTCTATTTATTAAAACCAGTTTTCAGGTTAATGAACCTCTTCCTCAGTACTTGCTAGGATACACGTCTGGGAGCTGACGGTGTATTTTGCAGAGAGGGTTAGGCAATTGCTGATGTAAAAAGTGCTGGGTATTTTGTGCTCTGAAGCCTGTGAATGGAGCCGTGGACTATAGTCATAGTAATGCAAGATATAGTTTCTCAAGATATGAAGTAAATGTCTCATAGGCAGACCACCACCTTATCAGATGGAGGGTCCCCTGATCCTCCTTCCACTAGGTGTTCTGGCTACATCCAGCTGCAGGGTGTAATACAGAGCTGACCGCTCATGTAGACGGACTCAAGTCTATGGGACTTAAAAGATCTGAGGAGCTTGGCCACTGTCATCTCTCCAGGAGAATTAATACAGACCGCTGGAGCCGCAGGGCATTTTACAGGTGAAGAATGTTTTTGTTTTTTTTATTACATTTCCTGCTGCCGGGTTAGTTTTTAAATCTCTCCAATAACCCTTTTAATCCTGCTCAGGCTGTCTCTGTGGGACTTTCTAGGGCTTTATCAAATAAAATATATATTAAAAAAAAAATCCCAATAGCAGTAAAATTGCAGCATTTTAGCTCTAGCAACTGTCTGCACTGCCTTCTGTAAGCGTGGTTGATCTCTCATGTCAATATTCATTATTTTGCACTGCGACTGAGCTAATCTGTCTTCAATATTTTCTGAATAGGATGGAGACATAATATATGTAGAATCATCTGGTGTAATGTTAAGGAGATAGTAAATAATTATTATACAGTCTAACACTAAGCAGATAGGCTGCATTTGTAGCCTATATTGGGATTTTACACTCGCTGTATTGAAAGACAGCTGTAAAAGATGATTCTGTTTACTACTAAAATTTTAGTAGTGAAATGCTTTTTGCTCAGTGCCAAACCCATATCTTCCCAGCCACACTATGGCCAGCGCTGCATGGCATGATATGCTTTTTCCGTTCAAAATATTTTTATGCGCATATTTTTACTGGCATTAACATACATTCGTCATTTGCTTATGGATTTGTATTGACTTGCAATATCACAGACAAAAGTAAATCAATTCTTTACATTACAAGACTTTGGCTATGCGTCTTTTCTTTTCCTTCCTTCCTAATCAGGCAGTTGAATACTGCCCTAACTTATCAAAACTTAAACTGTAATGAAAGCATAATTGACAGACAGGGTGGTATGGGATAGGTGGGGGGGGGGGGGGGGAGGAGGGGAGAGGGGAGGGGTTAGGCTTATATGGGGAGCTGGGGGTGGTGGATCTCTGGGGCACGGTTTGAGGTGGTAGAGCCCATCCCCGGGAAGAGCCACTCTCAACTTCCGGGAGCTTTCTGGGGTCTACCAATGTCTTCTACGGACGGCCCGTAGCTACCCAGACCTTAAATCGTTCAGTGGACCTGAATGTGGTCCACATCTGCCAGGTATGGTAGAATCTTTCCTGAGTTTCGCCGTCCTCTGCCCCCAGCTCGTCGAAGCGCATGAGGTCGTTTATTTCTTCTACCCACATCCCTCTTGAGGGGGGGTCGTGGATTTCCAGAGTCTGGGGATGACCCTTCTGGTTGCGAGTATGAAGAATCTAAGGACATTGTGTTTAATACTTTTGATAGTTCCTGGGAGGATTGAGAGGAGGGCCATCTCCTGCGTGAGTCTGAGATGTGACTTACAGATATGATTATATAGGTCAATAGTTTCCTTCCACAGATCAGACACTCCCGGGCAACTCCACCAAATGTGGGACATGCTCCCTATGTCAGTGTTACATCTCCAACAAGTTGGTGGTGTCTGGGGGAAAATTTTATGTAGGTGGTCGGGAGTTTTGTACCATCTAGACAAAATTTTGAAATTTAACTCTTGTGCTTTACCAGCAGAGGACATTTTGTGACATAGTGTCCAGGGTCTCTCCCAGTCCTCTCTTGGTAGGCTGTGACCTAGTTCCTTTTCCCAGGCCTCTATGTATGCAGGGTTTTGGTCCTCTATCTCTCGATTCAGCATCAGCCTATATATGGATGAAATCATGTGCCTCTGTGTGTTTGACGGCATGGCCATTTGCTCAAAGGGCGTTAGCGCGCCCGTTAGGTTCGCCCGGGGAGCCAGGGACCCCACAAACCCCTTCAGCTGAAAATATTGTAGCCAATAGCCGGGACGGGATCCTCTCTCATCTATGAGCTCAGTAAACTGTTTTAAATTCGTGTTGGACATTACAGCTCTAATTCTTGGTAGTGGCGACGTGTGTAAGCCTAGTATGGACGTGCCCTCTAGGGTTGTCTTGAATTGTGGGTTTGTTATGAGAGGGGTTAGGGGGCCAGGGACTGAAACCATGCCTTTTTTTTGCCTGAACTCTGTCCATGTCTTGAGTAACTGACCTACAAACGGGGAGATGTTGGGGATCTCTTTTATGAGTTTAGGTGGGATCTATGCTGCTCCTCGTAGGGTTCCCGGGACCAGTGCATGTTCTGCAGCAACCCAGAGCTTATGACTGTTGTCTTTAATTAGGTCTATCGCACAGTTTGAGAGACAGGCTTTATGATAGAGGGTGAAATTAGGCAAGCTCAGGCCCCCTTTTTCCTTTTGTCTGGTGAGGAGCGAGAAGCGCATTCGTGGCTTCCTTCCTCTCCAAACGAACGCTGTAATGAGGGTTCGAAGCCGTTTTAGGTAGTAGTTTGGAAGTTTCACCGGGACCGCCTGACATATGTAGAGGAATTTCGGTAGCGAGTCCATTTTAATTACGTTGACCCTGCCATTCCAGGACAAGAACAATGAGTTCCATTTGTTAAGGTCCTTTTCAAGTTCTGACAGGAATGGGAGGAAGTTGAGTTTAAAGATCTGTGTGGTGTCTGCCAGGAGTTGAATGCCCAGGTACTTTATCGAGGACCGTTTCCATTTGAATGGGAATTGTGCCTCTAGTTGTGATACTTCGGTCTGCGGCAACGTTACGTTCAGGATCTCTGATTTTTGTGTGTTTACTTTGTAGTTGCTAAGTCCGCCGAAGCGTTTAAACTCTTGTAGGATTACGGGGAGTCCCACTTGTGGATTGGACAGATAAATTAGCAGGTCGTCCGCGAACAGAGCCATCTTGTGTTCAAGGTTCCCGGTCAAGATCCCTCTAATTGAATCATTTTGACGGATTGCGTTAGCTAGCGTTTCCATGGTTAACACATAAAGAAACGGGGAGTGGGCAACCCTGTCTTGTCCCTTTTGTTATTTGGAAGGCGTCCGACAGGGAGCCGTTTACCCTAATTCTAGCTGAGGGATTTCGATATAGGGACATGATTCGGTCTTTTGTTTTCGGTCCCACCCCTATTTTGTCCAATGTGGCCGAGAGGAAGGGCCAGCCGACCCTGTCGAACGCCTTCTCAGCGTCGACCGCCAGGAGACATAACGGGTCGCCCATGACCCCTGCTCTGGCCATCAGCGATAGGGATCTAACCGTGTTGTCCCTTGCTTCTCTGCCGGGGACAAATCCTACTTGTTCTCCATGTATCAACCGTGGTATGCAGTATTGTAATCGTGTGGCTATCAGTTTAGCGAATAGTTTTATATCTATATTGAGGAGTGATATGGGTCTGTAGTTGCCGCAGACCGAAGCATCCTTCCCTGGCTTTGGAATAACTGAAATGTGGGCCATTAAGGATTGTGTCGGGAATGGGCACCCTCGTTCTACCGCATTAAAGGCTCTGAGAATTAGGGGGAAGATTTCTCTGAAGGTTTTGTAAAATCTGGCTGTAAAGCCATCTGGGCCGGGGCATTTGCTCACTTTTAGATCTTTAATGATTGTAGTGAGCTCCTCTTCACTGAAGTCTTTGTCTAGACTCGCTGCCTCCTCAGTTGTCACTCTTTTGGGGGCGTTTTGGGTCAAGTAGGCCTCAATTTCGCCATCTAGTCCCTGGGTGTCAGTCTGTGTTTGGTCTCTGATGTTGTATAGTTTAGAATAGTATTTTTTAAATTCTTCCAATATGTCTGTTGTGGCGTGCACGTGTCTTCCGCCCTCTATCCTTATTTTGGTGACATGGGTGGGGGACGATCTAGGGTGGAGGGCTCTGGCTAACCAGCTTCCACATTTATCTGCATATCCGAATGTCCCTCTACGTAGTTTGTCTCTCTGAGCTCATGAACGTTGGTCGAGGATTTTAAGTATTTGCTGCCGTATAGAGGAGATTTCGGCTTTAAGTACGTCGCTTTGGGATTTTTTGTTGTCTTCTTCTTTGGTTTGTAAATTTAAAATAAGTGTGCGTAGTTTTTTTTTTTAAGTCTGGAACCGTGCGATATTTGGATTCCCCGGACGACGCACTTTAACGCTTCCCACTGGACTGGGGCTGGTGTTTGGTCGTTCTGGTGGTTCGCTATGAATCCAGTGATTGCATCCTTAATGTCTGAGACACAGAAGGAATCACGGAGCAGGTTGTCGTTGAGTCTCCACGAGGTGATTCCCGCGCGGCCTGGGTGTACTGAGAACCCACCGTACACTGGGGTGTGGTCTGACCAGATAAAGTCGCCCAGGGAGCACCTCGGGGAGCAGTCCAACAGACTCTGTGAGACTAGGAGCATGTCTATCCGTGAGTACGTGTTGTGTACTGCCGAGTGGAATGTGTAGTCCCTGTTCCTCAGGTGAAGGATCCTCCACAGATCCACCAAGTGTAGGGCGTGTAGTGTTTTTTTGAGTCGCTGTAGTGCTGATCGGGGTACAGAGGTCCTACCTGATGAAGAGTCTATTTCTGGGTTCAGTACCAGGTTCCAGTCCCCTCCAAGGATAATTTTGGATCCGCTGGCGAATTCGGCCAAGTGCTTTAGGATCTTGGTAGCCGTTGGTACTTGTTCCTGGTTGGGAAGATAAATATTAGCCAAAGTATACAACATATCAGACATTTCTATTTTTAGAAAGACAAATCTGCCCTCTTGGTCTGTTGCGGTGTCCATTACATTGTATCTAAGGTTTCTGTGTAAGGCTATAGACACCCTTCCCGCTTTCTTTGTGGGATGTGGGCTGTGGTACCAGATGGGATATAGTTTGGAGTTGCATGCTGGAACATTGTCTGCTCTAAAGTGGGTTTCCTGGAACATAGCTACCTGAATTTTTTTCTTGTGGAGATGGTAGATTATCTGACCTCTTTTCTGGGGGGAGTTTAGGCCCCTGGCGTTGTATGTGCTACATGTCAGCTCAGCCATGGTTGTCTTCAGTGGAGAACCGCCTTCTCGTAGAGCCCCCACCGCCCCCAGGTTTGGGGAGGGAGTTGGAAAAAGAGGGGGAAGACACGTGGGGTAAATCAAGAAAAAACAAAAACAGCAATAAAAACAAATAACTGGTGGTAAACTGGTGTTCTATCATATTCCGATAGTTTGCGAGGGCTAACTTTGCCATCGCTTGTGCTATAGTAGCAGAAACTAACAAATTTACGAGCTTTCGCTCCCTACCCCTATGACTTTAAACTTGTTGTAGTGAGTCTGATTCCCAGAACCCCTTGGACCCCAAGAAACTCGCCTTCCCCTTTGCAACTTTGCCTCGCTCTGCCGAACAAGCAAAGTGGTGGTTAAGTGTTCTTTTCAGGTTGGTTTTCCCGACTTGGATTTCTGAGGTTCCCCAGTCTCCTGGAGTCTCTCTCTTCGTCGGCGCGATCTGCGTTCCACCGTCTGCCATTCAGTTCTTGGAGGTGGTGTCGGCAGGGAGGCTGATTTGGGCCAGTCCGGTAGGGACACAAGTGGCAGCTCGAAGGTCCCCAGGAAATTGGGTAGGTCTCCCAGGCTTCGGAATGTGGCTGTTTTACCTCCCTTGCTGGCGTGCAGCTGGAATGGGAATCCCCAGCGATTAAATGATTTCTTTATCCCGCAATAAAGTGAGTAGGGGCTTCAATGCTTTTCTTAGCTGGAGGGTCCGCCGTGATAGATCTGTCAGGATCATTAGTGGAGTTCCTTTGTAGGACAGGTCGCTCTTTTTTCTAGCTTGGTGGAGGATTTGTTCCTTCAGCTTGTAGAAATGCACCCTGCAAAGGACGTCTCTTGGTCTGGTCGGATCAGTGGGTTTGGGTCCCAGCGAGCGGTTAATTCTGTCTATCTCTATTTCTGTGTCCGGTGGTCTCTGTAGCAGGTTGTTAAAGAATTCTCTTGCCCATTTGTCTAACTGGGCGTTGTCAATTTCCTCTGGGAGGCCTCTGATTCTTGGGTTATTCCTCCGGTGACGGTTTTCTAAGTCGTCAATCATGTTGTATAGTCGGGATATCTGGTGGGAGTGCTGGGTGAGCTCTTGGACGTGGTCGTTCATGGTATTAGTAACTATCTCTTGCTCCCCCTCAATCTCTTCTAATCTCTGACCTAGATGCTGTATATCTTGTTGTAAGGCAGCGATGTCGTTCTTGTGGGATGTTTCCATCTTCTGGAAGAGGCCGTTGATTTCGCTTTTAGTGGGGAGGGCTCGCAGGTGTTCCTTCCAGTCCCATTCCCCCGGGGGGTCATGTCTCGGGGGCGCTAGGCACATTACTCTGCTCGCACTCTTCTGCTTCGTGCTCGTGTGTGGTGTGGTGCTTGTGGCGGGCAATGGGGAGGGGGATGCGGAGTCTTCTGCGCTCGACCCTTCTGACGCGCTGGTCACGCTTCCGGGCTCTCTTCTCCCAGGGCCGCTTACTTCGCCCCTTCCCTGTGTGGGTCTCTGAGGCTGGGGGGGCTGCTGGACATGGGGGCCACTGCCTCCTGCTGCCATGTTTTGTGCGGCTCTCTCATCCCTGTGGTCAGCTAACAGGGTCTCTTCTGTCTCCCTGTCTCTTGTGCCCTGGACTGGGGTGTGGGACTGTCCCCTTTGGGTCTTGGGGCTGTGTGGTGTGGGAGAGTTGTCCTTACCCCAGTCTGCTGCCGGCTCCTCTGCCCCTGCTGCCGCCCGGTCCGCCTGCATCTTCCTCTCGGCTGCTCCTGTGCGCTGAGCTGCTGAGACGTGTTACTCCGGCTCCGCGCTTCCAGCGGAGCCGGCACCCGCCAGCACTTCCTCCACGTGCGCTGCCCTCTTGACCGACGCATCTCGCTCCCCGCTGTCTCCCGCGGCTCTGAGGAAAGCCGACAGTCCGCTCCCCTGCCGGGTCAGCCTCTTCCTGGAGTGCTCCTTTGATTTTCCCTTCACCATCGGGCCAGTGAGTGATGTCCTGGGGTTCTTTTTAGGTCCGGGATTGCTGTCGGGGCCGGGAGCGAGGCGAGCGCACGTCTCACTCGCTCATCTGCTAGCCACGCCTCCGCATGATATGCTTTTTGACACAATGCAGTACTGCCATATAGTGTCTGGTTATTGGCTATAATGCATAGTGATAGTGATGATCCATTCATTGTTTCCTGTTATTCTATATTAAGGTTACCCTGATAGTAGGTAGATCCCAGCAGGAAGTTAGCCAACTAGCAGATACAAAAGGGGTTGGCCAATTTACAATTAATATTAAAAATTATTTTAATTTGGAAATATGCTTATTATTATTTCACTGATATACTTTTTATTTATACAGAGTTCCTTTGTACCAGTTTCCTATGTCACTTCCCTTTGTCACTTCCTAACTGCTCCTCCGTCCATTAGATGGCTGAATATGATGAAACATCGACCTCATTCAGCCACCTCTATTGTAAAACATGGCGCAGAGACGCATGGAAGAAAGATGAGTGATGTCGTTGGTCACATGCGTCTCTGCAATTAGCATCCAGCTATCATATGGAAGAGAGAACAGTCGGCACAGGAGAGCGGGGCTTCATGAATTCAGCACAATGGACGTCCGTATGGAGAAAAATTACACTAGAAAGTTAATAACGACATTTCCAAAGCATTTTTACTATAATTGTAAATTGGCCAACCCCTTTAACTGCTGATCCCCACTAACATACAGCTTAAACTAGGACTCCAGAGAAGCTGTCACTGTCACCTATGAGTCGGGGTGAAATTGTGCTATTACTTGTGAGCGCTCTCAAGGTTTACCTACGAAGAAAAAAGGGACCATAGCCCTAATAAAGCCTTCATTTATTATATCCTGTTCTCACTTATCATACAATACGTTGGCGGTATTTCCTTTAGCATGCACTTGTGTTTTCTATCACCCTGTAACAACTTTATGTTTGATTTACGTACAGCACTTCATGGACAATGTTCCATGTACAGAAGATGCACCTATGGTTGAAGAGGCAGGAAGGGATATGAAAATGCAGCATATAGAAGAGGAAATTCCACCAGGTACGTACTTTTTATAGGAAAGTTTTGATTGATTAGGCTTATTGATGCTTACCTAGATAGAATGACTTATCCGATTTACTAACCAACCGAGTAGAGGTGGTTTTGAAATAGGATTATTGAATAACATGAATGGTGAACTCCCCCAATGGCACTAAACATGTCAACTACTATGTTTTGCTTTGTTACAGACCTGTTTTATAAAGGAACAAGTATTTCTAGTTACAGTTCAAGCAAAGTTGTTTCCTCCACTGAGTCACAGTCTGAAACCCTGTGTGACTCGTTAGAACACACTGATGAAATGATTGCCCACCTACACTCACTAGAGAAGAAGGGTCAAAACAAGGCGGGGGATTTCTGTCCACAAAGTATTAGCAGCCCATCCATTTCATTATCATCAGTCAGTAATTGTGAGACAGATACAAGTTCTAATTCAGAGGAAGAAGATATTGATTGCAGAAGCGTAGAAACAAATGGAAACTGGCAAGATGAATTGCAAATACTAACTAATAGATTAAATTCAATCCAGATGCATCACAAATCCACGCTTGATAATCTTCTCTACATACAGCAGTATTTTCAGGAGCACTACACTATACTTGATGGCGAAGAGGAACAAAAGCAGGCCGAAAACAAACCTCACAATGATGAAGATGAGGTTGATCAGGAGCTTCCACTATTCAAGAGTAAAACTTATGCTGGATGGTCTGCTGTAGGCCCCCCACCTTGCTATGTACCTCCTGAATGTGTGTCCTACTCCAGAACCAACATCACATCACCTACAAAGAGAATAGAGCGTGAGAGTGCTGTAGACATAGTGCAAAAGGGCTCAAAGAAGGGGGACTTGTGCACCAGCCTTGGCTCATTTAAAGGGAAGACTCTTGAAACATTGTCTACTGGTCAGGTAATACTTGCATAATATTATATATAAGTATATATAAACCAATGAGGAATTAAAGTTTATTTTTCTAATTTATTTCCTCACTATTCGCTAAAGTTAAACAATCTCGTTAAATGCATTTATTATTAAATTATGACAACTCTACCTACATTATGCCTGTTACCATATTAGTTTACCATTAAAGGGGTTGTGCCAAGCTTTACGCTTATCCTCTATCCGCAAGATGGGTGATAAGTGTCTGGTTGGTAGGGGTCTGACCACTGACGACTCCCATTAATAACAAGAATGCAGGCCCTGCACCCCTCATATGAGTGACACTGCCGCTCCATTAATCTGTACGAAACTGCCTGATAGATGAGTATAACTGGGACCCCCACTGATCAGACACTTATTCCCTATCTTATCAATTAGGCACCAGTTTAAAACTTGACACAAGCTTTTTAATTTACTTGTTAAACTACCTAAAATAAGGCATTTATAAGTTCTATTAATAAGGGAGATGGAACAATACCTCCACAGTGCCACCTATTGGAAGGCAGCATTCCTTGTCAATATAAGTCAATGTTAGACTCCTTATACAAGCCTTTTAACAATGACCTGGAATTGAAAGCAAAGCCAGACTCCATGCACAGACAGGAGTGTTTGCCCCTCATCAGTGTGCAGTAGGATTCTGGCTTTGCTAGAGAGAGGCCTATGATGTGGGGTCAGAAACGCTATCTTTTCTCCTTTGTCTGGGTTCACACAGGGCGGATTTGCTGCGGAAATTCCGCCCGGAATTTCGCCGCGGCAAATCCGCCTGCGGCTGCTAATCCCGTAGTTGGCCAGCCATGTGGACGAGATTTCTCAGAAATCTCGTCCACATGGCATGGCAAATCCGCCGTGGCAAAGCCGTCGCTGCGATGCGGACTTGCCGTCTGCAGCATGTTTATTTTTTTTCTTCTTCCGCTGTGGCCGCGCTCTCCTCTATGGGAGCGCCGGCCGCAGCGGAAGAGCGAGCGGCCAGGCCGCTTCAAAACCCGCGGCTAAGTGCCGTGGGTTTTGAAGCAGCGCTTCTCCCAGCGGAAATAATGCTGTTTTTCGCTCTGGCCAAACTGCAAGATTTTCGCCGGGATTTTGCTGTATGTGAACTCAGGCTTAGGGAGAGCATCTAGACAGTGAGTGAGGAGACTTAAAAGGCCATTCATGCTCCTCTGGGTAATATGCAAATAAGGGAGATGGAACAATACCTCCACAGTGCCACGTATTGGAAGCAAGCATTCCTTTAAGTCAATTTTAGACCCTTTATACAAGCCTTGTAACAGTGGCCTTTCAAGTCTCCTCAATCACCGTCTTGATCAGTGACAACGAACCTTTTAGAGACTGAGTGCTCAAACTGCAACCCAAAACCCACTTATTTATCTCAAAGTGCCAACACGTCAGGGGGCAGGGTTTATCACGACGTATGATTTTACCTCCATCTATCTAAAAAGGACAGGGCTGTTTCAAAATAGACAGCGTACAGATTTTGACTGCTTTTTGTGTGCCGAAATGTTGCAGAATGTGACAAATTCTGCAGCATTTCCGCATCTAAAAAGCAATTATAATCTGCACGCTGTCTATTTTGAAACAGCTCTGCCCATTTCCGCCACATGTAAACATACCGTAGCGGTAATAGTGACTCCCACGGCTGCCCCGTTGGTAATAGTGACCCCCCACGGCGGCCCCAGCGGTAATAGTGACATCCCACAGCGGCCCCAGTGATAATAGTGACATCCCACAATGGCCCCAGCGATAATAGTGACATACAACAGTGGCCTCAGCGGTAATAGTGACATCCCAAAGCGGCCCCAGAGGTAATAGTGACTTCCCACAGCTGCCCTAGCGTTAATAGTTACATCCCCACAGTGGCCCCAGCGGTAATAGTGACATCCCACAGTAGCCCACAGTAGTAATAGTGACATCCCACAGTGGCCCCAAGCAGTAATAGTGACATTCCACAGCGGCGCCAGCAGTAATAGTGACATCCCACAGCGGCGCCAGCAGTAATAGCGACATCCCACAGTGGCGCCAGCAGTAATAGTGACATACCCACAGTGGCCCCAGAGGTAATAGTGACATCCCACAGTGGCCCAAGAGGTAATAGTGACTTCCCAAAGCTGCCCCAGCGGTAATAGTGACATACCCACAGTGGCCCACAGTAGTAATAGTGACATCCCACAGTGGCCCCAGCGGTAATAGTGACATCCCACAGTAGCCCACAGTAGTAATAGTGACATACCCACAGTGGCTCCAGAGGTAATAGTGACATCCCACAGTGGCCCCAGCAGTAATAGTGACATTCCACAGCGGCCCCAGCAGTAATAGTGACATCCCACAGCGGCGCCAGCAGTAATAGCGACATCCCACAGTGGCGCCAGCAGTAATAGTGACATACCCACAGTGGCCCCAGAGGTAATAGTGACATCCCACAGTGGCCCAAGAGGTAATAGTGACTTCCCAAAGCTGCCCCAGCGGTAATAGTGACATACCCACAGTGGCCCACAGTAGTAATAGTGACATCCCACAGTAGCCCACAGTATTAATAGTGACATCCGACAATGGCCCCAAGCAGTAATAGTGACATTCCACAGCGGCCCCAGCAGTAATAGTGACATTCCACAGCGGCCCCAGCAGTAATAGTGACATCCCACAGCGGCGCCAGCAGTAATAGTGACATACCCACAGTGGCCCCAGAGGTAATAGTGACTTCCCAGAGCTGCCCCAGCGGTAATAGTGACATCCCCACAGTGGCCCCAGCGGTACTAGTGACATCCCACAGTGGCCCACAGTAGTAATAGTGACATCCCACAGTGGACCCATGCAGTAATAGTGACATTCCACAGCGGCCCCAGCAGTAATAGTGACATCCCACAGCTGCCCCAGCGGTAATAGTGACATATCCACAGTGGCCCCAGCGGTAATAGTGACATCTCACAGTGGCCCTCAGTAGTAATAGTGACATCCCACAGCGGCCCCAGCAGTAATAATAGTTGCATCCCATAGTGGCCTCCAGCAGTAATAGTGACATCCCACTGCGGCCCTGGCAGTAATAGTGACATCCCACTGCGGCCCTGGCAGTAATAGTGACATCCCACAGCGGCCCCGGCAGTAATAGGGACATCCCACAGTGGCCGCAGTGGTAATAGTGACATCCCCTCAGTGGCCCCCAGCGGTAATAGTGACATCCCACAGCGGCCCCGGCAGTAATAGGGACATCCCACAGTGGCCGCAGTGATAATAGTGACATCCCACGATGGCCCCAGCGATAATAGTGACATACCACAATGGCCCCAGCGATAATAGTGACATACAACAGTGGCCTCAGCGGTAATAGTGACATCCCACAGCGGCCCCAGAGGTAATAGTGACTTCCCACAGCTTCCCTAGCGTTAATAGTTACATCCCCACAGTGGCCCCAGCGCTAATAGTGACATCCCACAGTAACCCACAGTAGTAATAGTGACATCCCACAGTGGCCCCAAGCAGTAATAGTGACATTCCACAGCGGCCCCAGCAGTAATAGTGACATTCCACAGCGGCCCCAGCAGTAATAGTGACATCCCACAGCGACGCCAGCAGTAATAGTGACATCCCACAGCAGCGCCAGCAGTAATAGTGACATACCCACAGTGGCCCCAGAGGTAATAGTGACATCCCACAGTGACCCCAGAGGTAATAGTGACTTCCCAAAGCTGCCCCAGCGGTAATAGTGACATACCCACAGTGGCCCCAGAGGTAATAGTGACTTCCCACAGCTGCCCCAGCGGTAATAGTGACATCCCCACAGTGGCCCCAGCAGTACTAGTGACATCCCACAGTGGCCCACAGTAGTAATAGTGACATCCCACAGTGGACCCATGCAGTAATAGTGACATTCCACAGCGGCCCCAGCAGTAATAGTGACATCCCACAGCTGCCCCAGCGGTAATAGTGACATCTCACAGTGGCCCTCAGTAGTAATAGTGACATCCCACAGTGGTCCCAGCAGTAATATTGACATTCCACAGCGGCCCCAGCAGTAATAATAGTTGCATCCCATAGTGGCCTCCAGCAGTAATAGTGACATCCCACTGCGGCCCTGGCAGTAATAGTGACATCCCACAGCGGCCCCGGCAGTAATAGGGACATCCCACAGTGGCCGCAGTGGTAATAGTGACATCCTCACAGTATCCCCCAGCGGTAATAGTGACATCCTACAGTGGCCCTCAGTAGTAATCGTGACATTCCACAGCGGTCCCAGCAGTAATATTGACATTCCACAGCGGCCCCAGCAGTAATTGTGACATCCTACAGTGGCCCCAGAGGTAATAGTGACATCCCACAGTAGCCCTAGTGGTAATAGTGACATCCTACAGTGGCCCCCAGCGGTAATAGTGACATCCTACAGTGGCCCCCAGAGGTAATAGTGACATCCTACAGTGACCCCATTAGTAATAGTGGCATCCCACAGCGGTCCCCGGTAGTAATAGTGACATCCCACAATGGCCCCAGTAGTAATAGTGACTCTCACAGTGGCCCCAGTAGTAATAGTGACATCCCACAGCGGCCCTCAGTAGTAATAATGACATCTTACTTCGGCCCCCAGTAGTAATAGTGACATCCCACAGCGGCCCTCAGTAGTAATAATGACATCCTACTTTGGCCCCCAGTAGTAATAGTGACATCCCACAGTGGTCCCAGTAGCAATAGTGACATCCCACAGCGGCCCCAGTAGTGATAGTGACATTCCACAGTGGTCCCAGTAGTAATAGTGACATCCCACAGCACCCCACTGAGACCCATATATTTACCCCTTCCTCCTCGCCGAAGCGCCGCTGCTCTTCTCCTTGTCGCTGCTGCTGGCACTGATCCCAGGTGCACACTGTGATGTCAGTATGCTGCCGGACGCCTCCTCCCCTGCTTTTGCGGAACCTAAGAAGAGACGTCAGAAAAGGGGGTGAAGAGGATCCTGGGTGCACACTGACGTCACAGTGTGCGCCAGGATCAGTGGCGCTACCAGCACTGCTGAGTGAATGGTAGCAGGGAAGCCACGACTCTTGGCGGTATTCACTAATGTGGTGAGCAGTCGGTGGTGGTGCGTGCCAGCAGGGAGGGCTCTGCGTGCCGCCTCTGGCACGAGGTCCACAGGTTCGCCACCACTGGTTTAGATGCTCTCCCTAAGGAGAAAAGATAGCGTTTCTGACCTAAGTTCTACTAGGCACAGGATATAGTTCAACGTCCTGTGGGGATTAGAGAATGTTGGAGTTATTGTATATTTGGAGTAGGCACATAATAAGCTACATACTGGTGTTTTTATGTGATTTACATCACACTTATTTATGTACTTGGATAAAAGAAAGCTTGATCTTGGCATTACAGTTGAAGCATTAAGGACAAGTGTAGTACAGGCGCACTTTTGCAACCGTACCATTGCTGCAAATCTTCACCCGAGTCCAATAATGGAAACAAACAGCATCACAGGACTATGTCGTTTAGGATATTGGATTTCCAGTCGAGATAGGATCTGCAGACGTAAAATGGGTGCAAAAATGAAGCCATGGTAACATTGCCTAAAAACCAGCCTATACTTCATTCTGCAGTCATAATGTGGCTTTATACAGGAGTAATATAAAGTGCGCCAAGAATGGGATTTGCTCATGTCATGACAAAGCAGGGCTTTACAGAATATGCAACAGCATTCTGGAAGTACCAAGAAAAATGAATTCATACTTTCAATTTTGGCAATTGCTGCTATATTCACTTGTACAGTGGGTTTGGGAAGTCCTCAGACCCTTTACATTTTTTACATTTTGTTATGCTGTATCCTTGAGCAGACTACAAAAAAATAAATAAATTCTGCACAAAATACACCATAATGGCAAAGTGGAAACGTAATGTTTAGTTTTTAATTTTTAAAACATTTCTAACATTTTGTATTGACATAAGTATTCAGCTGCTTTTTGGTATGACACTTGAAATTTAGCTCTGGAAGCCTCCAACATCTCTTGATCATCTTTAGGTTCAAATAAATTTTATTACAAATCTGTCAACAGTTTGGTCACATTTTTAGATCACTTCAAAAGTATCAAAACAAACAGTAAGAAAAACTTGATAAACTATTGCAAGTAGGTCTGCTTTAAAGACCATTATAAGAGCAGAGAGCTGGCAGAAAAGAGAAGACAGAATTTCGTGGGGAATTAATGTCACGCTACGCGCAATGATCCTAAGGCGCCTGGGTTGCGTTGACGCATTGTTGCGCACTCTCCCCTGCTCTCCTCTCCGTCTTGATCTATGTTATGAGACTGGGTAGCCGGTCTCGCCCCAGCTTGAAGTTCTGATGTGAGCTTCTCCTTTGCTGTTGACATTAGTTTTACTTATTCTAAGACACACAATTGGGGAGGGGAAGGGGGGAGGGGAATTGATCAGGGAGCGGAAGAGTAAGGTAGGAAAAGAAGGAAGGGAACAGGAGGGGGAGGGGAGGTGAGAGGGGAGGAATGTGGAGTTAAAAGTAGGTGTGGCCATGTATGATGCGCTCCGGGGGTCTTTCAAGCGGTCTCGTTAGTCTATAGAGCCTTGCACTATCCATTTTCTAAGGTTATCAGTTCCCCTGAACGCCACCCACGGCTGCCATAGCTTGTAGTAGGCTTCCCATAATTTGGGCTCGTCTGCCCCTAGCTCGTCGAATCTCATGAGAGTATGAAGTTCTTCCACCCACATGCCCCGAGTTGGAGTAGTGGCTGAGCGCCATAATCTTGGAATGAGTCTTCTCACTGCTATTATGAAGTGTTTTAATAGGCTTGCTTTCGCTCCTCTCGCAGTGCCTGGGAACAGTGAGAGCAGGGCAACTTTGGGTGTCATCGTAATGTCTGAGTGGTTAACATGGTTGTACAGGGTTGTCACTTCTTTCCAGAGCTCGGCTACTGGCTGACATTCCCACCAAATGTGTATCATGTTGCCCCTGCTCCCGCTGCATCTCCAGCAACCCGAGGAGGCCTGGGGAAAGATCCTCTGCAGTTAGTCAGGGGTTCTGTACCATCTTGAAACTATCTTGTAGTTAAGGTCTTGGATTCTACCTGCCGTGGAGACCTTGTGAGTCAGATTCCAGATTTTTCCCCAGTCCTCATCTGTGAGGTTTTCCCCCCAATTCCCGTTCCCAGGCCTCTTTGCATTTCAGGGCCTCGTCCCCCGTCTCCCGGCTCAGCAGCGTTTTGTATAACTTAGAGATCATGTGCCTCTGGTTTAGGCTTGATAAGCAGAGTTGTACGAACTCTGTAAGGGATGCTGTCAGATTCACTTTCAGCGTCAGCGAGCTCACAAAGCCCCTTAACTGCAGGTATTGTAGCCAAGAACCTGGCTGTGGTGGAGACTGATCCAGGATCTCTGTCATGGATTTCAGTCCTGACTCTGTCACTACGTCTCTTAGCCTGGGGGTTGGTGTGGCCGGGAGGGACAGGAGACCCATCCTATTTTTGGTGGTTTCAAATAAGGGATTTCCCGTGAGCGGTGTTAGTGGACCTGGGACTGTGACTAAACCATAGCGGGGCGCGAAGCCCACCCATGTGGTAAACAATTGGAGACTGAAGGGAGAAATGTTAGGAATAGATTTTATCCACCTGGTTGGTATCCAGGGGGCTCCGTATAGACCATCCGTCTCCCCTGCGTGCTCTATTTCCACCCAGAACCTTGAGCTCCTGCTTTTAATGATGTTGAGGGCGCAGTTTGCTATGTTGGCTTTATGGTATAGAGAGAAGTCTGGTAGACCCAGGCCTCCCTTTTCTTTTTACCTCGTCAGTATGGAGTAGCGTACTCGTGGTTTGTGCCCCTTCCATACGAAAGTTATGAACAAGGATCTAATTTTTTTGAAGAATACTCTTGGGAGCCCGATTGGAATGGTTTGACAAATGTAGAGAAATCTGGGCAGCACGTCCATTTTTACCACGTTAATTCGATCATTCCATGAGATGTAGAGGGGGTTCCATTTGCCCAAATCCTTCTCCAGGTTTTCGATAAAGGGGATAAAATTTAATTTGTAGGCTGCCGTAAGCTCTGCTGAGATTTTTATTCCTAAGTATTTTAAGTGTGGATCTACCCACCGAAAGGGGAGTACCGACTTCAGATGGGAGACCTCGGCCTGCGGGAGTGATATGTTCAGGGCCTCTGATTTCTGTGCGTTGATTTTGTAGTTATTGATTCTCCCGAATTTTTCAAATTCCTTTAAAAGCACAGGCATGCCGATTCGGGGGTTGGACAGGTATAGTAACAGATCATCGGCGAATAGTGCCATTTTATGTTCTGAGGAACTAATCCTGTAGCCTTTTATTGAGTCATTACTTCGAATAGAGTTCGCTAGGGTTTCCATGGTGAGGATGTAGAGAAAGTGGGAAAGGGGGCACCCCTGTCTTGTCCCGTTTCTTACTCTAAGCATGTCGGACAACGTCCCGTTAACTTTAATTCTCGCAGTGGGGTCCTGGTAGAGCGCCATGATCCACTGGAGCATCCGTGGGCCCAATCCGATTTTCTCTAGTGTGGCAGAAAGGAAGGTCCAACTCACCCTGTCGAAAGCCTTCTCTGCATCAATCGACAGGAGGCATAGGGGGGTGTTTGTCGATTTGGCCCTAGCTATTAGGGACATTGTTTTAATAGTGTTGTCCCTTGCCTCTCTGCCAGGGACAAAGCCGACCTGCTCCATCTTGATCATCTTTGAGAGGTTTCTACACCTTAATTGGAGTAGCGTGTGGTAAACTAAGTTAATTTAAAAAAAACACCCCTGTCGATATATGGTTTCATAGCTCACAATGCATATCAGAGACAAAACTAAACCATGTGGAGGAAATAGAGCTCAGAGATAGGATAATGTGGAGGCAACGATCAAGAAGGCAACAAATATTATGTCAGTACTAAAAGTTCTCAAGAACACAATGGCCTCCATAAATAAAAGAAGTTTGAAACAACCAGGACTCTTTCTACAATTGGCCAACACACCAAGCTAAGTAATCAGGGGGAGAAGGGCCTTAATAAGAGAGGTGACCAAGAACCCAATTGTCACTCTGCTTGATTTCTAAAGATCCTGGGTGCAGATGGTAGAAACTTCCAGAAGGTCAACCATCACTGCAGCACTCCACCAATGTGGGCTTTACAGCTGAGTGGCCAGAAAGAAGCCTCTCCTCAGTAAAATACACTGGATGGGCTGCCTGGAGTTGGCCAAAAAGATTCCAAGATTGTGAGGAAAAACATTCTCTGTTCTGATGAAACCACGATTGAAGTTTTCAGCCTCATTTTCATGCGTTCTGTCTGAAGGAAACCAGGCTCTGCTCACCGCCTACCCAATACTACAGTGAAGCATGTTGGTGGCAACATCATGTTGTGGGGGGTGTTTTTTAGTGGCTGGAACAGGAAGACTAGTTAAGGTTGATGGAAAGCTGATTGGGGCAAAGTACAGAGATATTCCTAATAAAAATGTGATCTAGAGCACAAGGGACCTCAGACTGGGCAGACAATGGCCCTAAACACAGTCAAAACACAGGACTGGCTTTGGGACAACACTGAATATCCTTGAGTGGCCCAGCCAGAGCCCTGACCTGAACTCAACTGAACATCTCTAGAGAGACCTGCAAATAGCTGTCCACCGATAGTCCCCATCCAATCTGACAGTGCTTGAGAGAGGTGAAAATCCCCAAATCCAGGTGTAAAAACCTTGTGGCATCAAGAAGACTAGAGGAGGAATCACTACCAAAGGTGCTTCAACGGAGTACAGGATCTGAATACTTATATTAATGCAAAAGGTTAGTTTTTCATTTTTAAAAAATTTACAAAGATTTTTAACATTCTGTTGTTACTTTGTCATTATGTGGTATTGAGAGCAGAATGATAGAGAAAAACATAAGAAAGTTTAAAAAAATTGAAAGGGTCTGGAGACTTTCCTGACCGACTGTATAAACATTGGAGATAGAAATTTTGATCAAATTGTGAGAGCCCATCTGCCCTGGCAAGGGGATTTCTTCAAATATGACCCTACACTAACAGGTTCTTCTCTTTGGGCCCAGGCCTCCAAATTAACTTGCGAAATTCAGTTTTAATTAAAATCAAACCATTTGTCAAACTCTGAATAACATTTAGGGAAAAGCCACACGTTGTAAATCAAAAAATGTGCAGCAAATCCGCAGAAAATCCACAACCACAAAAACCACAATAAATTATGTGTTTTTTGCATGTTGCAGTTTTTGCATTTGCAAAGGATGAAATCAGTGTAATCTGTAGGATAAAGAGACACACAGAGGTAAAATCCACACCTCCAGTCAATTTACGCTGTGGATTTTTTGGTGGTTCTGTAAAACAATGTGGATTTTCTGCAGGCAATTCTGCTTCAAAAATATGTTGCTTTTTAAGGCCCAGTGCACACAGGCGTATTTGCATTGCTTAATCCGGAGCGGGCGTCTGCCTCCGGATTCCACAGCAAATAATGTCTATGTACATGCTAGGCAAAAACACTTCCTTATGTCCACGAGCCGAAATCAATAGTAGCATGGATGGCCTTATATGTCTCCTCACTCACCTTCTTTGTGCTCTGCCAAAGAAGTGATGTTACTCCTCCCGACCCACATCACAGGCCTCTCACTAGCCAAGCTAGGATCCTACTGCACACTAATGAGGGGCAATCACCCCGAAACAGCTGTCTGTGTATGGATTCTGGATTGGCTTTTAATTTCCAATCATTGCTCTACAGACCTGTATAAAGGGTCAAACATTGATTTGCAGGAATGCTGCCATCTAATAGGTGGTTTCATCTACCTTATTTGCACATAGAATATATAAAAACATTAATAATGTGTGTTTTTTGATTGTTACGTGGAATATTGTGAATACACAAAAAGTATGTAATGTAGTGTAATAAGAAAACCACTACCAATAAAATGTTTCTTCTCATCCCCACAGAATGTCTTGCAGATAACCAAGAGAAGCTCCAAGAATAGTCAAGCAGATTCTGATGATATGATGAGACATCAGTGAGTTCCACACAGTGTTTCATAAGCAGAACAAGTCATTCTTCACTAAAAAGCTCAATAAGCATTGGCACATTTATCATCTTCTGTTTATCCTAGACACATTCATTAGTGAGGATTAGTAGACGGCACGTGGAATATGCACAGTCTTGTCTACAGCACGGTCTGTGAACATGAAGCTTTCCTGCTGCTACTTACCTGTGATCAGTGTTAGGGAATTAAAGTGCAGTCCATATTTCAGGACTGAAGCATGACCCACATTCAGTCAAATGATCTGTTCCAATTATTCACTTTAAAGAAGACTGAGAAAAGTGTAGCCAATCAGAATGATGAAAGACAAGCCAGTTGCCCAGTACATATGTTCTTTGTGGTCAATGTTACACAATTGTGCAAATCAGCTGTTTATACATATAGATTTTCTTGCTTTTCAGCAAAGATGACCGAATGCTTCTCTTACTACCTGATACACACTGTGTATTAGTATGCATCAGTAGTCCAAGACACTACATGGTGACTGACCCGCACTGCTCACATGGGCAGCAATGGTTGACCCCTTAGTGACCAAGCTTTTTTCAGTTTTCCCATTTTCGCTTTTTCCTCCCCCCTTTTAAAAAATCGTAACTCCTTTATTTACCCTTCCACGTAGCTGCATGAGTTTTGCCTTTTGCGGGACGAGTTGTATTTTTCACTGGTACTATTTAATGTACCGTATAATGTACTGAAAAACTTTAAAAAAATGTAAAAATTTCTTTGGGTGCGTCTCGTTTCTACGGCGCACAAACTGCAGAAAAAATAACATGATAACTTTATTCTATGGGTCAGGATGATTACTACGATACCAAACATAGTTTTTTTTTTGCTGTACTACTTGAGTTTTTTTTCAAAGAGATATATATATATATATATTTTTTTTTTTTTCTGACACCACCTTCTGCGCACAATAATTTTTAAATTTTTCTGTTGACATAGTTGTGCAAAGGCTTAATTTTTGCGGGACATCCTGTAGTTTGCGTTGGTACCATTTTGGAATACATGCGGCTTTTTGATTTGCTTTTTATTAGGTGACCAAAAAGTGCATTTCTGGCGTTCTTTGTTTTTTCCTGATGACGTTCATCGTACAGGGTAAATAATGTGTTACTTTGATAGATCAGACTTTTAAAGAAGCAGCGATACCAAATACCCCAATTTTTTTTTTTTTACTTTTATTACTTTTTTAAAAAATAATTAGTAAAACTTTATTCTTATTTTTACTTTTTTTAAGTCCCCAGAGGGGACAGCAACTTGCAATGCTTTGATTGCTCCTGCAGTATGATGTAATGCAATAGCATTACATCATACTGCTATCGGGCAGGTAGTCTATCAAGCCACCCCACAGCCCTGGCGCCTCCTGGCTCCCTGCGATCTCATCACAAGGAGAGCCGTACGGGACCCCCGAACATTGCTCTGGGCATTTAAAAGGTTAACAGTTCCTATCAGCTGCGCGGCTCATCAGAGCTGTTGCCGCCGGGTGTCAGCTGTAAGAAACAGCTGGCACCTGGGATATCTGAAGAGGGATCACTGCACGATCTCTCTTAATGCACAGACCGTCGATACAGGCCGTCAAAAGGCGTATCAGCGGTCACTAAGAAGTTAATCAAAGCAGGTGCAGTGTCTTATACTAATGATGCATACTAAAACACAGTGTGCCTCAGGTAATCAGAATAGCTGGTGCGGCCATCTTTGTTTCTACAGGCCTAATGGGTCACTTTACCACAATGGCAAAAGCATCAACATATATTAAGATCTATTATTCTTATTGGACAGATATCCAAGTTCAAGTTTTGCACCAGATGGGCCAACAAAGATATTGGAAGGAGAAATGCTGCATCCTTCTTCGTGTAAGTTTTTGTTTTATATTTTCCAATATACCATATATACTCGAGTATAGCCTAGTTTTTCAGCACATTTATTATGCTGAAAAAGCCCCCCTCGGCTTATACTCAAGTTAGGTAAAAAAAAAAAAAAACCTGCAATACTCCCCTCCCAGCCTGCGTCTGTGTCCCCGGTGCGATGGTCTACCCATCAGTGTGGCAAGCTGCTTAAGAATTCTCCCTGCTCAGCTTTGAATTCCCCCGCCGCCAACGCTGTGTAGGTAAGTGCTGTGATTGATCGAGTGCCAGTCAATCAGAGTCGGCGCTCAATCCTTCATAGCCATTCAGCGGTTGACATCACTGAATGGTTGTGATTTTGTTTATCGAGCGACGGCTGTGATTGGCTGGCGCTCAATCCAATTACAGAGCTTACAGTGCTAACAGCAGGGGAATTCAAAGCTGAGCAGGGAGAATTCTCAAGCAGTTTGCCGCACCGTCTGGGAGACCATCGCATCGGGGACACAGACGCCGGCTGGGAGGGGAGTATTGCATTTTTTCTTTACCTAGTATATACTCAAGTATAGCTAGGCTTATACTCGAGTCAATAAGTTTTACCATTTTTTGTGGTAAAACTTATTGACTCAGCTTATACTCGGGTCGGCTAAAACTCGAGTATATACGGTAAATGCCATAGAAATTTGAGGTATCTGCAATACTTGTATACCAAGACCATATAGATAATACAGGGTAATCATAAGTACATCTAATCACCTTTATTTGTATTGTGTATGCATAACACATCACTTGATTTTGGGTTCTGTCCACACTGGGGCTCACAATCTACATTCACCTATGTGTATGTTTTGGAGTGTGGGAGGAAACTCATACAAACACAGGGGGAACATACAAACTCCATACAGATATTGTCTTAGTTGGATTTGAACCCAGGACCCCAGGTCTGTAAGACAACAGTGCTAACCATTGTGCTACTCTATAAAATCTTGTTATATCTGCTAAATCTGTACTCTGCATCCGCAAGATGTTTATTTCCTCATTTCAACAATGCCCCAATGTTTCACAGACTCATTCCTCCTATTCTAGAATGTCTAATATAGGACACTGTGGGCCATGCTAATACTCCCTGGAACTTACATGACATCTCATATAATGCTTTTCAGGCATGTACATTTCTTAAAGGGGTTGTCTGACAAAAAAAAACTGGTTCCCTGTCCTGGAAAATAATGAAGAATATACTCTCCTCCCCTGGCTCCCCACATCTCCCGCCCTAACAGCTCTGATCTCGCCTGTGACATAATGTTTACAGGCTGCAGCAGCCCGTGTATGGGATGTCACAGACTGCTGCAGTTGATCACAGACCTAAGCACTCGAGTGATGAGCTCTGCGATTGGCTGCAGTAGTCTGTGATGTCCATACACAGGCTGACTGAAGCCTGTAAACGCAGACCCCGCGTTGAGGATGGAGTTGCGTTGCTGAATACGCAGGGGGCGAGCATACACTTCTATATTATCTTCCAGTAAGGGGAACCCGTTTAGAAAAAGAAAATAAAATTATATCAGACAACCCCTTTAAACTATATTCCTAATATTAAGCAGTTCATCTAGTCCTAGATCTTTTCTATTGCCAGGATATGGAGACATTTATAAGCTACTAGAAGTTCTGAAATTATCCACAGGGTGTCGCTCTCTAACTGTTCAATAAATCAGTATAGTAGGAATGTGATTATTGGAAAAAAATATACCATATTTTTAGCTCTAGAAGATGCACATTGGTTAAAGAGAAGGAACATAGGAGAAATATATATTTTGAACTCCCCCAGACCAGGCCGTGAGGGGGGTATTACAGGAGGAATAACACACATAGATATTTAGTGCATCTTAGGCCTCGTGCCCGCTTGCGCACACACAGATTCCACCACCGAATCCCGCAGCAGAATCCGTGCGTGCCCGCGGACATGGAGAGGGAAAGACAGTTTCTTACCTCTCCCGATCCAGCATGGGTCTCCTCCAAGACGGCCCGATCTTCTTTCTTCAGCACAGCAGATGCGTTCAATTACATCTGGCGATGCGCATGCACAGTGTTTTCTTTTTTGTTCTTGAATCTCTTGCTTTCTCGCGGAGACGCGGCACAGCCACAGTGACAGCGGCGGGTGTGCCGCGGCAGGGACGGCTTCTATTGACTTCAACGGAAGCTGTCCCTGCGGGATCCGCAGTAAAATTGAGCATGCTGCGATTTCTTCCTGTGCGTGTTATCCGCACGCCGGGAAAAATCACATCCGCATGTTTTTACTTGTCATGCGGATGCTAATGACTCCCTATGGGCAGCAAAAGTTGCGGATCTCCCGCACAGGAGACACGCTCAGATTTTATAATTCAAATCCGCCCATAGACATTGGACCTTAGACATTGCATGCGTAACATTGTTCCAACTCTCGTAGTGTACAATATGTTGTCTGATAATGACTCTTATTAAAAGTAGCATTCGTTGTCTAGATGTCATTTCCATGTAGGAGAAGACCCGTTAACCCCTTGAGTAGCACGACCGGAAATTTTCCGGGACGAGCTCCACTGCCGATAGTGATATAGCCCGGAAGATTTCCGGGCTATGTATCACTATGGGAGCTGCAGAGTACAATGCCACAAGCTGTGACATTGTGCTCTGCCTGCACAGTCCCACAGAGAACAAAGCAAGGGCTTTGAAAAACCAGCAGAAGATATTGCCGATATGCCAGCAATCTCCTGCTTCTAAGTCTCCTGCTTTATTTATAGGTTGCCATAGAGACCATCGGCTTGTCAGAAGCAAGCCGATGGTCTCTGTGGCAGGGAGAGCTGGTGCTTGGCTGTCAGAGGACAGCTAGGTACCAGCTCTTACTGCAGAGATCAGAGAAAACCTCTGATCTCTGCTGTGTTAACCCTTTACATGCTGCAGTCTATGTGACTGCAGCATGTAAAGGGCTGTGACTGCAGCATGTAAAGGGCTGTCACCATCGGACCCCCGGAATGTGATCAGGGGGTCCTGATGGGTCCCTGTGGAAGTCCCCTAAAGGGACAAAAAAAAAACAAAAGTAAAAATTAAAAAATAATTATAATAAAAACACTTGTCTCCCTTTACTTTGTAAAAAATCTAAAATAAAATCACACATGTGGTATCCATGCGTCGTAATGACCCAGAGAAGGAAGTTAATGCATTATTTAACCCCTTAATGACATGGCCCCTTTTTTTCTGTTTTCCCCATTTTTTTTTTACCTCCGCCCTGTTTAAAAAATCACAACTTGTCCCGCAAAAAACAAGCCCTTATATGGCCATGTCAATGGAAAAATGAAAAAGTTATGGCTCTTGAGACGCAACTGCAAAATTAGTTGAAATTCAATAATTAGACCGCTTTAAAAAACCTGCCCTGGTGGGTCTGACAGGGTGGTAGGAAACCCGCCACTCAAGGGGTTAAAGGAAAACGAGCTGCCTGTAGAGATCTCGTTATACATCTTTAATAGAGATGAGCAAACGTACTCGGTAAGGGCGATTTCGCAATCGAGCACCGCGATTTTCGAGTACTTCACTACTGGAGTGAAAAGTACTCGGGTGCGCTGTGGGTGAGCGGGGGGTTGCAGAGGGGAGTGGGGGGGAGAGGGAGAGAGAGAGGGCTCCCCCCTGTTCCCCGCTGCTACCCCCCACTCCCCTCTGCAACCCCCCGCCCCACAGCGCACCCGAGTACTTTTCACCCGAGTAGTGAAGTACTCGAAAATCGCAGTGCTCGATTGTGAAATCGCCCTTACCGAGTACGTTCGCTCATCTCTAATCTTTAACATTCAATGTCATGCTGAAGGCTTTAGAAGTTATGTCTTTCCTTTAATGATTGCACATGTCTGCGCCAACTTTCAGATTGCAGTTATCCATGTTTCTGCTGTTGGATTTGCAGTAAAATGTAGCTATGAAGGTTCATGTACATATGCATTTTATACCAATGAGAGTATATCATACAACGTGTGTACTATGAATAATATTTACACTAGAGTTTGCTATCACACAGGGTCCGCTCGATAGCAGGGGAGGAGAGCTGCCCGTACGTACAGCTGATTGGTAGAGGCGGAGGAGCAGCAGCCTTTCCCCCCCCAACACTGACCAATCAGCTATACGTACGGGTGGCTCTCCTCCCCTACTATGAAGCGGACCGGCCAGGTAAGAATTTCGGCATTTTCACTCTATAAGACACTGACTTTCCCCAACACACACTTTGTAGGGAAAAGAAAGTGCACCTTACAGGCCAAAAAATAGGGCATTTTATATACAGAACTTATATTTTTATTAGGTAAAAACGTATTCACCTACCGTGTTTCCCCAAAAATAAAACCTCCCCCAATAATAAGCCCTACCCTGGCCCCGGCTCTGATTGGCTGAGCCAGCGGCACTCGTGATCCAATCACAGCACTCTCTTGCTGGAGACTGGGTATTCATAGCCCCGTTAGTTGCCAGGGAGAGAATGCTGTCAGCACTGAGGACACGGCAGCCTGCCGCAGCGCCGGAGACCAGCGCGAGGCAGCGGAACGTCGGCAGCTAGGTGAGCATAAGACACCCTCTGAAAATAAGACACTGTGCCTCTTTTGGGGCAAAAATTAATATAAGACAGTGTGTTATTTTTGGGGTAGTAGTAGTAAAGTAAATCTGCATGCTTAGGATAGGATGTCAGTATTAAATCAGCTCTTTGAGCGCTCTGACAAGTTCTGCTTCCCCTTCAGTGTTTACCAGCTGTAGCTTTAGTAGCGGCTTTGCCTTATTACAGATCACTGCAGCTTTGTCCCATTCAAGTTAATGGGACTGAGCTGTAATAGAAGTCACGGCCCCTACTAAAAGTACAAAGCTGTGTATTGTAAACAGTGATGGAGATGCCGCACTCACCAGAGCCCCTTCTTTTCGGTTTGTATCTGCCTTGCTTCTTATATTCAGCTCTGCTTAGTTGACTTCTCTTATCTCTGGGTCTTTGTGCTCTCTCATGGTTTGTCAGGGTCAGTGTTTCAGTTAGTTTCCATTAGAGATATAAGGATATTCAGTGACAGTAGTGTCTGGTTAGGGTCAACATCTGGGATAGATTAGCGTTAGGGTACTTCTACACAGGACAGCTAAGCATTGGACAGCCGTCCCAACAATTTGCCCCCTATGCTTTAATAATGCAATAATCGCTCACTGAATGAAAGCCTAGTGTGTCAGAGATCTGTTCCGGCTGCCCACCTTCATTTACCTTGAACAGGCAGTAATATATAGATAACCGACTGCCTGTTTATACGGGCCAACAGTTGCTTGGTTTTTAGGTGAGACAGAGATCAATTACCCCTGACAAGTGAGGGAATCTCGCTCGCTTGCTTTGTTAGGTCCCGTGTTTACATGCGGTTACAGCCCTCCGTAATGACTTTTTTGAGTGATCACTCTGGCAACCATCAGCCATGTAATAGTATCCTAAGGCTCAGTAATTTTCAGTTTGTTATTATTTGTTCCATCACCTATCTATTCCGTTATCTGACAACCATCTTCATCATCAGTTTGTGCCATCATCTGATTGCTATCACCCTTCTGTTCCTGTCTTCTACTTGCTTTTAAGAGTTTGCAAAAGTGTATTGATCTTGATCTCGATCTCTTCCCATATTTTAAGGTGTTTTAACCCATTAACGCCACAGGGCGTAACTGTACGTGCTAAGAAGGTGGTACTTAACACAACACGATGTACAGTTACGCCCTAGGGATAGTGCAATAGTTCGAGATCCCACACTATTCGGCAGCAGGAGTCGGCTGTCACTGATAGCTGGCCTACCGATGCATCTAGACAGCGACCCCCACTTGTAACCCCTTCCCTGTTGCGATCTATGTAGATCGTGGTATGTAAAGGGTTCACAGAGGGAGCGCACTCCTCTATGACATCATCGGACCCTCTGCTATGTAATTGCGGAGGGCCGTGAAGTTACCCTGGCAACAAGACGCCAGATACAGCCGTCCTGCATTGCCAGTGCCTGTTATCACTATAACAAGCGATAAGGCATTGTAGGACAGAAGTCCTGCAATGCTTTATCATAGTGGTTATAACAGCTATGGTACAGGTCCCCCACAGGGACACAAATAGTGTAAAAAAAAAAAAACGTTAAAAAACCCTTTTTGTGCTTTTTTTCCCCCTATTAGGGTGACTACCCACTACAGTTTTTCTTTTTTTTACTGCGAAATTCGCAGCGTTTTTTCCCCTGCAGGGGTCTATGGGACTTATAATGTTAAAATCGCGCATAATCGCAATTTACCATGAAATTGTGATTTTGCGCGATTGCGATTTTAACATTACAAGTCCCATAGACTCCTGCAGAAAAAAAACGCTGCGAATGTCGCAGTGAAAAAAAAGTGTAGTGGGTAGTCACCCTAAGGGTGCAAAATGTAAAAGAATTTAAAATCTCACATATTTGGTATCGTCATATCCAGAACGACTCGCACAACAAATTGAACACTAGTTTTATCCTGCACGGCAAAAAGCATGAATAAACCCTCTAAAAATAGGCCACATGTTTATTTTCTTTCATCCCCCCCCCCAAAAAAAAAATCTATAAAAGTGATTAAAAAGCCATATGTACCCCAAAATGGTACCCATAAAAACTACAGCTCGTACCACAAAAAATAAGCCCTCACAAAGCTCTATCCATGGAAAAATAAACGTTATTGGACTTAGAATGCACCGATTTATAAAAACAAATCATTTCCAAAAAGTAAGGGTTTTTATTGTGGGAAAGTGGGGAAACCTTAAAAAAAAATATTTTTTGCATTGTTGTAATCGTACCGAACCGCAGAAATTATGTATTGTCATTTTTGCTGCATAATTAACGCTGTAAAAACACACAAAAAACAATGGCAGAATTAATCTGTTTTCTCTCCCTGCTATCAAAAAAATGAATGAAAGTTTTACAATACGTTATATGCACCCAAAAATGGCACCATTAAATTACAGTTTGCCACGCAAAAACAAGCTATGGCTTTTGAAAAGTGTAGATGAAAATCGACCCAAAAATCTCCACTTCGTCAACACCCAAATAGGCCAAGTCTTTAAGGGGTTAATTGAGGAACAAGAACATATAATTTAAAATTGTGAATCACTAAACCACATTAAAACGTGTGTAGCTACAGTATACATACTTTATACCCCGGGCTGTAGCTGGAGGTTTATGGGCTCTGGTGCAGACGTTCAACTTGGGCTTCCCTGTTCTGTAACTTCTCTTCATGGCTGCTGGCTGTAGCTCATCTTAATGGGGCTTTTCCATTAAAATCATTTTGTCATCTATCCACCAGATCGGCAATCATATATTTACTGCCTGAGTTCCAACTATTGGGTAGTTACAAAAACAGCTGATTTTGAGTCCACCTTAGTAAATGGAGCAGTGGTCACTCCATTCACTGTCTATGGAGATAGCTGACTGATGAACTTTGCATTCTCCCTCTGTTACATAGTGCACCTCCACTTCATTCATTTAGGGGGACTCGGGTGCACCATTTTCGTGATCTCTGGGGGTTCCTGTGGTTGGATATCCAAGTGATTCTGACATTGTTTTTTCGTCACATGTTGTACTTTATTTAGGTTGTAAAAATAGAACGATAGAACATGGGTATATTTATTAAAAGTGCCAATATTGGGAAAATTTTGAAAAAAAATTGTCATTTTTTTCACATTTTCAACTGTTGAATCTCAAATATGGGCAAACATACTGTACAAATTTTTGCTAAGATATATATTTTCATCTGTTTACTTTATTCTGGCGCACATTTGAAAAACTCTCGCTTTTTTTAACCATTTAGCAGCTGTACAAATGTAACATTATTTTTCAGCATTTTGAGAAACACTTTGTTTTCCTACACCAAGATGGCAAAGACTCATGGGTGTCAGAATGATAGATACCCCCACAAATGACCCCATTTTAAAAACTACACCGCTTAATGTATTCACTGAGGGGGATCCTGCCCATTTTGACCCCACTGTTTTTGAATGAATTCAAGCAAAGCAAAAGGCAATTCTGTCAAATAAAAACAGCTTTTTTTGTACAGCACACATATGAATGAAGACTTGCACCCCAAAATGGATACCCTTGTTTGTCCTGTGTTCAGAAATATATGGCTCTAATCTTATGTCTGGATGCACAACGGGGCCCAAAATGAAAGGAGTAGTCGCTGGTTTTTAGAACAGAAATTTTGTTTGCACCTTAATGACCAAGCCAAATTTGGGTAATCTGACGTGTCACTTTAACATAGAATAACTCTGTAAAGGCTTTGCATATCCAAGTGATTCTGACATTGTTATTTTTCGCCACATGTTGTACTTCATTTAGGTGGTAAAAATAGGCCGATAGAATTTTGTGAATATTTATTAAAAGTGCTAAAATTGGGAAAATAAAAAAAATTATCATTTTGTTCACATTTTCAATTACATCAAATATATGCAATCATATTGTTCACATTTTTGATATATTTCCATCTGTTCACTTTATTCTGGACGCACATTTAAAAAACTTTCGTGTTTTTTTTAACCATTTAGGAGACGTACAAATTTGACATTATTAATCAACATTTTGAGGAACACTTTGTTTTCCTACACCAAGCCAAGGTTGCAAAGCCTCATAGGTGTCAGAATAATAGATGCCCCCACAAATGACCACATTTTAAAAACTACACCCCTTAATATATTCACTGAGGGGGGTCAGAAGTATTTTGCACCATCATTTGTTTTCAGGAGTTAATGCAACTTAGAAGAGAAAAAATAAAATGTCTTATTTTTGCAAATATGTCATTTTAAAGGCAGATTTTGTAGTGCACACGAAAATGAGAATTTACACCCCAAAATGGATACCCCTTTTTGTCCTGTGTTCAGAAACATACTATTGTGTCCCTAATCTTCTGTCCTTATGCACAACGGGGCCCAAAATGAAAGGAGCAGCTGGTGGCTTTCAGAACAGAGATTTTGCATGAAGGTGATTCAGGCCCTATTGCCCACTTGTAGAGCCCTTGAGCGGCCAAAACGACAAAGAACCCCAACAAATGACCCCATTTTGAAAACTAGACCCCTTAACAAATTCATCTAGGGGTGCACTGCGTATTTTTATCCTACAATGTTTGAGTAAATCTAAGCAAAGCAGTAGGACAAAATTACGATTTACATTTTTTTGGTAATTGTGTTAATTTAAAAAAATGTTTTTTTTGTACAGTGTACATAGGAATGAAGACGTTCACCCCAAAATTGATACCCCTGTTTCTCTCGTGTTCAGAAATATACCCATTGTGGCCCCAATCTACTTACAGGACACATGGTTAGGCCTATAATGGAGGGAACACCTGTTGGATTGCAGGGCACAACTAAATAAATCCCAGGCCCCATTGCTCACTTGTGTGGAAAAAAAAATTGACTCCCTAAAAATAATCCCCCCAACCCCTCCACACTTTTTTGGCGTTCCCCAAATCTTAGATAAAAGTAATAATGTTAACTGTGTGGTATTTCCAAAGACAGGGGTAATTACGGGGGTCTGGTTGGGATGGGCACATAGGGCAATAAAATCGGGTATCTCCCCTCCTCTCATGCTTTTTGGGGGGTATTTCTTGACCTCAACGGCAGGAATGGGGTGTAAAAAGTGACCCTCTGTGAGGCTTCGTAAGCTTGCTGAGGTGCGGCGGTTTCACACAGAAGACTCCCAACAAGCTGTTCCTGGAACTGCAGGAAGGCGAGCGTTCTCGGGGCTTCTTGTAAATTACGTATTACAGGTAGCGGTCCAAATAACGCCGGGCTCACATGACCAGATGTGGAATCCGCTTGCGGAGGCCACAGCGGACCTTAGCTGTGAGCTCAGCCGTGGCGCTGCATACGGCCGCGTAATGTACTGCATATAACTGCCTTCTCACACAGGCGGTCATGCGCAGTACACCTCTTCTTGTTCATATTTCACCCGCCATTGCTCAGCGATGACACGGATACCCGCAGCCCGTACACAATGTACTTATGTTTGGGCTGTGGGTATATCCATGACCATGATCATGGGCAGGAGGAACGGATGTCACAAATATTCACTTAATGGGGTACCGCTGGGGAAACGTGATATGGAAAAGGATCTAGGGGTATTAGTGGATAATAGACTAAACTGGAGTAACCAATGCCAGTCAGCTGCTGCAAAGGCAAATAAAGTCTTGGGGTGCATTAAAAGAGGTATAGGGGCGAAGGACGAGAACATTATCCTTCCATTATATAAGGCACTTGTCAGGCCTCACATGGAATACTGCGTACAGTTCTGGTCACCGGTGCTCAGGAAAGATGTCACAGTGCTTGAAGGGGTTCAAAGAAGGGCAACTAAACTAATACATGGAATGACGGGACTGGAATACCCACAGAGGCTATCCAAATTGGGACTATTTACTCTAGAAAAAAGAAGGTTAAGAGGCGACCAAATAACCATGTATAAGTACATGAGGGGACAACACATGGATCTCTCCCAGGATCTGTTTACACCCAGGACCACGACGGTAACAAGAGGACATCCGCTACGATTAGAGGAAAGTAGGTTTCATCACCAACATAGAAAGGGGTTCTTTACTGTAAGAGCAGTTAGACTGTGGAACTCTCTACCGGAGGAAGTGGTGATGGCAAAATCGATAGAGGAGTTTAAAAGGGGACTTGATGTCTTTCTGGAGAAGAAGTATATTACAGGATATAAATATTAGGTTAAGGGTCAATCTTGGTATACAGGCAGGTAGGAACTATTAGGGGTTGATCCAGGGAACAGTCTGATTGCCATTAGGGAGTCGGGAAGGAATTTTTCCCCCAAAAGGGCTAATTGGCTTCTGGCCTTGGGGTTTTTTGCCTTCCTCTGGATCAACACAGAAGGATAGACAGGCTGGACTAGATGGACAATGTCTTCATTCGGCCTTACATACTATGTTACTATGAAGCGCAATGGTCTCTATGTTGCTGATATCCGCTGTAAAATAGAACCTGCTGCGTTCTGTTTTCTGCGAGTGGATTACGTAATTCCGATCCGCTAATGTGAGCGGAACTGTGTAATCTGTGCATTTGTTCAGTTTATTACCGCAGATCCAATGCATGCGGAATCCTCTATTTCTTTCGTCGTGTGAGACCGGCCTAATGGTAGACCTTTTTACCACGTGACCGGGTACCGCTCAACAAGGCCACCAATCACTGCTCCAGGCTCTCAGGTAGCCGGTAGGTAGGAGATTTTAAATTTTCCAGGCTCATCCCGGCTCCTGCGCACGTGTCCAGTATTTTTCTGGCGGGGACATGCGCATGAGTTGGGAAAGGTCCGTGGAGGATAATTGCATCGGGGTTCAAATATGGAGGCCTCCTGTAAGAAGTTTAATCTCCTCTCACTGATCACATCGATGAGGGGAGATGAAACTATAACTTTTATTAAAAATGTTTACGTGATTCATGTGACTAGGAACCGCTCACCACAGCCCCCCAGTTCATCTCCTGGCTCTCGGCTACCTATGGCAGCCAGGAACAGGGGGGTTTTAAATTTGCCGGGCAATCCTTGACTCTTGCGCCATTATGCTGACGGGCGCTTGCGCCGAAGCTACAGTAATGTCCACGGATAAAGATCGCATCTGGGGACAAATCCGGGACCTTGAGTATGTCATTTCATCTCCCCTCATGGACACAATCCATACGGGAAGATGAAACTTCTTTTTAAACTTAAAAAAATTTTTTTTTACACTTTTTAACTTTCCATGATCACTGTTATCCAATAGATAACAGTGATCATGTGACCGGGAACCGCATACAGCTGTCCCCAGGGACATCTCCTTGCACTCGGCTATCTTTGACAGCCGGATGCATGGGGAATTTTAAGTTTGCCAAGCTCTTCGGCCTTCTGCGCATGCATGCCAGATCGGCAGATGCGTAGAAGCCCACGGCAAGTCCTGATTGGCGGGGGAAATCACGGCGGACCGGAGAGAGTATTTTCACCTCCCCTAATATATCTGATTCATGAGGGGAGATGAAACTTAAACTTTTTTTCACTTTTCCGTGATCGCCGTTATCCATTGGATAACAGGAATTACTGGCCCAGGGACCACTCACCGCGACTCTCAGTGACAACTCCTGCCTCCCAGCTACCTTCAGGAGCTGGGAGCAAGTGGATTTCAAATTGCCGGAGCTCCCGGCCTTCTGCGCATGGGGCTGACATAATGACGCCTGGCGCAGTTGTGCATAAGGCCGGCGCCAGGTCCTGTAAGACTAGATCACCGCGGGACAGCACAGAGGACCGGGGTGAGTAATCTCATCTGCCCTGATGGATCCTATCCATCAGGGCAGCTGAATCTTTATTTTTCTTTTACTTTTTTGCACTTTATCGCGATCGGTGCTATTCATTGGATAGCGCCAATCGCATTGCCGGGGAAAGCTCCCTGTGGCCCCATGACAGCTCCATGTTGTCGGCTACCTCCGGGCACCGACAGCATGGAGCTGTCACATCCACAGCCCACGTGTCTTCAATCCCCACAGGAAGCATGTTTTTACGTTCTCGGGGATTAAAGCCTACTTGGCTAGGACGTAAAAACACTATGGGCTGGTCACTAAGGGGTTAAAAGGTATGGTAGAATGATGGGACAAATGGGGAGATAGTAATACTACACTAAAAGACTAGTTGTGGATTTCAAATGAAACACCAATAGATAGACTCTAGCATAATTTTTAGGTGTAGAGAACTTACCCTTGTGTTGGCTATTGGTACGTGTATGGTGTACGAGGCAGAGAGGCAGAGATGTGTGTGTGCGCCTTCTTCCCTGGTTTATAAAGTAATAAAGGCCAGAAAAAAAGTTTCCCCCAGAAAATCATTTCACCATAACCTTTAATATTGCTTATCGCATCACAGTAGTTTTAACCCCTTAGTGACCACGCTATAGCGTTTTTATGTCCTGAGGGTGCAGGACGTGTATGGAGGGAGATAGCGCTGCTATCTGTTTATTACAGCTGACACCTGCAGGCAACAGATCGTTCGGCCGCCCGACCGTAAATGCCACTGTCAAATCTGACAGCGGCATTTAAATTCCCCGAGCGATGTTCAGGGGTCCCGTACGGCCCCCTGCGATGACATTGGGGGAGCCGTGCAGGTGTCATGGCAGCCGGGGGCCTTCTGAAAGACCCCAGGGCTGTCATGGCAGAATGCCTATTAAGCAATCCTCGTGGGGTGGCTTGATAGGCTGCCTTTCAGAATGCAGTATAATGTAATGCTATGGCATTACATCATACTGCATAAGCGATCTAAGCATCACTAGTTGTGGTCCCCCAGGAGGACTGAAATAAAAATAAGAACAATAAAGGTTTATTAATTATTTAAAAAAAAATAAAATAAAAGTTAAAAAAAAACCTTTTGCCATATTTACAATAAAAAAATCTGAATAATAAAACAAAAATACATATTTGGTATCGCTGCGTTCAGAAAAGTCCGTTCTATCAAACTAATGCATTATTTACCGCGCTCAGTAAATGTTGTCCAAAAAAACCCCCGCCAGAAATGCCCTTTTTCGGTCACATTGTTGCCAAGAAAAAATCTAATAAAAAGTGATCAAAAAGTCATATGTATTCCA